>NW_020664862.1:324538-369242 GCF_002925995.2 Terrapene triunguis | reverse complement strand
TGGTAATTAAGCTTAGAAGTTTTCATGCAGGCCCCCACATTTGTACCCTAAAGTTCAGAGTGGGGAAGGAGCCTTGACAAGCAACAAGAAGAAAGTCAAGGAAAGTGTGGGCCCCTTACTGAATGAAAGAGGCAACCTAGTGACCGAGGATGTGGAAAAAGCTAATGTACTCAATGATTTTTTTGCCTCTGTCTTCACGAACAAGGTCAGCTCCCAGACTGCTGCACTGGGCAGCACAGTATGGGGAGAAGGTGACCAGCCCTCTGTGGACAAAGAAGTGGTTCGGGACTATTTAGAAAAACTGTACGTGCACAAGTCCATGGGGCTGGATGCGCTGCATCCGAGGGTGCTAAAGGAGTTGGCGGATGAGATTGCAGAGCCATTGGCCATTATTTTTGAAAACTCATGGCGATCGGTGGAGGTCCCGGATGACTGGAAAAAGGCTAATGTAGTGCCCATCTTTAAAAAAGGGAAGAAGGAGGATCCGGGGAACTACAGGCCAGTCAGCCTCACCTCAGTCCCTGGAAAAATCATGGAGCAGGTCCTCAGGGAATCAATTATGAAACACTTACAGGAGAGGAAAGTGATCAGGAACAGTCAGCATGGATTCACCAAGGGGAAGTCATGCCTGACTAACCTAATTGCCTTCTATGAGGAGATAACTGGGTCTGTGGATGAGGGGAAAGCAGTGGATGTGTTATTCCTTGACTTTAGCAAAGCTTTCGATACTGTCTCCCCCAGTATTCTTGCCGCCAAGTTAAAGAAGTATGGGCTGGATGAATGGACTGTAAGGTGGATAGAAAGCTGGCTAGATCGTCGGGCTCAACGGGTAGTGATCAATGGCTCCATGTCTAGTTGGCAGCCGGTTTCAAGCGGAGTGCCCCAAGGGTCGGTTCTGGGGCTGGTTTTGTTTAATATCTTTATTAATGATCTGGAGGATGGTGTGGACTGCACTCTCAGCAAGATTGCAGATGGCACTAAACTGGGAGGCATAGTAGATACACTGGAGGGTAGGGATTGGATACAGAGGGACCTAGACAAATTAGAGGATTGGGCCAGAAAAAACCTGATGAGGTTCAACAAGTACAAGTGCAGAGTCCTGCACTTAGGACGGAAGAATCCCATACACTGCTACAGACTAGAGACCGAATGGCTAGGTAGCAGTTCTGCAGAAAAGGACCTAGGGGTCACAGTGGACGAGAAGCTGGATATGAGTCAACAGTGTGCTCTTGTTGCCAAGAAGGCTAACGGCATTTTGGGCTGTATAAGTAGGGGCATTGCCAGCAGATCGAGGAACGTGATCGTTCCCCTTTATTCGACATTGGTGAGGCCTCATCTGGAGTACTGTGTCCAGTTTTGGGCCCCACACTACAAGAAGGATGTGGAAAAATTGGAAAGAGTCCAGCAGAGGGCAACAAAAATGATTAGGGGTCTGGAGCACATGACTTATGAGGAGAGGCTGAGGGAACTGGGATTGTTTAGTGTCCAGAAGAGAAGAATGAGGGGGGATTTAATAGCTGCTTTCAACTACCTGAAGGGAGGTTCCAAAGAGGATGGAGCTCGGCTGTTCTCAGTGGTGGCAGATGACAGAACATGGAGCAATGGTCTCAAGTTGCAGTGGGAGAGGTCTAGGTTGGATATTAGGAAACACTATTTCACTAGGAGGGTGGTGAAGCACTGCAATGCGTTACCTAGGGAGGTGGTGGAATCTCCTTCCTTAGAGGCTTTTAAGGCCCCGCTTGACAAAGCCCTGGCTGGGATGATTTAGTTGGGAATTGGTCCTGCTTTGAGCAGGGGGTAGAACTAGAGGACCTCCTGAGGTCCCTTCCAACCCTGATATTCTATGATTCTATGATTTTCATCCATCTGGGAGGACAACACCAGCAAGGAGTTTCCCTGCGACCATGGTGTTACCCGGGGTTCTTTCAATCCAAAGCTCTTGGTAACTTTTACTGTGCGAGGTGGTGTCAGGAAATAAATCAGGGGAGACACGGCCGTCGGACCGATAGATGGCTGGCACAAACAGGGCAACACAAGAGTGCTTTCACTTAAAGCTAAACTTTACTAGTCTCAAGAACTTACACACGTCCGCAACAGGTTAGTAAAACACCCCCAACAGAAGCTGAGTGTGGCTCTTGAGTAGCACAGAGATAGGCTTCCATTGGCCAAGCTTCCGTCTGCCGGTGGGGACCCCAAGATGCATCCAGATTGAGAGTTCCTGAAGAAACTGTCCCGAAGGGTCCAACTAATTCAAACTTTTGAAGCAGTTTGTATACATGTATACATAACCTTTCTGTGACACCCAAATCCCCTCCCCTCCTGCCTTGGTTAAGATAAGGCTGCTGCATGGCCAATTTACAGTCTGCTGATTTGGCTGCTTTTAGCAATAAGCAATAGTGGTTTATGGCAGTTTACTGGTTTGCCATAATCTCCCCATACAATAGGGGGTCTGTTTCTGTTCCTTAGCTGTCTTACACACCTGGGCAGCGTTCCTCTAGGAAGACTCACTGACTCCTTGGACTCCTTTTTTGGTGCAGCCGGCATGATCCAGGCGTGTCCCCATCCTGCTCCTGAGCTTAAACCTTTCAAACACAAGCCCATTCCCGTTTGTCCCTGTTTTGTCCCAAATAGTAGATTCCCAGCCCTGGGCAGTTAGCACCCGGAGGGCTCTAACCACTTCTCTGGGATTTGAAATTGCCCAGACGATCCCCTCATGAGAAGTTTCTGGATGCAGAGGTTTCCAAATTGACACTGCCCAACTTGATACAAAAAGCCTCCAAAGATGGGAGGCCAAAGCAGACTGACGTGTGACAAGGCCTGGAAATGTTGCTACTAACAGTCTTCGCAGCAGGTACATTTAAAGACTTCAGGGATATGTGTCTGAGAAAGCAATCCACACACAGCGTTCCGCAATCAAACACACGGGCACAAACCGTATCACCAAGGGCTGCTAAACAAGACCATGGCCACCAGGATGGGGTCAATGTTCCCTCTAAGCTGCGCACCTGCACAACAGTCCATCAAGTGCCACACACTTGATTATTACAGCCACGCACATCCTCAGCAACATCAACTTGTGTTTATCTTGGTAGATTCAGTCAGAGAAAGGGAGAGGGTGAAAGGAAAACCCTCTAACACCCAGTGGCTGCTGTTTGAAATTTGGTGGCTTAAGCAAGCCCTCAGTTCGGGTGTGTGGCACCATCTGCTGTCGTGTTGGGTGATAACAGGGCCTGGAGAGGTTAAATCACTAGCAAAGCAGTATGGAAAAGGGGCAGCCCAGCTGAGTGGTTAGAGTGATGCAGCAGTTTTCACGGCTCCCAGACTCAACCCCAGGGCCTATAACCCATCAAACTTATACCTTCAGAATCCAAACTTAGGCCTCCAGGTACCTGTGACACAAGTTTTGGGGAATGGACTGTAATGTAAAACACCACAGTGAGTGGAGAAGTCCCATTGTACTAGTTCTCACACAGGATAGGAAAACCCCTTTCTGCAT
The DNA here is from genome assembly GCF_002925995.2 of Terrapene triunguis. Lineage (NCBI taxonomy): Eukaryota > Metazoa > Chordata > Testudines > Emydidae > Terrapene > Terrapene triunguis. Next base: position 365,746 of record NW_020664862.1, on the reverse strand, counting down.
CGATTTCTGAAAGATCAACACAATATTGAAATGTGACGATTACCTGATGCAGAGAGGAGATGAAATATTAGAACATTTTGAGCTTCCAGCTATATAGCCATTTTGGACGTCACAAAGGAATACTGGCAAATACCTTTAATACCAGAATCCTGGGAGAAGAAAGCCTTTTCCACACCCTACAGCTTGCATCAATTAAGGATCATTTAATCTGGCCTTCACAGAGTGGCATTGACTTTGCAGAGGCTAATGCACTGTATATTACAGCTGCATGGGAAATATGCCCATGCGGTACGCTGCTACAATCAATTGAAAATGGGTTTTGGTCCTTTCTCTTGTGCCAGTGTACCCACATGTAGTGCAGCTGGCAGTACTTTACACACAGGGGGAAAAATCATCAATTGTTAAGTGGAAGAACAGTGTGCAAGACTCAGTTTGCCCAGACAATCTTGAGCCCCTGGTATCAACAAATAATTTCTTCACTCCCGGGGGAGGCTCTCAAGCTGTAGTTCTCCAGGGTCTATTTTCTGCTCATCCCACTTCTCACAGAGCCAAGGGAATTGTCTGGGAGTCCTGGCCAATCTGAGAGACTGCAGGGAGTGTACAGGGGATTCATAAAGGTTGCTGCCCAGCATGGCGAGTGTCAGACATGTGAGATTGATACCTTGATTCTTAGGGCTCTGCCTTCCTGTCGCCGTGAGGAGATTTCTTCTTTCTGCTGAGTGGGATTTTGGTGAGTTGCCTGTTTCTGCACTGAAGTTAGTGGCAAGGGTTCAAGAAGGATTCAAAGGTCAAAGTCAAGCACCATCTGGGGAGAAATTCCGCAGCACGGTGACTTGAACTGTTTAGTATTGTCAATAATACCAAGGGATTTTCCTGGTAAAATTGAAACTACAAATGTGCGGGAAAGAGTTTAGCCAAATATTTGTTTTTAAAATCAGTTCCTTGTCTCTTACTGTGTCCTTCTATCTGTCTCAATAGCTTCCTTTTTTGAACGGTGTGGTTTTTCCTCTGGGTCCCTCCATTTTTCCAATTAACCGACTTCACTGCCCTATTAGGAAGTGCAGCCAAAGTCTCTGCAGTGAGTTTCTGTGTTTCAAGAGGGTTCACAACCAGAATGGGTTGCACTCTGGCGAGATTTTACTTGCACATTCTGCCTTCAGTAGGTCACTCCAGATTGCAAGTGGCCTCCTTGATAGCAAAATCAGGGCCCATGTGTTTTGGAATCCCCGTCTTTCATACCCAGTCTCGGAACACCACATAAACTGGGGGTTTACTTCAGACTCTTTCAACGCTCTTACAGAAATGTGCTCTCTGTAGCAGGACCCGAACCCGTGATTTTTGCCGCTTGTAGCCAAAAGTTAGAAACTCAGGGTGAATCTGGTCCCATTGAGATCAATGGCAAAGTTCTGAAAACAGGCTGGAGTTCACCCTAAATCCACATGTAGGGACAGAAATACATAGCCTGATTTACATTGGCCATGAGCCTCCAATGACTTCAATTGGAGTTGTCCTGTGGCATCTAAGGGCGGGTGAGCTTGTTTGAACCAAAATGAACTGAGAGGAGAGTTGGTGAAATCTCAAACTCACAGGCTTAGAGGTTCAGAACTCTTAGGATAACATTTTTTTTCAAGGAGGGAGAGGAGTCTGCTCTCTCTGTCCCCCGGCATGTCTGGTTCTGGAGTGGTTGAGAAGCACTAAAAGGCAGTAAAAATAAAAGCATGTTTCTGGCATAGAGGAAACCACTCGGGGTTGGAAATCTGAGCGGGGGAGGTGCAGGAACACACAGTGTATGTATGTTGGGGTGGGGGGGAGGGGGAATGTTGTATCCAGATCACAGTGGCACAGAATGCTGAAACTGGGTGAAATAGGGAATGCACATCCTGCCTAATGCACAGACCAAAGAGGCGTAACGAGGCCTGCTGGGGGAGGGGCGGGGGTGTGTCTCAGACCAGAATGAAATGTGGACCACACTTTAGCAGATTGTCTCTGACACCGTCTGCCATCCGGACCATCCCTCCTCCTGATACAGGCTCTTGGCAGCATCAGCAATTGCCAACACAGAAAATCAGCCTCAGGAAGGGATGTCTGGGTTTCCAACGGGCTGCAATACGTTAAAGCTTTGTGTCATTTTGAGGAAGAGTTACTGACGCTGGCTACTTTTAATCTCCATGTTCTCTCTCCCTCCCGCCAGACCTTTCCCTCTCTCCTTCCCTGCACAGGCTGAGCTGTTGCTGGGGTTCCCTTCACCCCCGGAAAGGCAATTCAGGCTGATCTCCCCCTTTTCCCCGGTGCAGACAGACACTGAGTTTAACCTCGTCTGAGGAGGTATTTCTGTGAGCTGTCGCTGTGAGGTCTGGCACCTGAGTGAGGTGTATCGCTGTGTGGCAGGGATGGAAGTTGTGCGGGGTGGAGACCTGCCTTGGCAAGCCACAGAACTGCAGCCAGGGTGTCACCACCTTTACTCAGTTTTCAATCCAACTGTTGTTACGTAACTTCAGGCATTTCACCAGTGGAAAGAACCATTGATCTTTGTGTGACATGGCACCCCATATTCTCCATAGTGATATTATGATATGATCTTGGGGTCTGTGGGGGTTCCGCTTTTGGTCTAGATAGCTGGTTGGGGAGGGCCTAGTCAGGGCAATGACCCATAAGGAAAAACGGCGGTTCTTCACTCCCTACAGAAGAGGATTCCTGGGAACAACTGAGGAAAAAAGAGTGAACTGGAAGAAGTGCTGGACCAGACTAAAAGTACTTCTAGCCTCTGTATGGAAACCTGAGAAACCCAAGCTGTAAAGCAAATGCAGCTTGTGCCTTGAGATTCTTCCACACTGCTCGTGTCATCAATCAGGGTGAGAAACTGCTAAATCATAGTCAATCTAACTAGTGTGTTAAGCTTAGTTTGTGTTTTTGTTTATTTGCTAGTTAATCTGCTTTGATCTGGTTGCTATCCCTTATAATCACTTTAAATCTATTTGTTGTAGTTAATAAACTTGTTTTTATGTGTTAATCTAAACCCAGTATGCCTTGAAGTGAAGTGTCGGGGAGGGGGGCGGCGGAAATCTCAGCTTGCTTACTGCAAGTGTGCATTGTCCTCCCCATGTTCAGGGAGGGGTGAACAGGGTAACTAATTCATACTGGTCAGAGTTTGGACCAGAGCATGATGGTACAGCTCTGGGGTCCTAGACTGTGTCTGAATCATGAGAAATTTCACACACGAGTGGCAAATTTCCAAACAGACACCTATGCGTCTTCTCTTGTTACACCAATACACATCGCGGGATGCTTCAATGATTGTTATACAGGAACAACTCGTAAGCTGAAAAATATGCACACTACATAATGAGAGTGGGAAACTCTGGGACATGCCTGAAACAGTGCGACACTGGGACACGGATGTTAAACCCAGGATGCTCTGGGACCATTAGATAGCCAGCTCTGTTAGTCAATGGCGAGGGTTGTACAGTCATTCCCCAGTGCGGAGATTTTATGGGTCAAGTCATTATTTTTTTCACCTAAAACCTTCATCCATGCAGTGCCTGACAGGACCCATCAGACTTGTGAAATACACACCTAGTGTAACATTTCCAAGGTTTCACAGTCAAATGAGAATTTCTCCACATATGGCTAAATTCAACACCATCATGAATTGAAAAAAATGCCTTCAGTAAGCTCAGGCATAAGTTTTCAGAGAAAACGCCTCCATCTGACTCCTGACTGGACCAGTGCATTCCAAGGCCAGAAGGGATCATAGTGATCATCTAGTCTGTATAACCCAGGCTTGTATAACACAGGCCTCAGAATTTCCCCAAAATAATTCCTAGAGCAGATCTTTTAGAGAAACATCCAACATTGATTTAAAAATTCTCAATGATGAAGAATCTGCCAAGACCCTTGGTAAATTGTTCCAATGCTTAATTATTCTTACCATTTAAAATAATAATAAAAAAATAATGGAGATATCCTATTTTCTAGAATGGACCTTGAAAGGTCATTGAGTTCAGCCCCCTGCCTTCACTAGCAGGACCAAGTACTTTTTTTGTCTCAGATCCCTAAGTGGCCCCCTCCAGTATTGATCTCACTACTTTGGGTTTAGCAGGCCAATACTCAAACCACTGAGCTATACCTCCCCCCCAAAAGCACTTAAAATAGCATCACCACTTGGTAGATGAGCAAGCTGAGCCACAGCTAAGTGAAGTGACTTGCCCCAAGTTCACTTAACAGATCAGTGGCAGAACTAGGACTAGAACTCAACTCTTCTCAGTCCCAGTCTAGTGCCTTACCTGATGGGCCACATAAAAATGTATGTCTTATTTCCAGACAGTATTTCTATAACTTCAATTTCTAGTCATTGGATCCTGTCACACCCCTGTATGCTAGCCTGAAAAGCCTATTATTAAATATTGGTTCCCTGTGTAGGTACTTACAGACTGTTTTCAGCTCACCCCTTCACCATCTTTGCTAAACTACACAGATTGAGATCTTTGAGTCTATCAGTATACAGCAGGTTTTCTAATCTTTTACTAACTCTGATACTTCTCTGAACCCCGTTCAGTGTATCAACATCCATCTTTAATCATGGACACAAGAACTGGACAGAGGATTCCAGCAGCAGTCACACCAGTGCCAAATATACAGGTAAAATAACATCTGTACCTCTCCTTCAGATTTCCCTGGTTATCATCTCTGGCTCTTTTGGCCACTAGGTCACACTGGGAGCTCTTGTTTAGCTAATTACCCCTTCAAGCCCCCAAATCTAGTTCAGAGTCATGGCGTTTCCCACAATCTCCCCCCAGCATGTGAGCATTGCCTACACTCTTTGTTTCCAGATGTAGATATTTAAATGGCTATATTAGAACACATGTTGGTTGCTTCGACACAGTTTGCCAATCAATCCAGATTGCTCTGAAGCAGTGACCTGTCCTCTTCATTATGTACGATCCCCCAATTTTTGTGTCATCTGTAAACTTCATCAGTATTCAGTCAAGAGATGGGTTAGCATGTGTGCTTCTGACACATCTCTCCTTACACCTGTCAGTTAGCACCTGTCACTTACGTTTCAAAAAATGCTGGGTGCCCGCAAGAAAGTGTCTCACCAAAAGAAGCAAGGGAAGTAACCGAGGTGCTGTCCTGTAGCCTGAAATACCACAACACTTATGCCTCTAGTGTGCATTCTCTTGAGTACAAAGTCATAGACCTGCATGAAATTGTCTGTTTCTATAAGGGAAACTTGGCTCCTTTCCAACATAGTAACTGCATCGTGGATCAGACATATGGTCCATCTAGCCCGGTGTCCTCTCTCCAACAGTGACAGCCCCAGGTGCTGCAGTACAAGATGTAAGAAACCCAGCAGTGGGTTGATTCAGGGGTATGACCTGACCATCATGAGAGTGTCACCCTAATGTCTAACAGCTAGAGATTGGCTTGTGCCCTGAAACACATGGGTGTATAGACTTTCCAAAATATTTATTTATCTGTTACTATTGTAACTGGACAGTCTCATGATCCATGAAAATGTCCAAACCCTTCCTGATTCTTGCTTAGCTCATGGCCTCAGCTACATTTTGTGGCAATGAGTTCCTCAGTTTAATTAGGCATCAAGTGAAGAAAGCATTCATTTTTATCTGTTTTGAATTTGCCACGTTTCAGTTTTCTTGAATGTCCTCTTGATCTTATGTTAGAGAGTAGATCGAGCATGTGTTCTCCCTCTCTTCTACCAGTCAGTATTCTAAAGACTTTTCTCATATCCCCTCTTATTTATCTCCTTTGTAAGCCAACATTCCCAGTCTTTTCAACCTCTTTCCTTGATCATTCCCTGAACTCCTCTAGTTCTGCAATATCCTGTGTGAGAAGGGTGCCCAGTACTATACAGAGGAGTCCAGAGGAGAGTGAAACATTGACAGACTGACCTCATAGCATTGTATCTTCTGTATGATTTCCCATCCTACTCCTCCTGGGTTCCAAGGTTTTGCTTAGTTTCTGTCCCTGCTTCCACTGTGAGCAGGGTTTCACAGAGCTCTGTACTGTGATGCCCAGCTCCCGGATCTGAGTTCATACAGTTAAATTACAACCTTGTTAGGTGTTTGAGGTGTTTCAGGCATACCCTCCAATGGGCATAAATGTTGCAGTTCTTTACATTGAAGGTTATGTGCCATTCACCTGGCTTGGCTAGCTCCCTCTGAGAACTTCTCTGGACTTGATTATCACTTAAATAATTTGTTGCCATCTGCAAATGTTGCCACCTCACTGCTCAACCCCTTTCTAAATTGTTAATAGCTATAAAATATGTACCGTATTATTTGCTATAAAGTGTGAAACCCCCTTGCTGTGCTTCTCTCCCTTCACAGGTACATTGAGCATTTCTGAGCCTGATCAATGCTTCAACCACCTCATGGCAGATTTCAACCTCACTCTCTCTGACCTGTCAACATTCATCCTAATTGGCATCCCTGGCCTAGAAGCTGCTCACATTTGGATTTCCATCCCTTTCTCTATTCTGTACCTAATCGGCCTATTGGGAAATGTCATGGTTCTGTTTGTTGTAGGGAAAGAGCAGACGCTGCACAAGCCGATGTACCTGCTACTCTGCATGCTGGCGCTCACAGACATCGCCGTGTCTACCTCCGTCATGCCGAAGTCACTGTGTATATTTTGGTTCGATTTCAAAGGCATTACTGTGGGTGGCTGCTTCACCCAGATGTTCTTCCTTCACATGATTTCTGTTATGCAGTCAGGCGTCCTCGTGGCAATGGCCTTCGATCGCTACATTGCCATATGTAACCCTTTGAGATACGCCACCATCCTCACCAATGCACGAATAGCTAAGCTAGGGCTTGTGGGTTTGATAAGAGCTGTTCTCCTCATGCTGCCCCTACCCCTGCTTCTCAGTAGGCAGCCATTCTGTGGCAACCATATTATCCCCCACACGTACTGTGAGCATATAGCTGTGGTGAAGATATCATGTGGTGACACCACTGTCAACAGGACATACAGCTTGGTGGTGGCATTTGTAGTCTCTGGGTTAGATCTGACAGTGGTTGCCCTGTCCTACAGTCTGATCATCAAGGCCGTCCTCAGAATCTCCTCCAAGAAAGCCTATGAGAAAGCCCTGAACACCTGCACAGCCCACCTCTGTGTGATGCTGACATCTTTTACTCTCTTCTTTTTCTCTGCTCTGACACACCGGTTTGGTCAGCACATCACTCTCCATGTTCACATCATCTTGGCCAACCTCTTCTTCCTCATCCCCCCCATACTCAACCCGATCATTTATGGGGTCAAAATCAAAGAGCTTCGTGACAAAGTGGTCAAATACACATGTAGAAGGTGATCTCTTCGGGCCACTGAGTTTAATCCTCTGTGACAAGAAGGGGAAAGCATTTCTCCTCATTAATCAAGAGTACTCTGTCCCAGTTTGGCTGAGCGTAACATTGTACAAGTTCACAGTCTCAGAACTTCCTCACACCGAATGTCTTATCATCCCATCACCAAGCACTGCTTCTCCGTTGAGGAATTTCCTGCTCTCTAATCATCAGCTGATCTCCTTCAGCATCACCCATCAGTCCCCAACCCACACACACCCTGTCACTTCGCCTTTCCATGACTTCCAGACTACCAGAAGATAATGCAGCTTTCTGAAGCAAGGTGGTTTTGGATTAGGCCTTGTGTGAACAGGGTTCTTGATCAGTTTGATGAACTAAAGCTATGCTTTCAGATAGCCAAAGACAAAGAAAGAAACTACAATGCTGAAATTCTTTTTTAATATGTGCAGTGATCCAGTGAGTAAAATGTATCTGATTTTGCTATGTCCAGTAATTCAGGAAGCCTGGAGGATAAACCAAAAGTTTCAGTTGGAAAGCGATAATACAGGAAAGCTGCTGCAGGAATTGAGAACATTCCCCTAGAGCTTGTTGGTGAGAGTTGTGAAACCATGTATTTTTGAGAACGAGACTGCTGTATTAAAGTATGACCATAACCGTTGAGTCAAATTACTCACCAGATTGCACAGTCGCTTTCCAGCTGGAGCTTTCAAAACAGACACTAACTGTTCGCATTGTCGAAGATGTCAAAAAGGTGTCGAGATTTCATGTTGGAGTTTTTGAAACAGATGAAACAGAGATCGCCACCAAATGTCGAGGTGATTGAATCGCTTGCAGTACTATGTCCTTCTACCGCACTCACTTGGCATGACTTAGATTGGCTGATATCTCATGTTTACCATTGGTTTGTGGAGACTTTGGACAGTTGAAGCAGCAATGGAGAGTTTTTCATTTGATTCACTGGCCTGATGCTCAGGAAAACCAAGTTGAGCAGTTTGGGACTGAAGTTCTCAAACACACGGATTCTGCTGAGAACAAAGACTTTAGTGAACTTGAATTGTTTGCTCTTTCATTACTGTTACTACCTTTTAGCAACACCGCAGTTGAATGATTGTTTTCTCAGATCAACTTGATAAAAACAAAATTGCACAAGAAGATACTAGAGGAACTTTTAGAAAATATTCTTATTAAGGAGTGTGTGCAACAACAAAAGTATCTGTTGTGAACAGTTTGCCCCAATGAAAGGAATGATTGCACTGGTCACTGCTGATATGTAGGACCAGCAGCAGTAGTATTCTGCTCCCAACAAACACAGTGAAACTAACAGTAACAAACAAATTCAACTCAAAATATGGACATTTAGTACTAGCTACCAAACCTCAATAGGGATACAAGTACCAGTATTGGGGTTTTGATTTTGAATTTCACTGTCATCTCACAGCTTTGTTGTTAATGTGGACCAACTCCTGCTGGGGACTGTAGTTTTTTTCTTTTTAATCTCATCCATACAAGGTATCTAATGAAATCTTCCATTTCTTTCTTGATGTATAGGCCAATGTGTTAATTAAAAAAAAACACCTTCATTTCAAGAAATAGCTGAGCCCCAGAGGCCCGTGGGACACTGGGAGCAGCAGAACCTGCTGGGTCCATCAGCCAGACTGGCACTGACAGAGCCGGCGGGGACCTAGGGCCAGCACTGGGCATGGGAACACCAGATGCAAAACCTGGGGATGCTGCAGTATCCCCCACACTCCTACTTCTCATGCCTATGGATATTAGTCATGGGTGAAAAGATGTTTAACTTGTGAAATCTTCGTATAAATGATAAAAGTTGAAATGTATAACTTTGGGAAGTGACCAAAGCCCATAGGTAACTCAAAAACATGGAGACCTGATAGATGGGTCAGAATTTGGGGAGAGCATGACTGTTATAGCAGGGATAAAGGAGAGGCAACACAGAACTGGAGGGGCGGATTAAATCAATATCTTAGATGTCTGTATACTAATGCGAGAAGTATGGGGAATTAGAAGGAAGAACTCAAAATGCTAGTAAATAAACACAATTATGACAGTTGGCATCACAGCAACTTTGGGGGAGGGATAGCTCAGTGGTTTGAGCATTGGCCTCCTAAACCCAGCATTGTGAATTCAATCCTTGAGGGGATCACTTAGGAATCTGGGGCAAAATCAGTACTTGGTCCTGCTAGTGAAGATAGGGGGCTGGACTTGATGACCTTTCAAGGTCCCTTCCAGTTCTAGGCGATGGGATATCTCCATTAATCTTATTTTATTTTATTTGGTGGGATAATACCTATGACTGGAATACTGGTATAAAAAGGAACAGCTTGCTCAGGAAGGACAGACAGGGAAAAAAGGAGTTGCTTATATATTAAAAATGTACACACTTGGACTGAGGTTGAGATGGAAATGGGAGACAGACTTGTTGAAAGTCTCTGGGTAAGGATAAAAGAGGTAATAAACAAGGGTGATGTCATGGAGGGGTTTACTACAGGCCACCTAACCAGGAAGAAGAGGTGGATGAGGCTTTTTTTAAACAACTAACAAAATTATCCAAAGCACAGGACTTGGTGGTCATGGGGGACTTCAACTACCCAGACATCTGTTGGGAAAATAACACAGCAGGGCATTGATTATCCAACAACTTCTTGCAATGTATTTGCGAAAACATATAAATATATTTCATAAGGTGGAGAAAGCTAATAGGGAAGAGGCTATTTTAGATTTGATTTTGAAAAATAGGGAGGAATTGGTTGAGAATTTGAAAGTGGAAGGAAGCTTGGGTGAAAATGATCATGAAATGGTAAAGTTCGTGACTCTAAGGAATGGTAGGAGGGAGAACAGCACAATAAAGACAATGGATTTCAAGAAGGCAGACTTCATCAAATTCTGGGCGTTGGAAAGCAAGATCCCATGGGAAGCAGGGCTAAGGGGAAAAACAATTAAAGACAGTTGGCAGTTTTCCAGAGACATTACTATCGGCACAAGAGCAAACTATCCCTCTACACAGGAAAGATAGGAAGTATGGGAAGAGACCACCCTGTCTTAACCAGGAGATATTCAATGATCTAAAAATCAAAGAAGAGTCCACGAAAAGTGGAAACTTGGTCAAATTACAAAGGATGAATATAAAAAAATAACACAAATATATAGGGACAAAATTAGAAAGGCCAGGGCACAAAATGAGATCAAACAAGCTAGAGACATAAAGGGTAATAAGAAACCATTCTACAAATATGTTAGAAGCAAGAGGAAGACCAAGGACACGGTAGACCCGTTACTCAATGAGGAGGGAAAACAATAACAGGACATGTGGAAATTGCAGAGATGCTTACTGACTTCTTTGTTTCGGTTTTCACCAAAAAGGTAGGTGGTGATTGGATGTCTAACATGGTGAATTCCAGTGAAAAATGAGGTAGGATCAGAGGCTAAAATAGGGAAAGAACAAGTTTAAAATTATTTAGACAAATTAGTTGTCTTCAAGTCACCATGGCCTAATGAAATGCATCCTAGAATATTCAAGCAACTGATTGAGGAGATTTCTGAGCCATTAGCAATTATCTTTGAAAAGTCATGGAAGACAGGAGAGATTCAGGAAGACTGGAAAGAGGCAAATATAGTGCCAATCTATAAAAAGGGAAATAAGGGCAACCTGGGGAATTACAGACCAGTCAGCTTAATTTCTGTACCCCGAAAGTTAATGAAGCAAATAATTAAGGAATCCATTTGCAAACATCTGGAAGATAATAAGGTGATAAGTAATAGTCAGCATGGATTTGTCAAGAACAAACCATATCAAACCAACTGGATAGCTTCCTTTGACAGGGTAACAAGCCTTGTGGATGGGGGAAAGTGGTAGACGTGATATATCTTGACTTAAGTAAAGCTTTTGACACTGTCTCACATGACCTTCTCATAAAGAAACTAGGGAAATAAAACCTAGATGGCGCTACTATAAGTTGGGTGCATAACTGGTTGGAAAACCGTTTCCAGAGAGTAGTTATCAGTGGTTCACAGTGATGCTGGAAGGGCCCTGCAGGGATCACTTCTGGGTCCGGTTCTGTTCAATATCTTCATCAGTGATTTAAGTAATGGCAGAGAGAGTACACTTATAAAGTTTGCGGACAATACCAACCTGAGTGGGGTTGCAAATGTTTTGCACGATAGGATTAAAATTCAAAATGATCTGGATAAACTGGAGAAATGGTCTGAAGTAAATAGGATGAAATTCGATAAGGACAAATGCAAAGTACTCCATTTAGGAAGGAACAATCAGTTGCACACATACAAAATGGAAAATGACTGTCTAGGAAGGAGTACTGCAGAAAGGGATCTGGGGGACATAGTGGAACACAAGCTAAATATGAGTCAACAATGTAACACTGCTGCAAAAAAAAGTGAACATCCTTTTGAGATGTATTAGCAAGAGTGTTGTAAGCAAAACATGAGAAATAATTCTTCCACTCTACTCCACATTGATTAGGCCTCAACTGGAGTATTGTGTCCAGTTCTGGGTGCCACATTTCAGGAAAGATGTGGACAAAGGTCTAGAAAACATGACCTATGAGGGAAGATTGAAAGAACTGGGTTTGTTTAGTCTGGAAAAGAGATGACTGAGAGGGGACATGATAACAGTTTTCAAGTACCTCAAAGGTTGTTACAAGGAGGAAGGAGAACAATTATTCTCCTTACCCTCTGATGATAGGACAAGAAGCAATGGGCTTAAATTGCAGCAAAGGAGCTTTAGGTTGGACATTAGGAAAAACTTGGGAGTTCAGTGGGAGATGCGATCGGCTGAACCTGAGAATGTGGCAGGTAAACAAACCAGTTCGGCCCCCCAGGGGCTTTACCTGAACAAGCGGCAGCTCTAGTTGGAGAACCACTGTTCTAGATAGTGCTGGTCCTGCCATGAGTGGAAGGGACTGGACTTGATGGCCTCTCGAGGTCACTTCTAGTCCTATGATTCTGTGGAATCCTGCAGGACTGTGAAATTTCAGGACTACTAACTGCCATCTGTAACCTATCATTTAAATCAGCTTCTGTACCAAATGACTGGAGGATAGCTCAGGTCACACCAATTTTTAAAAAGTGCTCCAGAGGTGATCCCAGCAATTACAGGTCAGTAAGCCTGACTTCAGTCATGGGCAAACTTGCTGAAACTAAAGTAAAGAAAAAAAATTCAGACACATAGATGGACATAATTTGTTGGGGAAGAGTCAACATGGTTTTTGTAAAGGGAAATCACGCCTCACCAATCTACTAGAATTCTTTGATGGGGTCAACAAGCATGTGGACAAGGGGGATCCAGAGGATTTTGCATACTTAGATTTTCAAAAAGCCTTTGACAAAGTCCCTCACGAAAGGCTCTTAAGCAAAGTAAGCTATCATGGGATAAGAGAGAAGGTTCTCTGATGGATTGGTAACTGGTTTAAAGGTAGGAAACAAAGGGTAGGAATAAATGGTCAGTTTTCAGAAAGAAAGAGGAAAATTGTGGTGTCCACCAGGGGTCTTTACTGGGCCCAGTCCTATTTAACATATTCATAAATGATCTTGAAAAAAGGTGTAAACAGTGAGGTGGCAAAATTTGCAGAAGACACAAAACTATTCAAGGTAGGTAAGCCCCAGGCAGCCTGAAAACATCTACAAAAGTATATCTCAAAACTGGGTGACTGGGCAGCAAAATGGAAATGATATTCAATGTTGATAAATGCAAAGTAATGCACATTGGAAAACATAATTCCAAGTATACATATAAAATGATGGGATCTAAATTAGCTGTTACCACTCAAGAAAGAGATCTTGGAGTCATTGTGGACAGTTCTCTGAAAAACATCCACTCAATGTACAGCGGCAGTCAAAAAAGTGAACAAAATGTTGGGAATCATTAAGAAAGGGACAGATAATAAGACAGAAAATATCATATTGCCTCTGTATAAATCTCTGGTACTCTCACATCTTGAATACTGCGTGCAGATATGGTCGCCCCATCTCAAAAAATATATATTGGAATTGAAATGGTTCAGAAAAAGGCAAGAAAAAATATTAGGGGCATGCAACAGATGCTGTATGAGAAGACATTAATAAGACTGGGACTTTTCAGCTTGGAAAAGAGATGACTAAGGGGGGATATAATAGAGGTCTATAAAACCATGACTGGTGTGTAAAAAGTAAATAAGAAGTGTTACTTACTCCTTCTCATAACACAAGAACTAGGTTACCAACAAATGAAATTAATAGGCAGTAGGTTTAAAACAAAGAAAAGGAAGTATTTTTCCACACAGCACACTGTCAACCTGTGGAATTCCTTGCCAGAGGATGTTGTGAAGGGCAAGATTATAACAGGCTTAAAAAAAGAACTAGATAAATTCATGGAGGATAGGTCCCTCAATGGCTATTAGCCAGGATGGGCAGGGATGTTGTCCCTAGCCTCTGTTTGCCAGAATCTGGGAATAGGTGACAGGGGATGGATCACTTGATGATTACCTGTTATATTCATTTCCTCTGGGGCACCTGGCATTGGCCACTGTCGGAAAACAGGATACTGGGCTAGATGGACCTTTGGTCTGACCTAGTATGGCCATTTTTATGTTCTTAATACTGAGAGGGGACATGATAACTGTTTTCAAGTACATAAAAGCTTGTTACAAGGAGGAGGGAGAAAAAATATTCTCCTTAACCTCTGAGGATAGGACAAGAAGCAATGGGCTTAAATTGCAGCAAGGGAGATTTAGGTTGGACATTAGGAAAAACTACCTAACTGTCAGGGTAGTTAAGCACTGGAATAAATTGCCTAGGGAGATTGTAGATTCTCCATCAATGGAGATTTTTCAGAGCAGGTTAGACAAATACCTGTCAGAGATGGTCTAGATAATATATATTTTTGCCATGAGTGCAGGGAACTGGACTAGACGACCTCTCAAGGTCCCTTCTAGTTTTATGATTCCATAATAGTACGCATGATATTTTGGCTCAATAAAGCACAGACATCTCCAGGTCTGTCAGTCTGGCACCTTTCACAAGAACTAACTTCTCTTTGAGGAAAAAAAATCAGGGTCAAATCCTGACTGAAAGCAAGTCAGCGCCAGTCCCCTGACACATGCAGTTACACCATTTAAACGAGCTCTGAGATGGACGATTGCTGAATATTCCAAAACATTTTGTGAATTGAGTTACCCCTTAATCCTGGAAGCTGCACCAGTGAAAAACTGAGTCAGTGCAGAAATACTTCAAATCGTTTACCTTTTAAGTATTTTCCATTTGTGCTGGTAGAGCTAAAACATGTAACAGTGCGATCCATGGTGATTCCCAGTTGATTAACTCATCCTCAAGAGCTTTTACCAGGTGTGCCATAAATACTTCCACACTGCGTGTCTGACAGAAAGAGGGAATGTTTCTGCGCAGAGCGTTCAAGCTCTGCTTCCTCAGGAGTAGACGATGAACACTCTCCAGTTTCTATTTTAGTGGCTTGGTAAGTGCGCTGTTCACACTGCATCGATTTCACTTCTATTAATAGCAATCTCAACTGGTCTCAACAGCTTGAAACATTTAATCTGTAACCAGTGAGAACTGCACATTTTTATTAGCGTCATTTTTCGTTATATTTTATTCAGGACCCAAACCCCTAGGAAGACAGGTCCCTGCCTTCTGGCGCCTGCAATCTAAGGTTGCAAATAGTGGTGCAAACATTACCCATGTAGGGTGGAATTTTCAGGAGTGAGGAACCCAAATCCCAGTGAAAGTGAGCTTGTGTTTTTAACTCCGTGTGGCTTCTTAACCCCTTACAGGTAAGGATTCAACACAGCTGCTCAGGAGGGATTTTATGCTACTCTGAGATCTATGTTTATGACACTCCCAAAAGGAAAGATATTAGTGTTCACCATGCAAAATTCCAGTCAGCAAAACGTATGCCTGTAGGGCTTCTCCTTCATGAATAAGGTATCCTGTTTCGTGCAGGGACTTGGGGGTGTTCAGTGGAATACATATAAGGAAGACAGAGTTTTAAGGGAGAAAGATTACATGCATTCATTCCTAACCTAATTAGCAGGTTGACTTGTAAATTCTCTGAAAACTCATTCTGCACTCAGAGAATAAGTGTTGGCTGAGGCTACACTGTGTTTTTCATACATACAGAAGTTGTATCCCTGCTCTAAGGACAAAACTTGACTCATCTTTAACTCTGGCTTTGCTACTGATGCCTCGTAATAAAATGTAATTTTTCAGCATTGTTACCTTGCTCTTTATTGTAAATAATTGTTATTAATATTTACTTATTTGTTGAAATCCTTCCTTAATATGCCCTTCATTAATAAAATTTGCATACCATGAAGCCTTCTGTTAAACTGCTCCCCACCTTCTGCCGTACTCATCTTTATAGATTATAAACCTAGAAGGGACATAATGATCTAATCTAACTTCCTGTAAAATAGATCATTGAATTACACCTAGCAATTCCTGCCTCAAGCCCAATGACATGTGGTTGAAATATAATAGATTTGTTGGAAAGACCCACTCAAGACACCACTGTTGTATATGTCCATTGCAGTGGTCTTTTCTAGCCTTTCCCGGTCACCCAGAGAATTTTAGATCTGTATTGTTTTGTCTTTCCACTGACAGCCCATTCCTGCCAGGCGAAGTGAGTACCTAGTTCCAAACACTACTCAGGCAGAGTGAACCCTTTTATTTGTTTGGAAACCAACCTACAATTGGATTTGTTAGCCAAAGGAGTTGGTGAATGATTGGTCATATAAGCCCACATGGCACACCTTCTGATCATTGATTGATTGACTATCAAAATGACTAATAATGCCCCCCACTCTCTGCTGAGAGTGCTGATTAGGCCCATGTATTTTGCAGTTTGGGGGCCTGTCTAGGAACGAGACCTATCTCCAAGGTTTGGAGGCAGTGGGTCAAGTACCCAGCCTTGTTCCAGTTCCTTTGCAGCAGAGGGGGCATTTGGGTTCTAATCTTCCAGCTTTTAAACAGAGGGGGCTCCAGCTGAAGCTCTTCTGCCAGTCACAAGGAGAGTATCGCCTGGAGAGAAAGAGAAAGACAGATGATCTTGTAGATACCAGGTCCTACATAGGTCAATACCAATATCTTAAATTCCACCCAAAAGATGATGGGCAGCTAGAGCAGATCTCAGATCACTGATATTAGTTGCTCAACACCATATATGCTGCTTAGCAAACAGGTCACTGCATTGTTGTGATGGGTTCCCTGGGGTGCAAACTCAAACTGGGGTACCATTGAGTCCTCTGTCTTACCAGTCCCTCTCACACTGTGATGCTGTGACAAGCTTTAAAACTCTCCAGGTCCTGCACTTACACAGCCATCCACAGGCAGGGACACACCCAGCTGAGTTACATGAATGCTTTTGTCAGCTACTCATGAAATCAACATTAGAGAAACTCCAGCCAATTCCCCCAGTTCCCCAGCCTAGGACATCAGAGCTGTACATCTTGCCCTGGTCAGAAGCCTGACCATTGTAAGTTTATTATCTAGTCTGCCCATCTCAATATGGAGAGGGCATGCACCAGCTCTTGTTCCTGAGCAGATTTCCCCAAGTTCTTCATGCAAAATACACTGGCTTAGATAAAATATGAAACAGATTTATTAACTACAAAAAGATAGATTTTAAGTGATTACAAGTAGTAACTGTACAGATCAAAGTTGATTACCTAAGAAATAAAAGTAAAAAACATAATCTGAGTTCTATAAACTAGACAGCATTTGAATCAAGCAGTGTCTAACCCTGATAAATAATACAAGCAGATCACAGATCTTCCACACTCAGGCTGGGACCAACTCCCCAATTCAGTCTTTTTTCGTGCTACATGTTTCCAGGTGTTGAGTTGTGAGGGGAGTGAGGGCCAAGGGATGATATCACTATCCACATTGATGGACCTATCCTCCACGAAATTTATCTAGTTCTTTTTTGAACCCCGTTACAGTCTCGGCCTTCACAATATCCTCTGGCAAGGAGTTCCACAGGTTGACTGTGTGTTGTGTGAAAAAAAATACTTCCTTTTAATTGTTTTAAACCTGCTGCCTATTAGTTTCATTTGGTTATCCCTAGTTCAAGTGTTACAAGAAGGAGTAAATAACACTTCCTTATTTACTTTCTCCACACTAGTCATGATTTTATAGCCCTCTATTATATCCCCCCTTAGCTATCTCTATCCAAGCTGAAAAGTCCCAGACGTGATATCAGTTTTCAAGTACATAAAAGATTGTTACAAGAAGGAGGGTGATTTTTTTTTCTCTCTTTAACCTCTGAGGATAGGACAATAAGCAATAGACTTAAATTGCAGCAACAGAGGCTTAGGTTGGACATTAGGAAAAACTTCCTGTCAGGGTAGTTAAGCACTGGAACAAATAGCTAGGGAGGTGGTGGAATCTCTATAACTGGAGATTTTTACGAACAGATTAGATCAGGGATAGTACAGATCATCTGCCAGGAATGGTCTAGTTATTGCTTAGTCCTGCCTTGAGTGCAGGAGGCTGGACTAGATGACCTGCTGAGGTCCCTTCCAGTCCCACACTTCTATGATTCTATAAGTAGGAGTTAGCAAGCAACAGTCAAACATGAATGAGTCCCATTAAAATATAAGACAGGCAGGCAAGCAACTGCATATTGACAAAATATACAAATGCTTATATACAAGAGCTAAAAGTCTAAATGCTAAGATGGGTGAACTAGAGTGCCTAGTATCAAATGAGGATATTGATATAATAGGCAGCACAGAAACTTGGCAGAAAAAATAATAATCAATGGGACACAGTAATACTACGGTACAAGATATATAGGAATGACAGAATAGATTGTGTTGCTGTGGAAGTGGTACTATATGTGAAAGAATGTGTTGAATCAACTAAAGTAAAAATCTAAACTGTACCATAGAATCTGTATGGATAGAAATTCCATGCTAGAAAAATCCGAGTATAGGTAGGTATTCTTCAGGTATTTTAGCAACAAGAAGAAAGTCAAGGAAAGTGTGGGCCCCTTACTGAATGGGGGAGGCAACCTAGTGACCGAGGATGTGGAAAAAGCTAATGTACTCAATGCTTTTTTTGCCTCTGTCTTCACAAACAAGTCAGCTCCCAGACTGCTGCACTGGGCAGCACAATATGGGGAGAAGGTGACCAGCCCTCTGTGGAGAAAGAAGTGGTTCGGGACTATTTAGAAAAACTGGACGTGCACAAGTCCATGGGGCCGGATGCGCTGCATCCGAGGGTGCTAAAGGAGTTGGCGGATGAGATTGCAGAGCCATTAGCCATTATTTTTGAAAACTCATGGCGATCGGGGGAGGTCCCGGATGACTGGAAAAAGGCTAATGTAGTGCCTATCTTTAAAAAAGAGAAGAAGGAGGATCCGGGGAACTACAGGCCAGTCAGCCTCACCTCAGTCCCTGGAAAAATCATGGAGCGGGTCCTCAAGGAATCAATTATGAAACACTTAGAGGAGAGGAAAGTGATCAGGAAGAGTCAGCATGGATTCACCAAGGGGAAGTCATGCCTGACTAACCTAATTGCCTTCTATGATGAGATAACTGGCTCTGTGGATGAGGGGAAAGAAGTGGATGTGTTATTCCTTGACTTTAGCAAAGCTTTTGATACGGTCTCCCACAGTATTCTTGCTGCCAAGTTAAAGAAGTATGGGCTGGATGAATGGACTGTAAGGTGGATAGAAAGCTGGCTAGATCGTCGGGCTCAACGGGTAGTGATCAATGGCTCCATGTCTAGTTGGCAGCCGGTTTCAAGCGGAGTGCCCCAAGGGTCGGTCCTGGGGCCGGTTTTGTTTAATATCTTTATTAATGATCTGGAGGATGGTGTGGACTGCACTCTCAGCAAGTTTGCCGATGACACTAAACTAGGAGGCGTGGTAGATACACTAGAGGGTAGGGATTGGATACAGAGGGACCTAGACAAATTAGAGGATTGGGCCAAAAGAAACCTGATGAGGTTCAACAAGGACAAGTGCAGAGTCCTGCACTTAGGACGGAAGAATCCCATGCACAGCTACAGACTAGGGACCAAATGGCTAGGTAGAAGTTCTGCAGAAAAGGACCTAGAGGTCACAGTGGACGAGAAGCTGGATATGAGTCAACAGTGTGCTCTTGTTTCCAAGAAGGCTAACGGCATTTTGGGCTGTATAAGTAGGGGCATTGCCAGCAGATCGAGGGACGTGATCGTTCCCCTTTATTCGACATTGGTGAGGCCTCATCTGGAGTACTGTGTCCAGTTTTGGGCCCCACACTACAAGAATGATGTGGAAAAATTGGAAAGAGTCCAGTGGAGGGCAACAAAAATGATTAGAGGTCTGGAGCGCATGACTTATGAGGAGAGGCTGAGGGAACTGGGATTGTTTAGTCTCCAGAAGAGAAGAATGAGGGGGGATTTGATAGCAGCCTTCAACTACCTGAAGGGGGGTTCCAAAGAGGATGGAACTCGGCTGTTCTCAATGGTGGCAGATGACAGAACAAGGAGCAATGGTCTCAAGTTGCAGTGGGGGAGGTCTAGGTTGGATATTGGGAAACACTATTTCATTAGGAGGGTGGTGAAGCACTGGAACGCTTTACCTAGGGAGGTGGTGGAGTCTCCTTCCTTGGAGGTTTTTAAGGCCCGGCTTGACAAAGCCCTGGCTGGGATGATTTAGTTGGGAATTGGTCCTGCTTTGAGCAGGGTGTTGGACTAGATGACCTCCTGAGGTCCCTTCCAACCCTGATATTCTATGATTCTATGATTCCACTCCTCTGATCATCCTCATAGCCCTTCTCTGCACCTGTTCCAATTTGAAATCATCTTTCTTATACGTGATGTACCAGAACTGCACACAGTATTCCAGATGAGGTCTCACCAGTGCCTTCTGCAATGGCAATAACACTTCCCTGTCTCTATTGGAAATAATTGATCAACACACCCTGGAATTTTTTCTTTCTGTTTGTACAAGGGTGGAGGGGGTGAGTTCTGCTGCAACCTTAATGGACTACAACCATTATTTTTGTCTGACAACAAAAAATCCTCTTACTGGAAGATTGCAGTGTATCTCTGCTTTGTTTCTTAGAATTCAGAGTCCTCACATAGAAGAGCCCCAAAGCAGAGAGAGACAAAACAGGCTGCTCCCTAAGGCAGACATGCCCAACTTACCTCACCTTACTCTAGTCACTCAGATCTCTCACTTCCCTACAGAGCTCCTTTCCTATAAGCAGGACCAGTAAACCCCTTTGAAATTAAAGTGACAGTCCACAATTCCAACACAGTTTTCAAGCACATCACAGACTTCATACCTGATCTGGATCCTGGGCAGGTGAGCAGAGGACAAGCCATGGACAGGGCTGGCTCCAGCCACCAGCTAATGAAGTAGGTGCTTGGGGCGGCCAATCGAAAGGGGTGTCACTCCATCCGCTATTGGGGCAGCCTGTCCGGGTCTTCGGTGGGAATTCGGCGGCGGGTCCCTCAGTCCCTCTCTTCCTCTTTGAACTGCCACCGAAGTGCCACCGAAGAGGAAGAAGGAGTGTAGGATCTGTCGCCGAAGTGCCGCCAAAGAATGGAGCGGCACGATTAAGCTGCCGCCGAAGTCCCGCCGATCGGCTTTTTTTTTTCCGCCACTTGGGGCGGCAGAAAACCTGGAGCCGGCCCTGGCCATGGAGGAATCTCACTTTTGTTTCTCAGAGGCTGCTGCAACCCCATGGCTGGGCCAGGTGGTGCAGCCTCCTTCTGGGGCAGAATGGGATGATTTATAGACTTTGATCCCTTGGCCTAATCCTTTCCCCAGCCCACATATGCCTCACCTGCTCACAGCCCCCTTGGATAGGAACAGCCATGGATTGGAGTTTGTCAGTGAAGTTGTCTCTCATTATTGTCAACCCAAAACATTCAAAATCCATCGGACAGATCCGCCGCACACACACACACACACACAAAGATCATGAGACTGACAGAAAAACAATGTGATCCTAGCAGTAATTATGTATTTATTATTATTACTATTGCCGGACTTTTCAACTGCCTTCTGTTTTGTGTGTGCAGTGTCCTTGTAGCCTTGTTGGCTACAGGACATTAAAGAGACAAGGTAATATTCTGTTTTTTGAACATTTAGAGGGCAGTTGCCATCCCCAGTTCATATGTGAGCATTTCAGGTTTCAATCCCAACCTTAAACGCGCCAACAGACATGCGGGTCTTCCTGTGTCTGCTTGGCAGGAGCTCCAGTGAATCTCTGCTGTTGTTCTGTCCCTCCCTGTCCTTCTCGCCGTCTCCCTTCCTTCCTTATCACCCTTACTGCCCCCACTTAATCACCTGCCCCTCTTGCATTCTCTCTCTCTACTCCTCCACTCTCCCCAGTATTTCTCCTCCCTTTCCACTCATGTTGTCTCTCTCTGCTCCCTCCTCCCCTGTCCCTCTGGCCACTTCTGGTATTAAAATCTATGAATGTACCAGTGCTGTTGAAAGGTAATTGCCCTAGAAATTTGGGACTATGTTTGAACCAGGAGCAAATGTCTTCCTTTGTTTCAGAGCAGGGAGGGGTTCTGTGGGAAGAGAGGATATAGGGTTTGGGCTGAGCAGCCAGGAGGGAGGATCCATATGAACTTACCAACCAATAGAGGAGGTTTGAGCTGAACTTCTGTTTTATTATTGCTAATTTCTGCATTAAGAAAACTAAGCCCCAAGAAGGGGGAGAGCTTGTATAACACACGGGACAGTGTGTGTTACATTTCACTCTGTGCCTGAACCTGACGATATAGGCCTGTTACAGCTCTCAGATAAAGCCTCTGGTCTTTTAGCTCAAGCTCACTGGGTCTTGCTTTTAACTGTGGATGTCCCCAGGCCAAAGGGTCTCTGCACTTCCAGTCCCAATCCTGGCTGAACCATGTGACGTGAGGAGACAGGTGAAAAAATGTTAAATGAAATAGAAAAGAACACATGGAGATGGGGGAGCTAAATGCAGAGGCCAGAGCTCTCTAGAAAGTTCCAGGTTGGCTTTAGAAGTGGACAGATATTTATGTGGGAGCTTAAATTTTTCAAAACCAGTTTGTCAAATAGAGGAAGTTGTCAGACACATAGAAGAACATAAATTGTTGGGCAAAAGTCAACATGGTTTCTGTAAAGGGAACTCATGTCTTACTAATCTATTAGAGTTCTTTGAAGGGGTCAACAAACAGGGCAAGTGATGGCAGGGAATATGATGAAGCTTATTTCAAACTGGGCTTTAGATGGAGAGGGTTGAGCGATGCACTGAAGATTCATTGCGTTGTATGTAGCGATGTACTGGCAAACGACAGTATACGGCCCTGCAAGCCAAAACAAGACATCCTACCTTAGTAGATAAACATGGAGAGTTTTTTCAGAGGAAGCTAAGTAGCAGGTGCTCACCTATGCTTCCAGGGGATAACAATCGACCTGTACCTGGATAATTGTATCCTCAGCGTCCACTCCTTCAATATGCCCTGCTGAGTGACACTGATAGACGTGCTCACTGAACTGGTTCTGGAGATCAACATCCAAAAATGAACCTTCACCCCTGTACAGAGTTTAGAGTTCATAGGGGCTGACTGTCACACTACGCTCTCATATTATTCATAGAGATATTGTTATGATATATGATTATTGCATAAACATGATGCATTTTAGACAAGATAGGTCATGTGACGTATCATTGGAAAGGTTATGATTTAGTAAATATGATTATCCTATTTAAATGAACGTATCATTTCTGTCTCTGAAGTTAGGCACATTGTCTGTGTATCTGTTACAAAACTATTTACACCTTGAGAACGCCGACTAGACAGAATGCAATCAGGGTAGATAGCTGGTTAAACAATAAGTCTTAGAAGATGTTAATCTCCCACTGGGGAGCCTTCCTGAGGATGCTGAGAACTGCCTCTGAGTTATGGCTGTGGTAACTCAGGGCAGTCCGGAATAAATGTGCCCGTTTCTTCCCACTGCTCAAGGGAACTCACATGAGAGTCTTAACAGACAACACATTATGTACGCATTACATAATTCAACAGGAAAGAGCCAGGTCGCCCTCCCTCTGCACAGAAGCACTAAAATTATTCATCTGGGACATTTCCCACAACATCACACTATCAACGGAGCACGAAACCTGATAGACAGGCTCAATCGCAAGTTCCCACAGCCCCAGAACTTGCTGCTTTTGTTACTGAATAGGAGCTGTTTCTCCTACATCATCCAACAATGAAATAACATCAGACCCTCGCAGATAGCAGCTGGCTTGGGAAAGTGTGTGTCAGAGCAATGTCAGCCACAGCTACCCCGGAACCAGCTTGCGTAGTTTCTGATCACAGCCCGGTGTGATCTGCACTCTGTCAAGGCAGAGCTAACCTTTAAGGGAGGTGATGGAATGGACAGCCCAGGGCTCTGGTGACAGCCATATCCCAGGGCTATAGTACATAAGCCTGTGTCTCAGTCAGTAGTGAAGAAGTGACACCGAAAACCTGGGTGAGCTGCCCCAGTAGCAGTCTGCAGAGACTAGGCCAAGCTTTCTGCTAAGAAATTGGAAAAGCAGCTGGGCAGTGACTCAGTCTGTGCAAGCAGAACATACCTTGGGGAGGGGTTGATCTATGAAGGGAAGACAGAGGAAGGGCTGCATAGGAAGAGTGCCAGGGAAACAGAGAGGGCAAAAGCTAGGGTGGAGGCGTCTAAGGGTAGATAACCCAAGTGTGCATGGTCCGAGGGGGAAAACCTGTGGTAGATGGATGAATCCTGACTGTGGTGCCACTGTGGCAGGTGGGGAAGAACTATGTGGATGCCAGGAGGGCTGGAAGCCCCACAGCCCAGAGAGGTGGAGCAGCTACAGCAAGTGTCAGCCATGACAGGGACTATCCAGAGATGGGACCAGCATCCCAGCTAGGATGAGGTGAAAAGGCCCATGGGCAGCGATGGCCAATGACATCCCATCCCCTCCGCATCCAGCACCCACATCGATGTGGCCATGGCCAGACTCCACACGGCCTCTGGGACTGAAGTCTGCTGAGCCAGCTGGCCTCAGTGGCTGGGTCACATCCAGCCCTGGGAAAAAGCCCCTGCGTTACAACCACATGCGCCCCCTACTCAGAAATTCGGGATGTGCCACTGAGGAGACACCAGAGATCTTATTGGAACATCAAAGGGCCACCTAACCCCTGCACTGGGCAATGATCTGGGGAGGTCAGTTCTGAGGGGACACCTACTCCACCTCAGTGACACTGGGAAACTCCCTGGTTGGCTACCTAGACAACCCTGCAGGACACTCTGCTGCATTCCCTGGCCCAGAGCCGTCTCTCACCGCCATCTGGTGCCTCGTGGAGCTGTGGGGCACTGATTGGCTGTGCGTTTGAGTGCCAGCACCCACTGCAAGCCTTGGTCACTGGCCTGGAAAATATGGCTACACAGCTGGCTGCCCTGACTCAAGCAGATACAGGCAGCCTGAGTCATGGCTTACCATGGCTTTAGAGGAGCTGGAGTGAGCTGTTACCAATGGCCCTGAATACCTAGAGAAGCCAATTTCCCACCACAAGTTCCCCCCACCACAGTGGCTACCTCAGCCCAGCAGGCCCCCTGGCTGTGGTGGGAATGGAGCCCCACGGTGATGGGAACCATTTTGGCGGGATGCCATCTCCCGCACCACAAACGGCCCTGATCTTTACACCCCTCACCTCCCTTGGTGCCAAACACCACCCCCTTTACATCGTATTCAGGCCCATCGTGCCCTGAGGGTCATGATCCCATGGCAGGGTTTCTTGGTCACTGCATATCCCAGGAGAAATCACCTCAGCAGCCAATTTGCTACCACCGTGTGGGGCTTCAGTCTCCAGTGTGAGCTCGACTCAGGGCACTTGGAATATTTTCAGCTTCTGCATTTTGCTGGAAACTTCGCTGCTGCCCTCACTTCGGCTTGTGTTGTACACTTCTCTCCCTTTGTCACAAAATGATCCATTTCTCATGTAAGCTGTTTCTCGCTGTAAGTGTGCTGCTGATAATGGTTTTAAGTTTCTTTTTAAATACCTGGAGGAAAAACCACACAATGGACATCTGATGTGTCACAGTTGCTAGGAGAGCCCTTCCCAAGTCTAATGTAAACCCCTCCAGAGCCCCATGTGGCTGTGGTTTTCACTGTCACCCACATTTCCTGCTGTCTCCCTGATTTTGCTGGGGCTCCAGTTGTCCCCTTTGTCCCTTTACACCCTCCGAGGGCCAACAGCCAGAGCTCTTAAAAAAAGAGGCACACAGTTTGCACCTTCCTTTACACATTTCCACGTCTCCCATAGTTTGAGAACTGCTGCTCTAAACAGATCTGAATGAAAGCAACGTCCACAAGAAAGCACGAGAACTCTCCGTTAGAATGATTGGCCAGTTTTTCAACTCCTTCATACAGATCATTGTCACTTGCAGAACTAAGCGTATTTGGCTGAATGACACGGAATTGATCACCTGCAAGCTTTGAATGTGATTGGAAAGCTGTACATTTATTATAGTGAGACACCTGTAAAACATGTTCACTTTGAAATAACTTTGTGAGTCGGCAAGTCTTTCACCTTGTGACAGCCATTTCTCAGGGCTGGTTGGCAGGGGTGCGATGCCTAGTAGTCAGGGCTCAGGCCTGTGATGTGCAGGGGATTATTGGTAGGGGAGCCCGGGCCCTCCCACTCCATTAGGATTTGACCCAGGGCCCGTGGGGGCTATCTGTCCTCTGACAGCAAAGGTGGTGTGACGAGCTGGACCTCCCCCCCCCCCCCTGTATGCCACCTGATTTATGGGGTTTCACAAAGCCATTCTTGATGCACCAGCCTGGATTCCCTCTCCCTGTTTTGCTGAATTAGGCTCTCTGGCCTCTTGCTGCAAACACACCCAGGTAGGGAAACACCCTGCTGCAGACACAGACTGAAGTCAGCTCTGTATGAGAGGACTCACCCAGCACTCATGTGCCCACCCCTCTTCGGGGATAAACCCAAAATAATAAAGTTTTCAACTGTATGGAATGTTCTGCACAGTGCAAGCTCATAAATATCACCCAGTCCCTCAGTGTGGAGAGTGATGTGCACAGCTTCTTGCAACTCTCAGATATGAATTTCACACCCTGGGTTATGTCATACACAAGAAATAAGTTTATTAACTACAAAAGGTAAGTTTTAAGTGATTATGAGGGATAGCAAACAGATCAAAGCAGATTACCTTAATAAATAAACAAAAAACGCAAACTGAGCTGAACACACTGGACAGGTAAGACATAAATTAGCAAATTCTCATGCTAAGTGATAAACAGCCTGGCAGTTTCTTAAGGCACAAGTTGCCTTGGCTTTCCTAGGTTTTCATTCGCAGGCTGAAAATCCTTATTGGCGGGGACTATCACTTCCCACAGTTCAGTCTTATTTTCTCAGGTGTTTCCCATTGGGTAGTGTGATCTCTGAGAGGTTTCTATTGTACACATTTCTTTGTGCTTGTGTGTATTTCCTCAATAAGCCATTAACATTTTTTGACTTTTTTACTGTCATACCCGAAAGGCTGCTGGTGGGGGTTTGTTTCAGCAACACATTCATAGGCACACTTCAAAACTTCACACACGATAATGGCATATCCGAGATATTACCATCTAGCAGATCAAGACTTTTAGAATGACACATCACAAGGCATACTTTAAACAAAACATACCCTAATTACATGACAGTGGTGAATATTGGTGTCTCAGGGTGTAAGAGGCAACCTTCCCTGGGTCACTTCTTACCACCTACCTGCAAATGTCCCAAGTTCTCCGTCTGGGGTAAGGTAGCATGAAGGGTGTCTCCTCACCCCAAGGCACCTTCTGGTGGCTCCATGTAGCGAGGTCGTTCTCCTTTCTTCTTGGGGCAACTGCCTCCTCTTGCGGGGCCAGCTCTGTCCAAGGGATCTCCCCTGCTGGGGTAGTCCAAACAGCAAATATAGGGGATCAATCAAGCCTACAGCTCATATTGGAGATGAATGCTTCCCTCTCAGGCTGTCCCTGTAGCAGACCCTCCCTTCCCTCAGAAAGGAACCTTTGGGCATTTATCATAGAATCACAGAAGATTAGGGTTGGAATAGATGTTAGGAGGTGATCCAGTCCAACCCCCTGCTCAAAGCAGGACCAACACCAACTAAATCATCCCAGACAGGGCTTTGTCCAGCGGGCCCTAAAAACATCTAAGGATAGAGGTTCCACCACCTCCCTAGGTAACTCATTCCAGTGCTTCACCACCCTCCTAGAGAAATAGCTATTCAGGGAGATATTCTGCCTTCCCTCAGATCACCTTCCCTATAGCTGCCAATAGCAGGTCTGCTCTCCTTCCTGCTCTGCCACAAAATGAGCTGCTCCCCTGTATTTTTGCCTTCCTTAAGCACTTCTCTTCACACTTGATTTCTCTGCCCCATTTTCCTGATCATTTACTTGTTGAATGTTTGGCTTCTTGGAACACCTTTTCAAATGTAGCTAAAAGTTCAGTGGCTGTGGAAAATAATACTGCTACTTTGTATAGGTCTGTGTCTCTGGGTTGTAGCAGTTTTGAAACAGCATTTACCATTTCCAGAAACTTTCTTTGGAGCACAATGAGAAAAACAAAACTAAAATTTTCTATTAATTTCTTTAATGCTGAAGACTCGTAAACTTCATTGGCCCTTTTACTCAGGAGAATAATTTCTGTGGGTGCCTTCCTTGTGTCTAAATACTGAATCTGAGAGGAAGAAGTGATTCATACTGGTTGTTGATCAACTGTGTAGTCAATTTCTTGAACAAGCTTTGATTTGTTATGAAATATGTTCAAGAGGGCAAATAAACAATGTCAGGTTTACTACTCTAACCCATTAATAAAATAATACAGGGAAAAGGTTTTATACAATATCAGTCTCTGGGAAGCCATCTCATGCAGTGATGTTACATTCACCTTATGCAGAAAGTGTGCTCCCCAAAGTCACACGTTTCAGCTTTTATCATTCATATAAAAATGTCATAAGTTACAAATCTCGTTACGCGTCACTAAAATCCAACGCAGGAGTTTGTCCCAAGTCCTTAATGTAAGTTAGGAACTATTGTGGGAAACTTTCCTGGCTTCTGCATTACCCCAGGGGAATTGGCTAGAGAAAGGGTCTGCGTCCCCACACCCACTCCCTTTACCCGGAGACCTGCCTCATCTGAAGGACTCCCCTTCCACACTCCTGTATGGAAATGGTGACCCATTCTCATCATAGTCACTTAGGACAGGGATTAGAGTGTCCTCACTCCTGGGTAGTCTCTTCACACTGGACGCTTCCCTGACCCACTGATCACTACACTAAGTTCAACCCAAAGGTAATTTATTAAACAGCAATTTTAAAAAAATGAAAAACTGAGAAATGTTCAAGGAAACAAGGAACTTTGCTCTGTGGGCATGGGGAACAAAACAAACAGCCATCTCTGGGATGTAAGACACTTTTCCAGTTTGTTCTTCACACAACCCATGCCTCCTGCCCAGGTCCTGGCTCTAAAGTGTGATGCTACCACAGGTTAGGGGGGAATAGCTCAGTGGTTTGAGCATTGGCCTGCTAAACCCAGGGTTGTGACTTCAATCCTTGAGGGGGCCATTTAGGGATGAGGGGGTTGGACTAAATGACCTCATGAGGTCCCTTCAAACCCTGATATTCTATGAAGTAAGGCATCTGCTCTGTCAGTGGCCACATACCCTCAGGCTCTAGGAAGTAGGACCCTTCTCCCCAACATCTGCTCTCCCTTCAGATTCACATACCCCCTTCTTAATCCATCCTTCAAGGCCTCCCTGTCTGGTAACATGGCCCCACTTTGCTCTCCCTAGCTTCTCATTGCACTTGGCTGTTGTGTTAGTTGTGGCATGGCCAGCATCCATTGTCCTGTCACTGTTGCCGCAGCTCCCAGATGTAGCTCAGCCCTGGATCCCCATTAGCACAGCTGGTCTGTGCTGACCCAGGTTTGGTCTGCTCCCGCTGAAGATCCCCAGCACTGTTGCTCTGCCTCCAGCTCAGCTTGAATGATTGCCGGATTTCGACTGCATTATTAGCCCAAAGGGCTAGAAGTCGCTCAATCTATTTCTTGAAACAAAAGGGTTTTTTTTTTTAATTAACACATTAGCCTATACATCAAGATCAGGATAGAAGATTTTATTAGATCTCTAGATTAGATCTGATTTTTTTTTTTAAAAAGCTACTAGCTCCTGCAGGAGTTGGTGAATATTAGCAACAAAACTGTGAGATGACAATCAAATTCCAAATCAAAATCCCAGTACTGGCACTTGTATCCCGATTGAGGATTGGCTGGTGTTTCAAACAAAAAACAGAGAATTACGGTATTAAATATAACCCCAAAGTAGCCGCAAACACATGTAGCTAAAAACAGCAATGACGTTATTATGTTATTTATTTCTAATGGCATTCGATGACGGAAGCCAATGTTGATATTTTTAGTTGAATTAGTTTGTTAATGTTAGTCTCTAAAAGGCAACATTTCACACTCACTGTCTTCACTGGGAGAAGAATGCTTCTGCTGCTGCTCATATATATCAGCAATGACCAGAACAATCACTTCTTTCATTAGCAAATTCTTCACAACAGATTTTCGTCGTTGCATATATGCCTTAATAAGAATATTTTCTAAAAGTTCCTCTAGTATCTTGTTGCACAGTTTTGTTTTTATCAAGTTCATCTGAAAAAAAAATCGTTAAACTGAAGCGTTGCTAAAAGGTAGCAACAGCAATGAGAAAGCAAACAAGCCAAGTTCACTAAAGTCTTTGTCCCCAGTGGCATTCATGTGTTCAAGATGTTGAACCCAAAACTGCTCTACTTGGCTGTTCTGAGTATGAGGTCAGTGAACCATAGGCAAAACTCTCCATTGCTGCTCCAACTGTCCAAAGTCTCCACAAACCAATGGCAAAAATGAGATATCAGCCAATCTAAGTTGTGCCGAGCTGAGTGCAGTAAAAGGACTTAATACTGCAAGCGATCCAATCACCTCGACATTTGGTGGCTATCTCTGTTTCATCTGTTTCAAAACTCCAACATGAAATCTCGACACCTATTTTAACATCTTCGACCATGTGAACTGTTAGTGTCAGTTTTGAGAGTTCCAACTGGAAAGCGACTCAATGGTTTTGGTTGTAGTTTAACATAGCAGTCCCGTTCTCAAAAATACATGGTTTCACAACTCTCACCAATAAGCTCTAGAAGGTAAATTTTACTCACCGGATCGCTGCATCTATGAAAAAGAAGTTCAGCATTGTTGTTTCTTTCTTTGTCTTTGGCTATGTAAAAGCGCAGCTTTAGTTTGTCAAACTGATCAAGAACCCTGTTCACACAGGGATTAATACAAGCCACCTTGCACCAGAAAGCCGCAATATCTTTTGGTAGTCTGGAAGTCATGGAAAGGCCAAGTGACAGGGTGTGTGGGGGTTGGGAGCTGATGGGTGATACTGAAAGAGGTCAGGTGATGGTCAGAGAGCGGGAACTCAGCTATGGAGAGAGCAGAGCTTGGTGATGGAGTGATAAGGTATTAGGTGTGAGGAATTTCTCGTACAGTGAACTTCCACAATGGTGAGTTAAGCCAAACTAGGAGAGAGCACCTGTGATTAACAAGGAGATATCATTTCCCCATCTAGTCAGGAAGGTTTAAAGTCAGTGCCCCCCGAGAGAACACATTCTGGAAGTGCATTTGACCACTTTCTCACGAAGTTCTTTGTTTTTGACTCCGTAAATGATAGGGTTGAGCATGTTGGGGAGGAGGAAATAGAGGTTGGCCAAAATAATATGAATGTGCGGAGTGATGCCCTGGCCGAACCTATGTGTCAGAGTGGAAAAGAAGAAGGGAGGATAAGACATCAACATCACACAGATGTGGGCTGTGCAAGTGTTGAGGGCTTTCTCGTGGGCTTTCTTGGAGGAGATTCTGAGGACAGCCCTGAGGATCAGACCATAGGACAGGGCAATGAGCATTAGGTCTAACCCTAAAACTACAAATGCTATCACCAAGCCATACATCCTGTTGACTGTGAAGTCCCCACATGACATCTTCGCCACAGCCATGTGCTCACAATACATATGGGGGATAATGCGGTTGGCACAGAATGACAGCCTGCTCAGGAGCAGGGGCAGGGGCAGAATGAAGAGAACAGCTCTTATCAAACCCAAGAGCCCTAGCTTAGCTATTCGTGCATTGGTGAGGATGGTGGCGTATCTCAGAGGGTTACATATGGCAACATAGCGATCAAAGGCCATTGTCACGAGGACGGCTGATTGCATAATAGAAACCGCGTGAAGGAAGAACATCTGGGTGAGGCAGCCACCCACAGTAATGCCCTTGAAATTGAACCAAAATATACACAGTGCCTTTGGCACGACGGAGGTAGAGGTGCCAATGTCTGTGAGCGCCAGCATGCAGATCAGCAGGTACATTGGCTTGTGCAGGGTCTCCTCTTTGCCTACAACAAACAGAACCATGACATTTCCAAACAGGCCCATAATGTAGAACATAGAGAAAGGGATGGAAATCCAGACGTGGGCAGCTTCTAGGCCAGGGATGCCCAATAGGATAAATGGTGAAGGATCAGAGGGGGTGAGGTTGAAAGCTGCCATGAGGTGGTCAATGCATCAATCGGGCTCAGACATGCTCAGGGTGCCTGTGAAGGGAGAAAAGCACAGGTAGGGAGTTACACACTTTATAACAAATATTTGATAATTATTAACAATCTAGAATGGGGGGGTGAGCAGTGAGGTGGCAACATTTGCAGATGGCACCAAATTATTTAGGTCATAGTCAAGTCCTGAGAAGTCCTCAGAGGGAGCTAACCCAGTCATGTGAATGGCACATGACCTTCAGTGTCAATAACTGCAACATGTATACCCATTGGAGGAAAAAGCTTGAACTCCTCAAACACCTAACAAGGATATAATTTAATTATATGAGCTCAAGACATGGACTTTGGTGTCAGGGTGCACAGACCTATGAAACCCTGCTCGCAGGGCAAGCAGGGACAGAAACTAAGCAAAATATTGAAATCCAGGAGGAGTGGGATGGGAAATCACACAGAAAATACAGTGCCATGAGATCAGTCTGACAATGTTTCACCCTCCTCTCATCTCCTCTGTGTAGTACTGGGCGCCCTTCTCACACAGGATATTGCAGAACTAGAGGGGTTCAGGGAAGGGCAATGAGAATGATCAAGGAGAGAGGTTGAAGAGACTGGGATCATTACCTTACAAAGGAGATAAATACGAGGGGATATGAAAAAAGTCTATAAAATACTGACTGGTAGAGAGTAGATTGAGAATGTGTTCTCCCTGTTTGATAACACAAGATCAAGAGAGCATTCAATTACACTGAAACATGGCAAGTTCAAAACAGATAAAAAAGAATGCTATATTCACTTGATGCCTAATTAAACTGAGAAACTAGTTGCCACAAAAGGAAGTTGAGGCCAGGTGCTAAGCAAGAACCAGGAAGGCTTTGGACCTCTACATGGATAGTGTCACTGTCCAGTTAGAATAGTTACAGCTACATGAATGTTTTGGAAAGCCTATACGACCACGTGTTTCAGGACACAAGCCAATCTCTAACTGTTAGGCATTCGGTTGACACCCTCATGATAGTCAGGTCATCCCCCTGCCTAAACCCACTTCTGGGTTTCTTATACTTTGTAGTGCAGCACCTGGGGCTGTCACTGTCAGAGAGAGGACACTGGACTAAATGGACCATAGGGCTGATCCACGATGCGGTTCCTATATTGGAAAGGAGCCAAGTTTCTCTCAGGGAAAAAGACATTCTCATGGTGGTCTACGACTTTGTACTCCAGAGAATGGGCATGGGGGGCACAAGTGTCGTGGTAGTTTGGACTACAGGCCGGCACCTCTATCACTTCCCTTGTTTCTTTTGGTGAGACACTTTCTTGCGGGCACCCAGCTTTGTCTGAGGCGTAAGTTACAGGTGGTAACTGACAAATGTAAGCAGAGACGTGTGTCAGCAGCTCACCTGCCAACCCTTCTCTTGCCTGAATATCAAAGAAGTTTGCAGATGATGCAACAATTGGGGGTTGATAAATAATGAAGAGGACAAGTCACTGATTCAGAGCAATCTGGACTGATTGGAATCTTGGTCGAAGCAACCAACATGTGTTCTAATTTAGCCATCTAAATATCTACATCTAGGAACAAAGAATGTGGGTGATGCTCACACGATGGGGGGATATCGTGGGAAGTGCAATGACCCTGAACTAGATTTGGGGGCAGGAAGGGATAATTAGCTAAAACAGGAGCTCCCAGTGTGACCATGTGGCCAAAAGAGCCTGAGATGATAACCGGGGAAATCTGAAGGAGAGGTAGAGATGTTATTTTACCTGTATATTTGGCACTGGTGTGACTGCTGCTGGAATTCTGTGTCCAGTTCTGGTGTCCATGACTAAAGATGGAAGTTGATACACTGAAGAGGGTTAAGAGAAGAATCACAATAATTAGTAAAAGAGCAGAAGACCTGCCCAATAGTGATAGACTCAAAGATCTCAATCTGTGTAGTTTAAGAAAGATGGTTAAGGGGTGACTTGAGTATAGTCTGTAAGTACCTACACAGGGAACCAATATTTAATAATAGGCTTTTCAGACTAGCATACAGGAGTGTAATAGGATCCAATGGCTAGAAGTTGAAGTTATAGAAATTCTGTCTGGAACTAAGTATGAGATTCCAGTAACTCTCCTGTCCGCTCATTTTTTATTCAAACGAGCTTATCCGTCCTTAGAGGCCACAGGATGACTCCAGTTGAAGTCACAAGGCTCATGGCTGGTGCAAATCAGGCTATTAATTTAAGTCCCTACATGTGGATTCAGGGTGAACTCCTGACTCTTTTCAGAGCTTTGCCATTGATCTCAATGGGATGAGATTCACCCTGAGTTTTTTACTTTTGGCTCCAAGCTGCACAAATCACGGGTTTGGGTCGTGGTACAGAAAGCACACTTCTGTAAGGGTGCTGAACGTGTATGGAGGGAACCCCCAGTTTTTGTGGGGTTCTGAGACTGGGCATGAAAGAAGGGGATTCCAAAACACGTGGGCCCCGATTTGGCTCTCAGAGAGGCCAGCATCAATCTGGAGTGACCCAGTGAAGGTCGAATGCGAGCGCAGAATCTGGCCAGTGTGCGGCCCATTCTTGTTGTGAACCCTCTGGTAACACAGATACCCACTGAAGAGGTTGTGTTTGCACTTCCTAATAAGGCAGTGAAGTCACTGAATTGGAAAAATTGAGTGAACCACAGGAAAAACCACACCACCCAAAAAAAGAAGATATTGAGACAGATAGAAGGACACAGTAAGAGACAAGGAATTGATCTTAAAAATAAATATTTGTCTAAACTATCTCCAGTGCATATTTACTTTCAATTTTACTGGGTAAATCCCTTAGTGTTTCTGACAATACTAAACAAACAGTTTAAGTCACCGTGCTAGTGAATTCCGGCCCAGATGGTTCCTGACTTGTACCCTGGAACCCTTCCTGAACCCTCAGCATTAACTTTAGTGCAGGAACAGGCAACTCACCGAAATTCTGCTCAGCAGAGAGAAGAAATCTCTTTATGGCGACAGGAAGGTAGAGCCCTAAAAAGCAAGATATGAATCTCACATGTCTGACACTTTCCATGTTGGGTAGCGATTTTTATGATTCCCCTGTACACTCCCTGCAGACTCTCAGGTTGGCAGGACTCCCAGACAATTCCCTTGGCTCTATGAGCAGCAGGAAGAGCAGAAAATAGACCCTGGAGAACTACAGCTTGAGAGCCTCCCCTGGGAGGCTCTCAAGAAATAATTTGCTGATACCAGGGGCTCAAGATTTTCAGGGTAAACAGTCTTGCAGACTCTTGTTCAGCCTAACATTGACAATGGGATTTTTTTTTCTGTGTATAATGTACAGTCATCTACACTATCGGTGGGAATACTGCCACAAGATATGGGACCAAAAATCTTTTTCAATTGATAGTAGCAGCGTATCGCTGCATACAGCCCATGCAGATACAATGTACAGTGCATTAGCCTCTGCAAAGTCAATGCCACTTGGTGAAGGCCAAATGAAGTGATACTTAATTGATTCAAGCCGTAGGGTATGGAAAAGGCTTTCTTCTCCCAGGATTCTGGCATCAAAGGTATTTGCCAGTATCCCTTTGTGAGCTCTAAAGCAGATATACATCTGGAAGCTCAAACACTTCTAATATTTCATCTCCTTTCTGCATCGTGTAATCATCAAATTTCAATATTGTGTTGATATTTCAGATATCGATGCAGAAAAAGGGTTGTGCCATCCTGTGTCAAAATTAGTACAATGGGACTTCTACTCTCACTGTGGTGTTTTACGTTGTGATGCCCTGCTGGGGTGAGAGCACAGGGGTAAAGGAATCAAACAATTGCTATATCTGGATGTTTTGTACTGGATACAGTCCCTGACACATGCTTGCATTACAGGTGCCTGTGGGCCTAATTTTGGATCCTGAAGGTATGAGTGCAATGGGTTATTGGCCCCGCGGTTGAGTCTGGGAGCCGTGGAAACTGCTGTGACCCTCTAACCACCCAGCTGGGCTCGCCCTTTTCAATACCGCTTTGCTAGTGATTCAGCGTCTCCTGGCCCTGTTATCACCCAACACGACAGCAGATGGTGCCACACACCCAAGCTGAGCTACCCGAGGGATTACTTAAGCCACCAAAGACCAATCAGCAGACACCTGGTGTTAAAGGGTTTTCCTTTCACCCTCTCCCTTTCTCTGACTGAATCTACCAAGATAAACACAAGTTGATGTTGCTGAGGATGTGCGTGGCTGTAATAACCAAGTGTGTGGCACTTGATGGACTGTTGTGCAGGTGCGCAGCTTAGAGGGAACATTGATCCCATCCTGGTGGCCATGGTCTCGATTAGCAGCCCTTGGTGATACGGTTTGTGCCCATGCGTTTGATTGCAGAACGCTGTGTGTGGATTGCTTTCTCAGACACATATCCCTGAAGTCTTTTAATGTACCTGCTGTGAAGACTGTTAGTAGCAACATTTCCAGGCCATGTCACACGTCAGTTTGCTCCGTGGTGTCAGTCTGCTTGGTGGCTTCACATTTTTGGAGGGAAACTCTTTGTTCAGTGTCATCGTCCTGGATCGATTGATGGTTGTTTTGGCCAGTGCCAGGGAAAGTCTGATGAGGTCTTGTGACTTCATAGTGTTACCCTGCTGGTAAGGGTGGGGTTCTGCACTGAGGGGCTTTGGTTAAGAGACTAGGAGACCCTCTCCATAAAACACACATTGTTTACTGAGTGATACTATAGCATACATACACAATAGTAAAAACATGCTCTGTATGGGTTACCGTAATCCTAACTCTATTCTTGCTACCAGGGCCTTCCGGATCACAAGGCTAGGGGTCCCTTGTTTGCTGTCCTTCAGTGTCTGAGGAACAAACCAACTCCCCTCTGTCTTGCCCTCTAATGCTCTGAGGCAAACAGCCCCCAGTGCATGTACAAACTTCAAAATAAACTCATCTCTAGACAAACTTTTCCCATTTTCCCACCAACAAACAATGGTAACCACCTACTAATTATAGCCATCGTCTATGAACTCTGGGCACGGCAGGGCCGCACTGTCTCACTAGCTATCATCTCTTCCCATGGTACAAGGGCACAGTTATCTTACTCTACAATGGGGCCACAGATGTGGGAGAAGCACTGTTGTGCTCCCAGTCCTGGTACCCATTGTACAGAAGGTCTCAGACTGACACCAGCTAGGACCAACATCTGGTGAGAGGCCCTCTGTCTCCAAAGCAGGGATATGAGGGTGGGGCAGTAAGGCCTGGAAGAGGAGATCTCCGCTATTGGCAGCTTCCAGGTCCAGGTAGAAGATCAGCAGCTCTGAGATCTGTTCTAGGGAGGAGGGATTAACCTCATTCACTTCACACACCTGGTCTGAGAGACCCAGGTGTCCCAACCACACTGCCTTCAGTGAAACAATCAGACCAAATGCAGCTCACCTAGGTCCCTTCACCTCCAAGTGCAGGACCCACCACTACTTCTCACGCTCCCCTGGGGCTCTCCCATGTGGATTCTCTGATGTCTAGACCGGGGCACCATTTCGTACAGGAGGTGTGCTCCCAGGCGGAGCTCTTAATTCCACAACCTTAGTGTGGAATGTGAGTTCTGCACAGTGGTGCTTCTCCCAGCTTGTGTCCCCAGAGCAGGGAGTCAGTGTTTTGTTTACGAACCGAGGCAGGGTGATTAAGGTAAGAAAGGGCTGGGAATTCAATTAATGATCTGAAAGTCCTTAGGTGAGCCTGTAAAACAGGAATCGCTCTGCAGGAGGTGGAGGATGTTTGTGAGAGAATGCTGTGAAATCAGAAGAAGAAACAGAGCCAAGGCCTCTTAGCCAAGGTTACATTTAAAAAGAGGGAGACACGAGGGAAAAGAAGGGGCCAAAGCCCAGGGAAGGGCTAGCAGTGGTATAGAAACGTTCCCCCTGTACCTGTGGTACTTATTTGGCCCTATCACCATAGTATCTGAACACCTCACAATGTCTAACCTCACAATGTCTAACCTAGTTCCTCTCATAGCCCTCGGTGAGTTAGAGCAGTGCTGTTTTCCCCATTGTACAGGTGGGGCACTGAGGCACAGAGAGATTAGCAGCCAGATTTTCAAAAGCATTTAGGCACCTAGTGGGGTTTTCAAAAGCGCCTAGGAGGTTGGGTGCTTTGTAAATCCCACTAGATGCCTAATTGCATCTTTGGGTGCCTAAAAACCCTTGAAATTCTGTCGCTAAGGCAGTGGCCTGAGGTCATAGAGGAAGTCCATGCAGGACATAGAACTCAGGGCTAGCTTCCTATCCATTGGACTAGCCTATCTCTCTTCTGCATGCTCCAAAAAGAGGACTCTGACAGATGGGGGCAAAACCAAGAAGGCAAGTTCTCCGAGACTCCAGCAAGCGATCCCACCATGCAATTGGGAAGGATGTCATGGTTGGCAGCATAAAAAGCAGCAGAAAGGTCAGGAAAGATGAAGAAAGAGAGAAAAGGAGAGTCAGATGAGATGAAATCTCTTAACCCCCAACAGATGGCAGGTTCTGCCGCAGGCTGGGTTGTAGAGAAATGGCTGCTGTGACATTTTAGATTTTAACTGGAAACCGTTTTATTTTGTTGTTTTTTGTTTTGAATTCAAGAAAAGGAAGGGATGAGAAAGTGTTGTATGAGTATCAGATGTGTTTATGCCTCAAATTATTAGGGTTTCCACTGCATTCAGGCCAATTCCATAATAAAGAACAGAAATTGCACCCACAGAATCCATAAAATTGATTATTGTCATTATTTATATTATTCACTGGGTGCCATCTGCATGGTCAGCACTATTCAGAATATGCCAGAAAATGTTGTCCCTGAGCCAATGTGTATAAGATGTGTAGCCCTGGATAAGATGGCTCCGATATTTAAGTATGAAATATATCGTTACTGAGCACGTTATCACTTGTACACTTTGTTAATATCTATGAGCGGAGGCACTGATGAGAATAGAAGTTTTACTTGATTAAGGACTATAAGGTTTGATCCTGCAACTTTCTTTCAAGAGGAAGAGGTACCCGGAGCCAGGGCCAGCTCCAGGGTTTTGGCCGCCCCAAGCAGCCAAAAAAAAAAAAAAAAAAAAGCTGCGATCACGATCTACGGCGGCAATTCGGCGGAAGGTCCTTCGCTCCTGCACTTATGACGGAAGAATCCCATGCACCGCTACAGGCTGGGAACTGACTTGCTAAGCGGAAGTTCTACAG
Source organism: Terrapene triunguis (assembly GCF_002925995.2). Lineage (NCBI taxonomy): Eukaryota > Metazoa > Chordata > Testudines > Emydidae > Terrapene > Terrapene triunguis. The sequence goes on along the minus strand of NW_020664862.1, from coordinate 326,651 downwards.
AAAAGAATCTGGGGATTGCAGTGGACGAGAAACTGGATATGAGTGAACAGTGTGCTCTTCTTGCCCAGAAGGCTGATGGCTGATTGGGCTGCATTAGTAAGAGTATTGCCAGCAAATGGAGGGAAGTGATTATTCTCCTCTATTCAGCACTGATGAGACCACATCTGGAGTACTGTGTCCAGTTTTGGGCTCCCCAATACAAAAAAGATGTGGACAAATTGGGGAGAGTCCGGTGGAAGGCAACGAAAATGAGAAGGGGGCTGGGGAACATGAGCTTATTTAAGAGGAGATGCTGAGGGAACTGGGCTTATTTAGTCTGCAGAAGAGAAGAGAGAGGGGGAATTTGATAGCAGCCTTCAACTGCCTGAAGGGGGGTTCCAAAGCGGATGGAGCTTGGCTGTCCACAGTGGAGGCAGATGACAGAACAAGGAGCAATGGTCTCAAGTTGCAGTGGGGAGGAGGGGGGTCTAGGCTTGATATTAGGAAACAGTATTTCACTAGTAGGGTGGTGAAACACTGGAATGGGTTACCTAGGGAGGTGGTGGAACCTCCCTCCTTAGAGGTTTTTAAGGTCAGGTTTGACAAAGCCCTGGCTGGGATGATTTAGTTGGGGATTGGTCCTGCTTTCAGCAGGGGGTTGGACTAGATACCTCCTGAGGTCTCTTCAAACCCTGATATTCTATGATTCTATGCTCCCATCTCTGGGTATTCCCTGTCATGGCTGCCACTTCCTGTAGCTCCTCCTCCCTCTATAGGATGCAGGGCTTCCAGCACTCCTGGGCTCCACATAGTCCTTCCATGGTGGCAGCAGTGCCAGGAATCATCCCTCTAGTGCATGTCTCCCCCCTCAGACCCTGCACAGTTGGGCTGTCTACCCTTAGCCCTCCAGCACTTGCCCTCTCTGTTTTCTTGGCACTCTTCCTATGCACCCCTTCTCCTGCCTTCCCTCTGAGGATTAACCATGTATGGGCACTGGGACACCACAAATAGCTGTCTCTGGGACATAAGAAAAGTTCACAGTCTGTTCCTCACCTGTCCCAGGCCCAGGGGTGATGGAGTATTACTTAAAATTCGGAGCACCTTGGCCCAGCCCCCCTGCCCCTCCTTTTCCACCCAATACCCCTCACTGGCCAGGCTGGAAGCCAGAGCTGGGTCAAAGAGCCTGGGCCTCTCGGAATGGGGGTGTGGGCCGAGATCAGCTCCCAACCCATTAGCAGGTGGAGAGTCCGCGTCTCCCCGTAACTGCCCACATTGCTCTTACTCTGATCCACTTATAAGCTGCTCTTACCCGGCCTGGCCGGAGACGTAATCTTGGAGTGAAGAGGAGGGGCAGGGTCCAGGCTTGTGGTGAATGGTGGATTTCCCAGGCCCCTCCACTCTCAAATGTGCGAGGACCATGGTCCCTTCTCTGCCTCCCTCCCTCATCTGCTGCTCGTGCCCAAGACTCCAGCCTGCGCTGAGGTGATACCACAAGTCAGACACCTATCCTGGCAGTAGCCCCACGCCCTCAGGCTCTAGGTGGCAGGATCCTTCTCCCCAGCATCTGCCATCCCATTGGGTTCATGTCCCCCCTTCTGAGTTCAGCCTTCAAAGCCCTCCTGCTGAGCAACATTTCCCTGTGCTGGGCCCTCTGCATATGGCCTCACCTTGCTCTTCACAGCTGCTCTTTGTTCTCAGCTGCCGTGTTACTTGTGCCACAGTCGGCATCCACTATCCTGGCTCTGGCCCTGCAACTCCTTCCTATGGATTTGCCCTGGGTCCCGCATTGCCCCAACTCCTGGCTCTGGTCTGCTTCTGCTCCCCACCTCTGCCTTCTTCCTCAGTGCTGCTGCTCTGCCTCCGGCCCAACTCTGCCCTCTGGGCTGTTTTTCTGGACCCTCTGGTCTGGGGTTGCCAGATTTCTACTGCATGCATAGCCCAATATCACTTAAAAACTAACCAAAAGTAGCCCAAACCTTCTTTAAACAACTTTTTTTTTTATTAACACATTGGTGTATACATCAAGTAACAAATGAAAAATTTTCTTCGATACCTAATACAAATTAGATATTTATTTTAAAAACAAGCTACCGGAGTTTGTTCACCTTAGGAACAAAGCTATGAGATGACAATC
>NW_020664862.1:292936-324528 GCF_002925995.2 Terrapene triunguis | reverse complement strand
CATCTCTGGCTTCTTTCGGTGAGACTTTCTTGCAGGCACTGAGCTTTGTCTGAGAGATAACGATGCTGGTCTCTATTGTGGAAGCACAATGACGCTGAACAAGATTTGGGAGTGTGAAGGGATAATTAGCTAAACATGACTCCGAGTATTACCATGTGCCCACAATAGCCAATGCGATCCTGGGATGATAACTGGGGGAATCCTGGGATTATTATCTTAAAAAGGAGATGAATTAGAGGCAGGGCCGGCTCCAGGCACCAGCTTAACAAGCAGGTGCTTGGGGCGGCCAAGGGAGAGGGGCGGCATCTGTGGCAATTTGGCGGCGGCAGGTCCCTCACTCCCTATAGTAGCGAAGGACCTGCCACCGAACTGCCGATCGCAATCGCGGCTTTTTTTTTTTTTTCCAAATTGCCACCGCCGATCGCGATTGCAGCTTTTTTTTTGCTTGGGGCGGCAGAAATGCTGGAGCCGGCCCTGATTAGAGGGATATGAGAAAAGTCTATAAATTACTGGTAGAGAGTTTTCAGGGGGATGACTGGTAGAGAGTAGATCAAGAATGTGTTCTCCCTGTCTGACAACACTAGACTATCCATTTACAATACTTTCAGCAAAATAAATATTTTGGAAAGCCTATATGCAAATTTCTCTGCTTGTGAGCTGTTCCTGTGTAGCAGTCCCCGAAGCCTCAGGCAGTGTTTGAGATTCTCACTGGTGAGACACAGTCACTGATTACCCGGCAGCCAAGGGAGCAGGTGTGACGGGAGGCACCTAGCCCCCTGCCGAGGAAGAGATGCAGGGAGTGTGGGGCAGCTCGGAGGTTGTGGGAGCCAGGAATGACTGGAGAGCATGAAGCAGACACTAGTGTCCAGCATACTGTTGGAATCAGGGCAGCCTGGGATAGGGAAGGAGAGTATGGCCAGGGGTCAGAGTGTAATGGGAGATTGAACCATCTGAGAAGCACAGATCAATGGTTCTTTTCACCGGTGAAATGCCTGAAGTTACACAACAACAACAACAATTGGAAACAAAACTGAGTAAAGGTTAGGAGTACTTGTGGCACCTTAGAGACTAACAAATAAACATGGGGAAATAGTTTTACTTTGTGTAGTGACCCATCTACTCCCAGTCTTTATTCAAGCCTAATTTAATGGTGTCCAGTTTGCAAATTAATTCCAATTCAGCAGTCTCTCGTTGGAGTCTGTTTTTGAAGCTTTTTTTGTTGGAGGATTGTGACTTTTAGGTCTGTAATCGAGTGACCAGGGAGATTGAAGTGTTCTCCAACTGGTTTTTGGATGTTATAATTCAATGTGATATATGCCATCATGTGCCAGCAATGCCCCCTGCCATGTACATTGGCCAAACCGGACAGTCTCTACGTAAAAGAATAAATGGACACACGTCAGATATCAAGAATTATAACATTCAAAAACCAGTTTATTTTCCCCCCTACTGTTCCTCACACCTTCTTGTCAACTGCTGGAAATGGGTCATTTTGATTACCACTACAAAAAGTTTTTTTTTCTCTCCTGCTGGTAATAGCTCATCTTAACTGATCACTCTTGTTATAGTGTGTATAGTAACACCCATTGTTTCATGTTCTCTGTGTATATATATATATCTTCCGACTGTATTTTCCACTGCATACATCTGATGAAGTGGGTTTTAGCCCACAAAAGCTTATGCTCAAATACATTTGTTAGTCTCTAAGGTGCCACAAGATACTCCTGTTCTTTTTGCGGATACAGACTAACACGGCTGCTACTCTGAAACCTGAGTAAAGGTTGTGACACCCAAGCTGCAGCTCTGTGGCTTGCAAGGGAAGAAAGACTCTGAGACCCACCAACACGCATTCAAGGCCAGGAAAGGTTCCTGTGCTGGCCTTGAACCAACAATCACAAAGGAAAATTCAATTTCAACAGCTCTGCCTGCCTGACCATGTACACGCCGCTCCCCACTCCCACAACACCCAGTGTTTGCTCACCTGTCCATGTACACCCCACTCTCTGTGCCCACAGGCACCAGTGCTGTCCCCCATCCATGTACACCCTGCCTGCCCCCGAACCCCCCACCCCCCCCCCCCGTCCCTTTCCCCCCCCCCCCCCGCCTGCCCCACAATACCCAACGCTGTCCACCTTTCCGTGTATGTCCCCATCCCCAGTGATACCCCTCATGCAGGACCAAAACCAAGTGCCAGATCCCACAGTGAGAGCTCACAGCAATACCTCCACAGACTAGGCTAAACTCAGAGTCTGTCTGTGCCAGGGAAAAGGGGGAGGTCAGCAACAATTCAGGCTATGCAGGGAAGGAGAGAGGGACAGACCCGGTGGGAGGGAGAAAGGACGTAGAGACTAAAATTAGCCAGTGTCAGTAACTCTTTCTCAAAATGACATGAAGCTCTAACATATTGCAGCCCACTAGAAACCCAGACATCCCTTCCTGAGGCTGCTTTTCCATGTTGGCAATTGCTGACATTACCACAAGGCTGTAGAGGGGTTGCTCACAGGAGGAGGGATGGTCCAGATGAGGAAAGTGTGAGAGACATTCTGCTACAGTGTGGTTGAAATTACATTACAGTCTAACACACTCACCCCAGCCCAGGAGGCCTCAATATGCCTCTTTGGTCTGTACATAAGCCAGGATTTCCACATACACACGCAGACACACTGTGCATTCTGGGACCTCCCTGGTGAAATTTCCAACACCATCTGGTTATTTTTACTGCCTTTTGGTGATTCTCGTCCTTTCCAGAGATGCAGGGGCACAGAGAGAGCTGACCCCTCTGTCCCCTCAGAAAAATTGTTATCCTGATTGTTCTGAACCTCTAAGCCTGTGAGTGTGAGATTTCAGCAACTCTCCTGTCAGTTCATCATTGGTCCAAATGAGCTCACCTGGCCTTAGAGGCCAGGGGATGACTCCAGTTGAAGTCACTGGAGGCTCATGGCCAGTGTAAATCAGGCCATTTATTTAAGTCCCTACATGTGGATTTAGGGAGAACTCCTGTTGGGCCGTGTTGGGAGTTTGCCGTTGATCTGAATAGGACCAAGATTTCACCCTTAATGTTTATCTTTTGGCTACCAGCTGTGAAAATCATGAAAGACGGGGATTCCAAAACACATGGGCCCTGATTTTGCTGTCAGGAAGGTCAGTGTCAATTTGGAGTGACCCACTGAAGGCAGAATGTGAGAGCAGAATCTGGCCAGTGTGTGACCCATTCTTCTTGTGAACCCTCTGGTACCCACTGAGGAGGCTTTGGTTGAACTTTCTAAAAGGGCAGTGAAGTTCCTGAACTGGAAAAATTGAGGGACCCAGAGGAAAAACCACACAGCCCAAAAAAGGAAGCTACTGAGACAGATAGAAGGACACAGTAAGAGACAAGGAACTGATCTGAAAAACAAATATTTGTCTAAACTATTTCCAATACATTTGTATTTCCCACTGTAAATCTCTTGAACTGTTTAGCTTTTTACTACTAAATACTAAACAGTTCAAGTCACCATTTTGGTGAATTCCTGCCTAGATGGTTCTTAACTTGAACCCTGGAACCCTTCCTGAGCCCTCAGCACTAACTTTAATGCAGAAACAGGCTACTCACCGAAATCCCGCTCAGCAGAGAGAGGAAATCTCCTTACAGCGACAGGAAGGCAGAGCCCTGAGAATCAGTGTATGAATCTCACGTCTGACACTCATTGTGTTGGACAGGAACCTTTATGATTCTCCTGTACAGTCTCTGTGAACTCTCTGGTTGGCCAGGACTCCCAGACAATTCCCTCAGGTCTGTGAGCAGTGGGAAGAGTAGAAAATTGACTCTGGAGAACTACAGCTTGAGAGCCTCCGCGGGACAGAAGAAAATATTCACCGATAACAGGAGCTCAGATTGTCAGGGCAAACTGAGTCTTGCAGACTGTTCAACCTAGCAATTGACACTGGGTTTATTTTTTGTGTGTAGTGTACTGCCATCTGCACTATGTGTGGGAATGCTGCCACCATACACGGGACCAAAAACCATTTTCAATTGATCGTAGCAGAGTACCGCTGCATACTGTCCAGGCAGTTGTAATATACAGTGCATTAGCTCTGAAAAATTAATGCCACTCTGTGAAGGCCAAATGAAGTGGTCCTTAACTGATGCAAACCTAAGGGTGTGGAAAAGGTTTTCTTCTTCCAGGCTTCTGGTATCAAAGCTATTTGCCAGTATCCCTTTGTGAAGTCGAAAGTGGATATCTATCTGGCAGCTCACAACTATTCTAATATTTCATCTACTCTCTGCATCAGATAAACATCAAATGTCAATACTGTGTTGACTTTTCAGAAATTGATGCAGAAACGGGTTGTGATATCCCGGGTTAGAACTAACACAATGGAACTTCTCCACTCACTGTATGATTCCTTGACTACTCCCAGGGCCAAAATGACCTGGAGTTCATCTCACATGATATCCCACATTTTACAAGGGAACAGCCAGGGAGTTTCCCTGATCTGATGCATTGGGGTTATGTCAGTATGGCGGTATTTTAGGTAGGTGTGCCTGTTGCGTTGCACTCCATATTCTTTATTGAAATATGCTTATGAATATGAATATGACAAAACTGGAATATGTTTTATGCAAAATACCTCATGTAAGGTATCATTGAAAAAGTTATCTTCTGAATGTGTTCTTCCTATTTGTATGCATTAATCATTCTTATATTTGAAGTGAGAAATATGAAGTATAAATCTAAGGTTCTATTGTAATTATGCTAAGTGAGGGCCATTAAGGATCCTGATGATTCTTATGCAAGAAACAATTGGCTATGAATGGATTTGTTTTCCCGTAAGTCTGTGGGACCCCTGTGAGGAGGAGGGGCGTTGGTGATCCCTTTTAAAGGCACGTGTCGGTGTCACTTGATGCTGGAATCCATCTTGGATTTTATATTTTTTCACAAGGTGGGGGGAAAGTTTAAACAAAGAGACAAAGATTCCCACCTTTTAGGCAAGTCTATATAAGAGTTTGAGGCAGGACAAAGAGGGAGTCAGTGGGGATACCCCTGCTTACCAGTTTCTTAGTGTATTAAGCTTAGCTTTGCATGTTTGTTTATTTTGCTTAGTAACTTCCTTTGTTCTGTCTGTTACCGCTTATGATTACTTAAATCCTATATTTTATACTTAATAAAATCACTTTTGTTTATTAATAAACCCAGGGCAAGTAATTGTTACATTGGAGGGGGGCAAACAGTCTGTGTATATCTCTCTTTACTTCGAGAAAGAGGGCGAACAATATGAACTTATACTGTATAAAACTTTATACAGTGTCAGACGGATTTATCTGGGGTTCAGGTCCCATTGGGGCTGTGTAGTTGGGTGCTGAGGCAAATCCCTTTTAACTGAGCCTTCCTCCATCTCTGGGTCTGTGCTGGAGGAGGCCTGGAGGGTCTGACTCAGCAAGACAGAGGCAAGGGATGTCCAGGCTGGCAGAGAGGTTAGGCTCAGTGGTATCTCAGCATATCAAGTGTCAGTCCCAAGGGGGTCCCCCCGAGGGAACCCATCACAGTGGTGTAGATGACAGGATATGTGCCCAGCTGATTGCTTTGAGACACTAGTGGTGATTTAAAGTGAGTTTTAAGTGTGGTGGCTGGAGAACAGACAAAGTGGTTACTGGTTGGTAACCGGTGGCCTCAGACTTTGACAAACCTTTCCTAGTAACCACAGATGCATCCGAGTGTGGTGTGGGAGCAGTCTTAATGCAGGAAAGACTGATCAAGAATTCCATCCTGTCGTGTTTCTCAGCAAAAAACTGTCTAAGAGGGAAAGCCACTGGTCAATCACAAAAAAAGAAATGTTACGCCGTTGTGTGTGCTCTGAAAAAGCTACGCCGATATGTTTGGGGACGGCGTTTCCACCTGCAAACTGTCCATTACTGCGCTGAAGTGGCTTCATACCGTCAAGGAAAATAACAAAAAACTTCTTTGGTGGAGTTTAGCTCTCCAAGATTTTGATTTTGAAATACAACATATTTCAGGGGCTTTTAAGAAAGCTGCTGATGCACTCTCCTGTGAAAGTTTCCCAGAATCAACTGGTTAAAATCATCCTTAAAATGTGGAAAATATTGTTAGTTTTATATAATCAGTAGTATGGCAGGAGGTGCATGTGTCACTCTGTTTTCTCCTAGAGCTCCAGGGAAAAAAATCACAGTCATATAAGGGTAGCATAAAATCCCACCTGGGCAGCTTTACCTGTAAGGGGTTAAGAAGCTGAAATAACCTGGTCGGCACCTGATGAAAAGGACCAATAAGGAAAGAAGATACTTTTAAAGCTGGGGGGGGGAGGTAGGTTTTGTTTGTGATCTCTTTGTTTCTTCCCTCTCTGGGTAGAGAGAAAAGCCAACCAGGAACAACATCTCCTGAAAAACTACCTGGAATAATCCATCTAAGAATTACAGAAATTGTAAGGGAGGCAAGGAAATGCATTAGGTTATCTTTTGTTTTAGCTTGTGAATTTTCCTATTTTACAGAGGTAGTTTTATTCCTGTTTTTGTAATTGTGAAGCTGAGCCAGAAGGGAATCCTCTGTGTTTTAAATCTTTTTATTTACCCTGTAAAGTTACCTTCCGACCTGATTTTTCAGGTGTGATTCTTTTACTTTTTCTTTATCAATAAATTTCTTCTTTTAAGAACCTGATTGATTTTCATTGTCCTAAAAACCAAAGGGTTTGGTCTGTGCTCACATTGTTAACCAATTGGTTGGTTTATTATTCTCAAGCCTCCCCAGGAAAGGGGGTGAAGGGGCTTGGGGGACTATTTGGGGGGAATAGGGACTCCAAGTGTCCCTTTCCTGAATTTTTGTGTAAATCACTTGGTGGTGGCAGCAATACCATCCAAGGACAAGGAAGAAATTTGTGCCTTGGGGAAGTTTTTAACCTAAGCTGGTAGAATATAAGTTTAGGGGGTCTTTCATGTGGGTTCTCACATCTGTTCACAAGATTTCAGAATATTTATACATTAGTAATACAATGACATGCCTTGAGGCCCCTATTATGCATGTATCAGCAATTTCAACACAATTCTTATCAGGAAGGACGTGGGGTGAAGCTGCCCTTTCTGTGGCACCCAAAACCCCCCTCCCCTCCTGCCTTGGTTAAGCTAAGGCTGCTGCATGGCCACTTTACAGCCTGCTGACTTGGCTGCTTTTAGCAATAAGCAATAGTGGTTTCAGGCACTTTACTGGTTTGCCAAAATCTCCCCATACAAGGGAATACATTTAGTTTGAGCCTCTATTATGATGTTTTTAAATTATTTGCATGGATCTTGCAGGCACTTCACTGTTAACTAGCTTCCTCATTCTTATGTAGTTCCTAAATGTTACTACAGTGAGCTTTGATGGTATTTCCCTTCCTACAAGGATGTTAAATTGAATTACATTGTTATCACTATTACCAAGTGCTTCAGCTATTCACCTCTTGGACCAGATTCTGTGTTCCATTTAGGACTAAATCAAGAATTGCCTCTCCCCTTCTGGGTTCCAGGACTAGCTGCTCCAGGAAGCAGTTGTGAGGGGTTTGGTCACAGAGACCCCCTTAGGACTGTCACCTGACATGCTGGAATTACCTCTGAGCCCATTTTCCCTGCCAGCTTGGGATTTCCAGAACCCTGCCTTGTTCAGCCAGACATGCTAGCCTCCTGCAACACAGGTCTGGTCCATGCCCCCAAAGCTGCAGATTTTAACCAAACCCTGTTCAGCAGGTCACCTATCTCCAGCACCCAGACACCCAGTTCCCAATGGGGTCCAAACCCCAAATAAATCTGTTTTACTCTGTATAAAGCTTATACAGGGTTAATTCATAAATTGTCCAGCCTCTATAACACTGATAGAGAGATATGCAGAGCTGTTTGCTCCCCCCAGGTATTAATCACTTACTCTGGGTTAATTAATAAACAAAAGTGATTTTATTAACTATAAAAAGTAGGACTTAAGTGGTTCCAAGTAATAGCAGACAGAACAAAGTGAATTACCAAGCAAAATAAAATAAAACACGCGAGCGTAAGCCTAATACAGTAAGAAACTAAATGCAGGTAAATCTCACCCTTTGAGATGTTCCAAGCCTCTTTTACAGATTAGATTTCCTCCTAGTCTGGGTCCAGCAATCACTCACACCCCTGTAGTTATTGTCCTTTGTTCCAGTTTCGTTCAGGAATCTCTTTGGGGTGGAGAAGGTATCTTTTGTGCCAGCTGAAGACAAAATGGAGAGGTTTTCCAGGGCTTTATATAGTCTTTCTCTTGGGGGTGGAAACCCCTCTCTCCCCCCATGTAGAATCACAGCCACAAGATGGAGTTTTGGAGTCAGATGGGCAAGTCACATGTCCATGCATGACTTAGTTCTCTATAGGGACATTCCCAGGAAAGCTCAGATGTGGATTGGCATCTATCAAGACCCATTGTTAGCCAAGTACGTCCATTTACTTGAATAACCCCTTCACACTATGTTGACCAAATCGTCCTTAGGTGCTTTCTACAGCAAACACTTTAAATACAAGCATAGAGCCAGTGCTCATAACTTCAGATATAAAAATGATACACGCATATGAATAGGATGAATACATGCAGTAGAACATAACCTTTGCAAAGATATGTTACATGGCATATCTCACATAAAACATATTCCAGTTATGTCTTATTTATGCATATTTATGCATATTTCTATAAAGCATTATGGGGTGCAACATCACAGAGGCTTTGGAGCAAATTGAGAAATTAAACAGTAATAAGTCACCAGAGACAGATGGAATTTACCCAAGAGTTCTGAAGGAACTCAAATATCAAATTGCAGAACTACTAACCATGGTATGTAACCTATCACTTAAATCAGCCTCTGTAGCAGATGACTGGCAGAGAGCTAATGTGATGCTGATTTTAAAAAAGGCTCCAGAGGTGATTCTGGTACATGCAGGCAAGGGTGATCCAATGAATATAGTGTACTTGGACTTTCAGAAACGCTCTGACAAGGTCTCTCACCAAAGGCTCTTAAGCAAAGTAAGCAGTCATGGGATAAGAGGGAAGGTCCTCTCATGGATTGGTAACTGGTTAAAAGATAAGAAACAAAGGGTAGGTATAAATGGTCAGTTTTCAGAATCGAGAGAGGCAAATAGCAGGGTACCCCAGGGGTCTGTACTGGGAACAGTGCTGTTCAACATAGTCATAAATGATCTGGAAAAAGAGGTAATCAGTGAGGTTGAAAATTTCCAGTCAAGACAAAGTCCCAAGCAGGTTACAAAGGGATCTCACAAAACTGGGTGAGTGGGCAATAAAATGGCAGATGAAAGTCAGTGTTGACAAATTAAAAGAAATGAACATTGGAAAACATAATTCCAGCTATACATACAAAATGATGGGGTATAAATTAGCTGTTATCAATCAAGAAAGAGATCTTGGAGTCACTACTAATAGTTCTTTGGAAACATCCTCTTAATGTGCTGCAGCGGTCAAAAACCAAACACACAAAAACCAAAAACCAAACAGAATGTTAGGAACCATAAAGAAAGGGATAGATAATAAGACAGAAAATATCATATTGCCTCTATATAAATCCATTGTACGGCCACATACTGAATACCGTGTGCAGTTCTGGTTGCCACATCTCAAATATATGTATTGCGATTGGAAAAGGTACAGAGGAGGGAAACAAAAATGATTAGGGATATGGAACAGCTTCACATGAGGGGAGATTTAAAAGACTGGGACTGTCCAGCTTGGAAGGGAGGGACATGATATAAGCCTATAAAATCATGAGTGGTGTGGAGAAAGTGAATCAGGAAGTTTTATTTACCCCTTCACAAGAACCAGGGGTCACCCAATGAAGTTAATAGGCAGCAGCTTTTAAAACAAATAAAAGGAAGTATTTCTTCACACAATGTGTAGCCAGCCTGTAGAACTCATTGTCAGGTGATGTTGTGACAGCCAAAAGTATAACTGATTCAAAAAAAAAAGAATCAGATAAGTTCATGGAGGATAGGTCCATCAGTGGCTAGTACCCAAGATGGTCAGGGATGAAGCCCCATGCTCTGGGTGTCTCTAAAACCCTGCCAGAAATTCTGTTCATTCCCTCTGAAGCATCTGCATCGTCCACTGTCAGAAGACAGGACACTGGGCTAGATGGACCATTGGTCTGACCCAATATGGCCGTTCTTTTGTTCTCTAATTGCTCCACTGATGGATGGACTGCTGCAGACAAGCCTTTTCCAGGGGATCGCTCTGCTATAGGGCTGGTATAGCTACCCCAGCAGACGTCCAGGAGCTGCTCAATGTGGGAGGCTGATGGGGGTGAGTGCTGCCACCTAGGGGTGTGATCCTGTAGCACGAAGGACAGAGGCTCATGGTTTGAACCAGAGCTGGGCTGAAAAACAGACAGTCCCCTCCACCACTACCACCACCCCGCCCCTGAAACATTTTGACAAAAACTAAAATGTTTACTTTTCATCCATTTTGGGGGGTGAGTTTTCATAGAAAATGGATTATTTTTCTCTGAAATATCAGTTGCAATGATGCTGCCTGGATCCCCAACAGAAACTGGAGGATTTTCATCTGCCTCTTCCTCGTAACATAAATGAAGGTTGCATTGATGGAGTCTCTGGCTGCACTCTGGGTATGGAAAGGTCGAAACCTCCCGACCAGTCTATGGCTGGGGTATTGTGCCCATCAGCTACTCTAAGCAGCCTTCCCATCTCTGTGCAGCCCCCTGTACAAGGCCCATTCAGCAGATCCTGTGGGCAGTGGCTACTGTGACAGGCCCTGATAGCACATCACTGATGGGCCTGTGCTAGCAGGGAGCTGGAGAGGTTCCTAGAGCAGTTGTGGAGGCCCAGAGATTGTGGGTGGATGGGGCTAGATACCAATGGATCATTGTGATCTGCGCATAACTTTGGGAATCCCTGGATCTTGTGGCCCTCTGTGTATTCCTCAGGGAGAATTGTAGGACTGAAAGAGACCTTGAGAGATTATCTAATCCAGTCTCCTGTGCTCGCGGCTGGACTAAATATTATCTAGACCATACCTGGCAGGTGTTTCTCTAACCTGCTCTTAAAAATCTCCAGTGATGGAGATTCCACAACCTCCAGTGCTTAGCTGACCTGACAGTTAGGAAGTTTTTCCCCTACTGAGTTAGAGCTGGAGCACACTAAACTAAGCAGCTGAGGTTCCCTGATGGCCAAGTGGCCCCAAGGGAATGTGCAGGCATGCTTCATAAACACAGTTGCCTCCATATCTGAACAGATACTGCCTGCTGCCCGTGCAACCTCTCCAATGACTCCTTGTCCTTTAGGATGAAGACCTCTGGTGTCAGCGGCTCCCCTTCTAGCAGGAATTGGGTACGTTGTCAGGTTTCACTATCTTTAAAATGTGCAGTGAAGGGGGAAAGGCTGTAAGCTGTTTCCATGTGCAGATGCTCTATGCTGCGGCAGAGGACTCAGCTGTGCTGTCCGAGTCACTCAGTGATGGGGCTGGCGGGCAGGCAGCGCTAGGTAGCTTGGGAACCCCTCCTCTACATCTGCCCATGCTCCACAGTGGGCTGTCCAAACTACACAGAAATCTGACACTCGAAGCAAGCTTGGAGTGTTAGAACCTCAATGTCCTGAGTCAGGATTTCTGAATGGGTCCCATTTTTAGAGGTGTTGTGTGCTCTGGGCCCGATCCTGGCAGGGGTTGAGCCAGAGGAGACCCCACAGAATATCAGTGACTAGTTCCCAAATTGCCTCAGGTTTATTTGCTTCTGGAAATGTAATCAGCAAATGCATTTTCAAAGGTTTTATTCTCTGGCTCGATTGTGAAGGCAGGAATTCGGAGCTGTGTTGCTCTGTGTTAACAGATCCGATAGGGTTTATTTCTGTTTCCTGACTGGCTGACAGCTCCGGCCTTTCTGCCCTGTAGAGACCCATCAGAGTTACGGGGCAGGAGGCATTGCTGCCCCCTGTCTGGTCTCCGAGTGCCACATGTCAGGACTCTCATGAGGTGGAATCTCACCATTCTCCAACCCTCAGACTGGGCCCTGGGCTACAGCACACTGCGGGTTGACTGTACCTGTCCAGCAAGTCCGAGTGTGTTCGGCACCTGTGGTTCTTCCCTCTGGGAGTCTGGGAGTAGTGGTGAGACGAGTGACCAGCCAGCCGCCTTGAACCAAAACACTGTTTAATCTGAACAGGAGGAATAAAGCATAACATGGGAGAATAAGAGGGTTTTCAAACAACAGGCTTGACTCCAAGCCCTTCCCCTCTGATAGAGACCCAGGCAGGCTGAGGGCCTTAAGTCTTCCCAGCAGTGTCTGTGCCTGTCAGTCTGAAGAGCTTCTCAGCAACAGCTGCCCACCTCTGGACAGACTCCCAGCGCTGGCAAAACAAGCTGTGTAACATGGCTGGAGCCCAGAAATAGGCTCTTCCCAGCTTGTAGCTCTGGTGTTGTCTCTCAACCTATCTGAAGTGCCTCCTACTGAGAGATGGCTTTTGTTGATCTGTGGCTTCCCTTTCTAATTGTTTTCCAGCAGCCTGCTGTTAAACTAAGAAGACCCATACTGGTTTCACCCAATATAGCATAAATACCCCAATAGTTATCCCAATATAGCTCTACAGCAAACAGCCCAAGAATTGAATTTAACATACACATTCATTATGGCAGATCAGCTCCATGTCTGTCCCAATACCATTCCCGGGTACTACAGCTTCTATGAATACCGGACATTGGCAGTCAGAGAGCAGTAGATGACTTTAATGTGGGAAATGATGTTCCACATGACTCTGGTTTTGAAATCCACTTCCCGCAAACCCTCATCGTGGCTGAGTAACAGATGCCGGGGTTACTATGTACTATGTACTAGACCAGTGATTTTCAACCTGTGGTCCGTGGACGACTGGGGGTCTGCAGACTTATGTGTGACATTTCCAAAGGTATTCACACCTCCATTTGAAATGTATTAGGGCTCCGCAAATGGAAAAAAAGGTTCAAAACCACTGTATTAGGCCTGGTCTACACTAGGCGTTTATGTCGACTTTAGCGCCGTTACATCGACTTAACCCTGCACCCGTCCACACCACGAGGCCATTTAGTTCGACATAGAGCTCTCTTTAAATCGATTTCTGTAATCCTCCCCAACGAGAGGAGTAGCGCTAAATTCGACATGGCCATGTCGAATTAGGCTAGATGTGGATGGAAATCGACGCTAATAGCTCCGGGAGCTATCCCACAGTGCAACACTCTGTTGACGCTCTGGACAGCAGTCCGAGCTCGGATGCTCTGACCAGCCACACCCCGGGAAAATTTGAATTCCTTTTCCTGTCTGGGCAGTTGGAATCTCATTTCCTGCGTGGCGAGCTCAGCAGCACTGGCAACGATGCAGAGCTCTCCAGCAGTGATGGCCGTGCAATCCCAGACTAGAAAGAGGGCCCCAGCATGGACTGATCGGGAAGTCTTGGATCTCATCGCTGTGTGGGGAGATGAGTCCGTGCTTGCCGAGCTGCGCTTCAAAAGACGGAATGCAAAGATCTACGAGAAGATCTCTAAAGCCATGGCAGAGAGAGGATACAGCCGGGATGCAACGCAGTTCCGCGTGAAAATCAAGGAGCTGAGACAAGGCTACCAGAAGACCAAAGAGGCAAACGGACGCTCCGGAGCCCAGCCCCACACATCCTGTTTCTACGAGGCACTGCATTCCATTCTAGGTGCGGCCGCCACCACTACCCCACCAGTGACCGTGGACTCTGAGGATGGGATATTGTCCGCGGCCGGTTCCTCCAACATGTTAGCTGACGGGGAAGATGAGGAAGGAGATGAAGAGGACGATGCAGTCGACAGCGCTTACCACGCTGATTTCCCCGACAGCCAGGAGCTCTTCATCACCCTCACAGAGATCCCCTACCAACCGTCCCCCGCCGTTACCCCAGACACAGATTCAGGGGAAGGATCAAGCAGTAAGTGTTTTAAATATCTTAACATTTATTTATAACAGAACTTACATATTTTAAATATTAACAATAGCTAAAGTGCTTTCAAGTATGTAAACTTTTATTTATAACAGAACAGGAAGATTTGAAATATTAACAATGGGTAAAGTGCTTCTAAACATGTAAACAGGAAAGTGCAACAAAATGGGAATCTGAACAAAGGGTATCATGATTATTGTGTCTTTGGCCGCTTCAATGTATAGTCCGAACCATTTTAAGAAAATTCAACAATGTCTGCTGCATGATTACACTGCCCAAGACGCTCCACTCTTTTGTCCCTCCAAGGGCACCTAACCCAAAAGCTGGTCGATGTGTCCGGGGATAGAGGCGAGATCACCCGGGGAGAACTCCTCATAGGCCTCCTGCAGGTGTCTTTCCAGCCTAATTATCAGGTTCTTTGGCAGGGAGAGCTTATTAGGCCCCCCGTGGTAAGACACGTTTCCCTGCCACAACGCCAGCAGGTATTCGGGGATCATGGCCTTGCAGAGCATAGCAGCAAATGGCCCCGGTTTCTGCAGGCTGTCCCGGAGCATCCTCTCCTTCTGGCTCTCCGAGACCCTCAGGAGGGTGATGTCTGGCATGACGCCCTGCTTTGAATTAGGTAGGGGAAAGTTAGTATTGGGACTGCTTGCCCGTTCCTTTACAGAACTGCAACCGCCGGTTTACAGCCACGCGGTTTACAGCCGCGAGGGGCTGGGACAGGGGCAGAGTTCATGCTTGCAGGATTGCTGCAAGCAGAGACTCGCATTGCTTTCTATGTGAAAGGAGGCCAGTGCCACTCTTAAAGTTTTAAGCAGCCACAAGTCTACGGCTTACCATGTTTGCCAGCTAGACAAAGTCCGGTGTCCTGCCCCGCTCCTCAGCTCACCACAGCAAGACCGCAGGCACTGTAGGCGAGGGCTGAAAATTCGACCTTCTCCTCAGTGCGCATGTGATAGGTGCTCTGCATGGTCTTGTTCACAGAGAAAGACTATGTTCTCTGTTCACAGATACATTGATCTGTCTCAGGAATTCACTCCCTTTTTCCAATTCCCACAGCCACATCTGCCCAGAGGCTAGCGCACATTAGGAGGAGGAAGAAGAGGACACGGGAAGACATGTTTGCTGAACTAATGGGATGCTCCCGAGCACAGGCAGCCCAGCAGACACAGTGGAGGGAGAACTTGTCCCAAATGCACCGGGCAAACATGGAACGGGAGGAGAGGTGGCGACAGGAGGACCAGCAGGCGACTCAAACGCTGCTTGGACTAATGAGGGAGCAAACGGACACGCTCCGGCGCCTTGTGGATGTTCTGCAGGACCGGAGGCAGGAGGACAGAGCCCCGCTGCAGTCTCTCTCTAACCGCCCTGCCCCGCCACCAAGTCCCATACCCCCCTCACCCAAAGTCCAAACACGGAGGGGCGGCAGGGGCCGTGAAAACTTTCACTCCACCCCAGCGGACAGCTATAGCACTAGAAGGCTCTCATTCCCCAAAATCTGAAAAGTCCTTTCCTACCCGCCTCACACAAGACCCCGTCCAAGTTTCACCCCCCCGTTCCATGTGTGGTTGTTAATAAAAAATACGTTTCTGTTCATTACTGTTTCCATCCTCTTCTTTTGGAGGAGAGTCTGTCTGAAGGGGGGGGAAGGGGCTTGGTAATTAGACAGGACAGTCACCTTTAGCAGGGGGCAGGCCCAGCAGCAGGGCACATACACAGTGCAGTGACTAGTTACCCTGGTCAGTCTGGGAGGTGGCTTTCATGTTCTGTGGGGGGGGGGCGGGGTTGCTCTGTGACTTTGTGGCGGGGGAGGGCAGTTTAGAAGCATCATTAGCATCACAACACTAAACCCAGGTCTAAAACATTCCCGCAAAAACAGTAATGAAGACAACGGTGTTCATTAGCAAAACAGAACAGATTTTATTTTTTGGGAAGGGGGTAACTGGGTAAAGAAACAGGGGCAAGTTCAGCCTCTGTGTCCACAAACTTAAAAGTCACTGGGTACCCTGCTCAGTCTTGAAACTGGCTTTCAAAGCCTCCCGGATGCACAGCGCGTCCCGCTGGGATCTTCTAATCGCCCGGCTGTCTGGCTGGGCGTAATCAGCAGCCAGGCTATTTGCCTCAACCTCCCACCCCGCCATAAAGGTCTCCCCCTTTCTCTCACAGAGATTGTGGAGCACACAGCAAGCTGCTATAACGATGGGGATATTGGTTTCGCTGAGATCACAGCGAGTCAGTAAGCTTCTCCATCTCCCCTTGAGACGGCCAAAAGCACACTCCACCACCATTCTGCACTTGCTCAGCCGGTAGTTGAAGAGTTCTTTTTCATTGTCCAGGGCGCCAGTATAGGGCTTCATGAGCCAGGGCATTAGCGGGTAGGATGGGTCCCCGAGGATCACTGTAGGCATCTCCACGATGGTCGCAGCGGGATCCATGCTCGCGGTGCTGTGGCGTCCGCGCTGTCACTGACCAGAAAAGTGTGCGAACTGATTTCCCGCCGGCGCTTTCAAGGAGGGAGGGAGGGCGGGAGTGACGATTGGATGACGACAGTTACCCAAAAGCACCCTCGAGACATTTTTTCCCCCAGAAGGCATTGCGAGCTCGACCCAGAATTCCAATGGGCAGTGGGGACTGCGGGAACTGTGGGATAGCTACCACAGTGCACTGCTTCCAATGTCGACGCTTTCCCCGTTAGTGTGGACTGACAAAGTCGAATTACTGTCCTTAGTGTGGACACACACGTTCGACTTTCTAATATCGATTGCACTTATTCAATTTAACTAAAATCGAACTACTCTCGTAGTGTAGACATACCCTTAGAGAGTGAGAGCCCAGGGAATGACGATTTTCTGTATAGACCCCAATGCCTGTTTCCACTCTGGATACAGGCTGCAGACTGACAGAACACAACCTGAGGAGAACCAGTCAGCTATTAACCCAGGGACAGAGGAGCTACTAGACTTGTGTTTGTTTACAAGCGATTGACTGAGAGCTGAGATGCTGGGATCTTTTCAGGTTCTGAAGAAGTCCAGATGACAGACGCTACATTGTAAGTCCCACGATAACCAGAGAAATCATCTCTGAAAGAAGATCGAAGGGGAAAGAATGGATTGACGTGTGTACTAAAGAATAGATGTGTAAATGTTATGACTTTTGCTTTAGAAAGTATTTGAGAAGTACTTCACATACTGTTTGCAATGAGTTTGTGCTATTAACTCTGTGTTCAGTGAACAGTTGTATGATACTGTCTCCTGGTAATTGACCAGAAGTTGTTTCTAACACTTACATTCAGGGTTGTGCACACAATCCCTCTGCAATACCTGTGCAAGACTTTCCGAAAAGTCCTGAGAGACCAGAGACACTGGTCTGTGTTTCAGCAAAGAAGGGGAGCGTAATAGCGGGTGTATGTAATTTACACCCATCACCTGTTACATGAGCATGGCTGAAATCATCCACAGACCCTTGAATGGGGAGAGGATGAGGGTCCTGTGAGGATGAAGAGAAGCCTGTAGGTTGATCGAACTCTGGATTCAGTCAACACTGGCCAGGCAAAGCACTTCAGCTTCTCTTGGAGGGATTCTTGGGGGTTAGAATGTACCACCAGGAGCATTTGGTAAGGGAAAGTTAATGGAGTGCTGTTCTAATCGAATTTACACATGTAAATCTGGAGTGACATAGTTGAAGTCACTGTTATTGAATTCAGAACCTGGCCCTAAGAATTTATCCCATGTGCTGGAAAGAGGCAGTGGCATAATTTAGACTCTCAGGAGTGGAGAATATAAAGAATATACGTAATGAGGCAATGAAACATTTATAAATAGCTTCAGTGCAGGATAGATAAATATAATGACTGTTTTCACCATGCACTTGCCATGTGTTTACACATGTCATCATAGAATGGACCACACTCATTAGTGGAGGGCCAGAAAGGGTTTCTGTGTGAAAGTCACTGTAGCGGGGTGATTACCCTGCTCCTGCCTTGAAGGGCTTAAAACAGCCCTTGGAGAGGGTTGTGGCAAGGGAAAAGTTGGGCTGATTGGGGAAACTGCCGCAGCTGGGCCACACCCCAATCATGCCACAGCTGGCCTGTATAAAAAGGTTGTGAGGCAGAGGCCCAGGAGGTCTCTCTCCAGGCTGGGAGAGAGCAGAGCAGGGCGTGGCTGCCTGCAGAAAGAGTACTGTGAGTGGAGCAGGGCTGGGGAAAGGCAGAAGAGCTGGGGAGGCTCCAGCCTGGAAAGCCCCAGGCTGCGGCCTAGCAGCGGGCCCACGGGTACTGGGGGTTGCAGAGGGCAGCCCAGGGGTAGACAGAGGCAGCAGGTCCAAACCCAACCTTGCCGGTGACGAGTGGCTTATACTGCAGTCTGCCCTAGGGCACGGGGACTAGTGAGTGACTGGCAGTAGCCTATGACTGAGGCGAGGTGGGGCTAGAGGGTGGGGATTCCCTGAGTGGGGAGAACCACAGAAACTGTGGGGGTACTGCCTGGGGGCAGCACCCAGAGAAAGGGTCATCCGGGGTCCAGGGAGGGACACAGGGGCCAAGCGGTAGCGGAACACCGACCTGCAGAGGGCGCTCCGATGGCTGGAGAAGAGTTAATTCCCAACGACCAGCAGGAGGCACCACAGGGGTGAGTCCCGCACGTTTACAGTCACAATTGTAAAATCATACAGTGCTGAAGTAGTCTGTGGAACTCCCAGCCACAAGATATCAATGGGGCCAAGAGCTTAGCAGGATTCAAAGAGGGACTGGATGTTTATATGGGTAACCAGGAAATCCAATTATACTAATGAGGATTGTGACTGGTTGGATCACAGAATCCCCCTTGGGGCTGCCAACTGATGTGCCAAGACTACTTCTGCCCTTACTTTCCCTGCCAGCTCGGGACTCCAGAGCCCTGCCTTGTTGTGCCAGACATGCTTGCCAGCCACAAACACAGACCCTGGTCTGAACCACGTCCCCTAACAGCTGTAGGCTTAAGTGAAAGCAGCTTAAGAAGGGTTCCTGTCTTTAACACTCAGATGCCCAACTCCCTATGGGGTCCAAACCCCAAATAAATCCATTTTACCCTGTATAAAACTTATACAAGGTAAATTCATAAATTGTTCACCCTCTATAACACTGACAGAGAGAGATGCACAGCTGTTTGCCCCCCACCCCAGGTATGTATGTATGTATGTATATATTAATACATATTCTGGGTTAATTAATAAGTAAGAAGTGATTTTATTAAATACAGAAAGTAGGATTTAAGTGGTTCCAAGTAGTAACAGACAGAACAAAGTGAATTACCAAGCAAAATAAAATAGAACACACAAGTCTCTGCCTAATACAGCAAGAAAACTGAATACAGATAAAACCTCACCCTCAGAGGTGTTCTAGTAAGCTTCCTTTTATAGACTAGTCTCCTTCTACTCTGGGTCCAGCAATCACTCACACCCCCTGTAGTTACTGTCCTTTGTTCCAGTTTCTTTCAGGTATCCTTGGGTGTGGAGAGGCTATCTCATGAGCTAGCTGAAGACCAAATAGAGGGGTCTCCCAGGGGTTTATATAGACTTTCTCTTGTGGGTGGATACCCCCCTCCCCCTGTGTAGAATTCCAGCTACAAGATGGAGTTTTGGAGTCACATGGGCAAGTCACATGTCCATGAATGACTCAGAACTTACCGGTAGCAGCCATGGTTCACACGCTACCTTGAACGTCCTCATATAGACTTCTTATGTGGATTGGAGCCTTCCAAGATCCATTGTCCGTTGGGCACTTAACTTGCAAATTCCTTTCTAAAGAAGCTGACCAAATGCCTTACTAAGGTTATTTAAAATCAAACGAGTATACAGCCAATATTCATAACTTCAAATACAACCATAACATGTGCATACAAATAGGATGAATATATTCAGTAGATCATAACCTTTACATCGATATGTTGCATGGCATATGTAGCATAAAACATATTAAAGTTATGTCATATATACATTCATAACCATATTTCCATAAAGCCTTATGGGGTGCACCATCACAAGGATTTTCTTTTAAAGTCTTGGAAGGGCTCTAAACCCTCCTAATTGACACACAAAATGTGTCTAACTAGTGGGTGTCAGGGGGAAACATTCCCTGGGGGCAGGTTATCTCATAGCTGCCCATTTCAGGGGTTCTTCCACCTTCCTTTGAAGCATCTGGACCTGGCCATTGGATACTGGGTTAGATGGACTACAGGTCTAATCCACTCTGGCAATGCCTATCTTCCTACTGGTCATGTAAATCCAAGAGTATGTTTTCCCTCATCTTCTTTAAGCTCTTGGGAGTCTCTAGACTTGCACTGGGAGCAGAAAGATGTCTTCTTAATAGGGCTGTCGATTAATCACAGTTCATTCATGCAATTAACTAACAAAAAATTAATCATGATTTAAAAAATGTATCATGATTAATCGCAGTTTTAATCGCACTGTTAAACAATAGAATACCAACTGAAATATATTAAATATTTTCAGGTGTTTTTCTACATTTTCAAATACATTGATTTCAATTACGACTCAGAATACAATGTATACAGTGTTCACTTTATATTATTTTTATTTTTACTGTGAATATTTGCACTGTAAATATGATAAAATAAATAGTATTTTTCAATTCACCTCATACAAGTACTGTAATGTAATGTCTTTACCATGAAAGTGCAACTTACAAATGTAGATTTTTTTTTTGTTACTTACCTGCACTCAAAAACAAAACAATGTAAAACTTCAGAGCCTACAAGTCCACTCAGTCCTACTTGTTCAGGCAATTGCTAAGATGAACAATTTTGTTTACATTTACGGGAGATACTGCTGTCTGCTTCTTATTTACAATGTCACCTGAGAGTGAGAACAGGTGTTCGCATGTGTCATAACTATAAACGGAAGGGTAACAACCCTCCTGTGTACAATACTATAAAATCCCTCCTGGCCAGAGACACCAAAATCCTTTTACCTGTAAAGGGTTAAGAAGCTCAGGTAACCTGGCTGACACCTGACCCAAAGGACCAATAAGGGAACAAGATACTTTCAAATCTTGGGGAGGGGGAAGGCTTTTGTTTGTGTGCTCTTTGTTTTGGGTGTTGTTCACTCTTGGGACTAAGAGGGACCAGACATCAATCCATGCTCTCCAAATCTTTCTGAACAAGTCTCTCATATTTCAAACTTGTAAGTAACAGCCAGGCAAGGCATGTTAGTTTTATCTTTGTTTTCTCAACTTGTAAATGTTCCTTTTGCTAGAGGGAGGTTTATCATTGTTTTGCTGTACTTTGAACCTAAGGCTAGAGGGGGTTCCTCTGGGCTCTTTGAATCTGATTACCCTGTAAAGTTGTTTTTCCATCCTGATTTTACAGAGATGATTTTTACCTTTTTCTTTTATTAAAATTCTTCTTTTAAGAACCTGATTGATTTTTCATTGTTTTAAGATCCAAGGGTTTTGGATCTGTGTTCAACAGGACTAATTGGTGAGGGTATACTCTCAAGCCTACCCAGGAAAAGGGGTGTAAGGACTTGGAGGGGAAGGAATTAGTCTCAAATCTGTCCAGGAAAAGGGGGGTTAGAGACTTGGGAAATCTTTGGGGAAAGGCAGAGTTCCAAGTGGCTCTCCCCTAAGATTTGGAACACGCTTGGTGGTGGCAGCTTACTGTTAACCTAAGCTGGTAAATAAGCTTAGGGGGCTTTCATGCAGGTCCCCACATCTGTATCCTAGAGTACAGAGTGGGGAAGGAACCTTGACAGCATGGCACTTTGTAGCTGGCATTGTAAGGTATTTACATACCAGATATGCTAAACATTTGTATGCCCCTTCATCCTTTGACCACCATTCCAGAGGATATTCGTCCATGCTGATGACACTCATTAAAAAAATGTGTTAATTACATTTTTGACTTAACTGCTTGGGGGAGAATAGTATGTCTCCTGTTCTGTGTTTCCCACATTCTGCCATATATTTCATGTTATCGCACTTTCACTGCAGATTTGACAAAATGCAAAGAAGGTACCAACGTGAGCTTTCTAAGGATAGCTACAGAACTCACCCCAAGGTTTAAGAGTCTTCTTTTGGAAGAAGTGCCTTCCAAAATCTGAGAGGGACAAGGTGTGGAGCATGCTTCCAGAAGTCTTAAAAGAGCAACACTCAGATGCGGAAACTACAAAACCTGAACCACCAAAAAAGAAAATCAACCGTCTGCTGGTGGCATCTGATTCTGACATAAACAGACAGTTAAGAGTCAATGCCTCTTTTACTTGTAAAGGGTTAAGATGTTCACCTAGCCTAGCTGACACCTGACCAGAGGAACCAAGGGGGGAACAAGATGTTTCAAAAGGAAGGAGGGAAGTTCCCTTTGTCTTAGGTCAGTTTCAGTGTGGCCGGAGTGGAAAAGATCAAGGAATCAGCCTCTTATCAGAGTAGTGAGTATTCGAAAAGGAGTAAATAGGTTTATGTTTATTTTCTTTTGTAACTTTTCTTGTGCATTAGGGGAATAATCAAATTGGGATTTTTTTTGTGTAACTAAGGGTTTTGCCCAGGGGAACATCCTCTGTGTTTTGAATTTGTTGTCTGTGAGATCAGCTTGTAAGCTATCTCCCAGAAGTTTTTCTTTTACCTTTCTTTTCTTTAATTAAAAGCCTTCTTTTTAAGACCATGATTGATTTTTCCTTGTGTTAAGATCCAAGGGGGTTGGATCTGGACTCACCAGAAATTGGTGGGGGAAAGGAGGGGGGATGGTTAATTTCTCCTTGTTTTAAGATCCAAGGGTTTGGATCGATGTTCACCAGGGAATTGGTGGAGAAGTCTCTCAAGGCTACCCAGGGAAGGGTTATAGTACTTGGGAGGGAAAGATTTTGGGGGAGAAGACCGTGTTTTCCAAATGACTCAAATATTTGGGTGGTGGCAGCATACCGATCTAAGCTGTTAGTTAAGCTTAGGGTTTCTCATGCAGGTCCCCACATCTGTACCCTAATGTTCAGAGTGGGGGTGAAACCTATGACAGATTCAGATGATGAAAATGAACATGTGTCGGTCCACACTGCTTTCGATCATTATCGAGCAGAACCAATCAGCAGCAGGGACGCATGTCCTCTGGAATGGTGGTTGAAGCATGAAGGGATATATGAATCTTTAGCGAATCTGGCATGAAAATATCTTGCAACGCCAGCTACAAGAGTTCCATGAGAACGCATGTTCTCACTTTCAGGTGACATTGTAAACAAGAAACGGTCAGCAATATCGCCTGCAAATGTCAACAAACTTGTTTGTCTGAGCGATTGGCTGAACAAGAAGTAGAACTGAGTTCTACAGTTTTACAGTATTATATTTTTGAATGTGGTTATTTTTGTACATTATTCTACATGTGTAAGTTCAATTTTCATGATAAAGAGATTGCATTACAGTACTTGTATGAGATGAATTGAAAAATACTATTTCTTTTGTTTATTACAGCATAAATATTTGTAATAAAAATAGTGAGCACTTTACACTTTGTGTTCTGTGTTGTAATTGAAATCAATATATTTGAAAATGTAGAAAACATCATTTTTTTAAATAAATGATATTCTATTAGTTTTTAACAGTGCGACTAATCACACTATTAATTGTGATTAATTTTTTTAATTGCTTGACAGCCCTACTTATTAAATATCATCTAGTCTCCTGTTCTTTTTCCTTTTAGGAAGGAAAGTTCAAAACTCCTCGGACCTGCTCAGTACATTATGTCAGCTGTCAATGACACCAAACTCAAATTTGCAGTGTTCCTTCTCACTGGGATACCTGGGCAGGAAGACGTCCATCTCTGGATCTCTATCCCCTTCTGCTTAATGTATGTTATTTCGATAGTAGGAAATTCAATCATTCTGTTCATTATAAAAACAGATCCAAGCCTACATGAGCCCATGTACATTTTCCTTTCCATGTTGGCCGTCACAGACCTTGGCTTATCGATATCCACCATGCCGACGACACTGGGTATGTTCTTATTTAACTCAAGGGAGATCAGCCACAGTGCCTGTTTTGCCCAACTGTTCTTCATCCACTCGTTTTCATTCACTGAATCCTCCATGCTGTTGTTGATGGCCTATAACCGCTTCGTCGCGATCTGTAACCCGTTGAGATATGCTTCCATCTTAACCCCGTCAAGAATAGCCAAGATGGGACTGGTGTCTGTGCTAAGAGGGGTGGCTGTAGTATTCCCACTCCCCTTTCTCCTGAAACACTACCAATACTGTCAAGCCAATGTCCTCTCCCATTCCTACTGCATAAACCAGGAGGTCATGAATCTGGCTTGTTCGGATATCACAATCAACTACATGTATGGCTTGTTTGTTACAATCTCCACAGTGGGGTTGGACTCGCTGCTCATCCTCCTCTTACGTGATGATCCTCAAAACAGTGCTGAGCATTGCGTCTCACACAGAGCGCCTCAGGGCTCTGAGCACCTGTATATCCCACATCTGCGCTTTCTTGCTCTTCTACATGCCAATGCTTGGCTTGTCTGTCACACACAGATTTGTGAAGAGCTCTTCTCCCTTGCTTGTGATTCTCATTGGTTACGTCTACCTAGTGATCTCACCCGTGATGAACCCAATTGTGTACAGCGTGAAAAGCAAACACCTTCGTGCGAGGATAATCAGGGTGTTTGTCAAGTGAAGGGTCAGCTCACCACCCGGGTCCAGTGCTGGTGACATGGGAGATGAAAAATATGAGCCAGCTATTACATCCTGGACCCTTAAATCAAGACAACATGAGCTATTGATCGCCACTATGTAGAGAAAGGTTCTGACGGAATCTAAGGCCTGGAGCAGTGGGAGAGGGGCTGGTGAGGGAGGACTATGAACTGGGGGAAGGAGACCAAGGGTGGCAGAGCCTGTGTTATAGAAAAGACTGAATATATGTGACCCCACAAAGGGGGCTTTTGTTTTAAGTATCCCAGACTGAGAGTAAGTCATTGCAAGGACCTTAGAGGGAAGGGCATGGTGGCTGCAGGGCTACCTCAGGCCACAAGGGGGCACTCTGAGGCAGTCCCCATCGGCAGTGACTTGGCCAGAGTGCGCTGTGCTCTTGGAAGCCTGTCTAACTTAGCTTGTAGTGATATGTGAGATAGATGAGTGTAGACATGTGACAGCTGCCTGTTATTTTAAAACCATTTTCTCTAATGCTTTGTGCTGTTTGCTAATAAAACTACTAGATTTAAGGAGGCTGGGGGTGACTGTGTAGCTCTGGTCACAAGCACCTGAAGGAAAGAGACTGAGGTCCAGCCAGATATGCTTGGTGATATGCGTTTAGCATACATGAGGTTTTGTTCCCAGCTTGAAGAGTGGGACAATTGTGAGACTTCCCCCAAGGCAGGAAAGGACCCGGTTTAGAGCGTAAAGAGACCATATATCCTGGTTTTATTGTGACAATCCAGATTCTTCTTGGCCAGTGTCTATTCTTGTTGAGTGCCAATCAGCATTCAGAGGAGGAACTTGTTCAAGTTGCATCCAAGATAACGATCCACTCAAGACAGTGATTCACTGTGTCATAGAATTTAAGGCCAGAAGGAGCCATTAGATCATGTAGTCCAGAGGTTCTCAAACTGGGGGGCGGGCCCCCTGGGGGGTGCGGAATGTATACGGGGGCGGAGGGGTGAGAAACTTTAGGGAAAAAACCTTTCTGTGCACAACCCACTGCAATGAATAACTAGCCCAGCTGATTCCTCCAGACAGATCTGGTCCTCAGATTCACTGTGCGTTTGACTCTAGGCGGTGTTGTGCATTTTGATGGTGTTCTGTTAAGCTTGCTAAGCATTATGCAATGACATTACCATCTGTACATGGATCTGTTTGCTACGGCGCGGTGTGCACATTTCATTCGAAGCGGGGACCACAGTCACAGTTTTGCTTTATCTCTGATTCCAATGGATCATTGGTTCATTCGTGCAACATTAAAATAAAACTCAAGTGAAAAAGAAAGAAGCCGAACCTGATTCAGTTTGAGTCCTTCCCCCACATATATCATTATATGTATTTGTGTGGCAGGTGAGGGGGGCACAAACTCTTACAGACACAAAGAAGGGACTGGGGTGTGATCAAATACGTTTGAGGAACCACTGATCTAATCTGACCTCCTGTGTAGCACAGGCTGCAGAATTTTACCCAGTTACCGCCGTATTGAGCCCAATGACTTGTGTTTGACCAATGCATCACTTTTGTTCCTCTAAAGCGTGTCTTCCAGGAAGGCATCCAGACTTAGTTTGGAGGTATCAGGAAAATTCCCCACCTTCCTTGGGAGTTTATTCCACTGGTTAAGCACCCTTGCTGTTAAATATATGTGCCTCATTTCCAAATTTAATTTGTCTGGCTTCAGTTTCCTGCCATTGGTTCTTGTTATACCTTTCTCTCTTAGATTAAAGAGCCCGTTAGTAGCTGGTATTTCATCCCTGTGAAAGTGCTTGTACACTGTCATCAAGTCAGCTCCCAGCCTTCCCTACGTCTACTCACTGCACCCCTGTTTATTCAGCCAGCGGTAAGTTGGAAGTGACAGAGAAGGAGAAAGACCTGGGTGTATTAGTCAGTCCCAGGATGACTGTGAGCCATGATGTGATGCGGCTGTGAACAAGACAGATGAGATCCTAGAATGTATCAGGTGAGATAGGGAACTATTAATATCCTTATACAAGGCACTGGTGAGACCTCCTCTGGCAAACTGTAAAATTCTGGTCAATCGTATTCGAGAAAGAAGAATTCAGACTGGAACAGGTGCGGAGAAGGGCTCCTAGCATAGTCAGGGCAATGGAGGGCTTGGCTTATGAGGAGACTAAAGAACGTGGTTGGTTTAGCCTAAAACAACGCAGGCTGATCTGGGATTTGATTGCTCTATAAATACGCCAGTGGTGGGGGGTAAACGCCAGGGAGGGAGATGAGCTCCTGAAGCTAAAGGCCAGTGTTGGCAAAAGAACAAATGGGGATCAACTGGTCAGGAGCAAACTGAGTCTGGAAAGGAGAAGGAGGTTTCTGACTATCCGAGCAGGGAGGTTCTGGAACAGCCTCCCAACAAGAGCAGTGGGGATTGGGGGGGAAACAACTGAGCTTTTAAGATGGAGCTGTGACCCTGTATGGAATCTGGGGGACACTTTAGAGTATTACGAATACCAATATTGTGTAATTGCAATGAGTTATGCCAGATATGCCATGTAAGATATCTGCAAAAACGTTATAATTTGCCAGATATTATAATCTTGTTTATATGTTTGTATCATTTTTGTATTATGAGTTATAGATATGTATGTATGTATTTCAAACTTGTGCTATGCTTCTTGGTGACATAGCCTGCTTGATGGCCCATCAGTTATACAATTGACCCATTGAGAGAAGGCAGACACTCCATATGATTCAGCAAGGCATGCAGGGGCTTGCCTATGGACAGAAAAGGCTTCCAAGCCATGTGCTGGGCAGCTTGTGTTTGAAACAAAGGAAGCACAGGCCACATGGCGAGAGACTATAAAAGACAGCTGCATCTTCTCCATTTTGTCTTCAGTCCTGCTTCTTACCTCTGGAGGACCTTTGCTACACACTGAAGCTCTGAACAAAGGATCGAACGACCCATCCAAACTGTGGATGTGATCCAGAGGGACTTTCAAGGCAGCAAACTCACCAATACTGCAGGAACCTGATATATGGCCTTCGAAGTCTTTGTATGTATTTGACTGTTTTAGCATTTAACATCTCTCTTCTTGTCCTTTCTTTTTTCTTTATAATAAACCTTTAGTTTTAGACACTGAAGGACTGGCCGGCAGCGTGGTATTTTGGGTAAGATCCAAACATGGAAACGTAGCTGACCGTTTGGGGTCAGAAGAACATTTTGTATCTGTGAGCAGAGTTGTTTAAATAACTTCTCACTGTACTGGACCTAGGTGCTGATTGGGAGCCAGAGAACTGGAATGCAATGAAGGGGGCTGTGTGACTGGTTGGGAAGTTTAACTTCAGTGTTACCCACCAGTCTTGGGAGCATCTGCTCTCCCTTTTGCAGCCTGCCCTGACCTTGGCATTTCCAGTGAGGCCTGCCCCGGGCACACTGTGTCACAGGAGCGTGACAGGTTTATGCACCTGATGATAAGCCAGGATCGCCTCTGATAGCAGGGGACTGGGCTCAGGGATGCAGGAGGTCCCTTCCAGTGTCCCTATGGGCCACATTCACCCATTTTCCATCACACTGAGAGCGCATGTGGAGTTGCTTGTCCACTATGACCTGGCTTCATGCCCAGACCGATGGATTTGTCCCTCAATAGAGTCAGGAGAAAGCATGACTCAGCGTTATCATCTGGAAAAGGAATTGTTCTTGAGTTCCTGTTTAGTGATGTCACAGGAGTTTAATTCCCTGAGTTTCTGGTAATCTCAGCATGCTGAGCTGTCAGCTGCCTCCTCCCCAGCCACTAGCCCGAGAGAAGAAGGATGGTTCAGATGTTAAAGGGCTAACCTGGGACTCAGAAGAACTGGCTTCAATTCCAGGAGCTTCCACAGAGTTCTTCTGTGACCTTGGTCAACTCACTTAGTCCCTCGATGCCTTAGCAACATGTATTTTAATACGGCTCAATGTAGAGGTTTACATCTAGGAACAAGGAGCGCAGGCCAGCCTTACCAGATGGGGGACCCAATCCTGGGAAGCAGTGACTCTGAAAAAGACTTGGGGGTCATAATTGGCTGAACATGAGCTCCCAGTGTGGCACTACTGACGAGAAAGCTAGAGCAATCCGGGATGTTCAACCAGGGAAATCTTGAGCAGGAGCAGGGAGGTTATTTTACCTCTGTCTTTGGCCCTGGTGCGACCACTGCTGGGATTCTGTGTCCAGTTCTGGTGGCTACAGTTCAAGAAGGATGATGATGAATTGTAGAGGGGTCAGAGAAGAGCCCAGAGAATGATTAAATGCTTAGAAAACCGGCCTCATAGTGATAGACTAACGGATCTCAATCTATTTAGCTTAATGAAGAGAAGGTTAAGGGGTGACTTCATCACAGTCTGTAAGTACCTGAATGGGGAACAAAAGTTTAACAATGGGCCCTTTGGTCTAGCAGAGAATGTTATAACAGGATCCAATGGTTGGAAGCTGAAGCTAGATAAATTCAGACTGGAAGTAAGGTGGAATTTTTTGGACAATGAGGGTAATTAACCACTGGAACAATTTACCAAGGGCCGTGGTAGATTTTCCAGCACTGACAATTGTTAAATCAAGGCAGGATGTTGTTCTAACAGCTCTGCTATAGGAGTTATTGTGGGGCAGGTCTCTGGCCTGTGCTATACAGGGGGTCAGACTAGATGATCACAATGGTGCCTTCTGGTCTTGGGAACTGTCCAGTGGTGTTAGTAGCACGGCCCTGCTGCACGGGATGTTGTACTAATAACATGTTACAGATTGTGAGGTGCTCAGATGCTGCAATAACTGGGGCCAGAGCTAAATGCCTCAGAGAGATTTCAACTCTGTGTGCCTCATAAGGGTGATTTGGGGCACTGGGTGGAGAACCTGAACTCCTCCCCCACCCAGCTGAAGTAACTGATGTGCTGGGACTACCTCTGAGCCCGTTTTCCCTGGCAGCTTGGGACTTCAGTACCCTGCCTTGTTGAGCCAGACACACTAGCCTGCTGCAAACCCAGACCCAGGTCTGAACCACATCCCCCAAAGATGCAGGCTTAACTGAAAACAGATACCCAGTTTCCAATGGGGTCCAAACCCCAAATAAATCCATTTTACTCTGTATAAAACATATACAGGGTAAACTCATAAGTTGTTCGCCCTCTATAACACTGATAGAGCGATATGTACAGCTGTTTGCTACCCAGGAATTAATTACTTGCTCTGGGTTAATTAATAACTAAAAAGTGATTGTATTAAATATAAAAAGTAGGATTTAAGTGGTTCCAAGTAATAACAGACAGAATGAAGTAAGTTACCAAGCAAAATAAAATAAAACATTCAAGTCTAAGCCTAATACAGTAGGAAACTAAATGCAGGTAAATATCACCCTCAGAGATCTTCTAATAAGCTTCTTTTACAGACTAAACTTCCTCCTCGTCTGCGTCCAGCAATCACTTACACCCCCATAGTTACTGTCCATTGTTCCAGTTTCTTTCAGGCATCTCTTTGGGGTGGAGAGGATATCTTTTGAGCCTGCTGAAGAAAAAATTGAGTTTTTTTTCACGGCCTTTTATATTCTCTTTCTTGTGCAACATCCCAGCCACAAGATGGGGTCTCTAGCCACCAGCGCAAGTCACATGTGTATTAAAGATTTGGCTTTTTACAGGCCAACACCATTGTTTACATGTTAGTTTGAATGTTCCCAGGAAAGCTCAGATGTGGATTGGTGTCTCCCAAAGTCCATTGTTAGTTAAGTATTACCAGTTACTTGAATAACCCCTTCACACTATGTTGACCAAATCTGTCTTATATGTTTCTTACAGCAAACACTTTAAATACAAGCATAGAGCCAACACTCATAACTTCAGATATAAAAATGATGAATGCATACAAATAGGATGAATATATTCAGTTGATAATAACCTTTGCAAAGATATGTTACATGGCATATCTAGCAAAAAACATATTCCAGTTATGTCATATTTACACTCATAAGCATATTTCTATAAAGCATTATGGGGTGCAATGTTACACCATCAGAACATTGCAGCGACCTGTTTGCTAAGCAGCATATGTGGTGTTGAGCAACCAACAGCAGTGATCTGAGATCTGATCTAGCTGCCATCTCCTTCTGGGTGGAATTTAAGGTATTGGTACTGACCTCTGTAGGACCTGGTAGCTACGAGATCATCTGTCTTTCTCTCTCTCTCCCCAGGCAATATTCTCCTTGTGATCGGAAGGAGTGCTTGAGTTGGAGCCCCCTCTGTTTAAAAGTTGAAGGGTTTCCAACTCAACTTTGGAATCCAAATGCTCCCTCTGTTGCAAAGGAGCTGGAACAAGGCTGGGTACCTGGCCCACTGCCGCCAGACCTTGGAGATAGGTCTCATTCCTAGACAGGCACGCAAACTGCAAAATACATGGGCACTAATCAGCACTCTCAGGAGAGAGAGAGTGACAGCAAAAGAGGGCATTATTAGTCATTTTGATAGTCAGCCAATCAATGATTAGAAGCTATGCCATGTGGACTTATATGACCATTCGCTCACCAAATCCTTTTGGCTAACAAATGTACTTGTAGGTTGGTTTCCAAACAAACAAAAGGATTCACTCTGCTGGAGAAGTGTTTGGAACTAGTTATTCACCTAGCCTGGCAAGAATGGGCTCTCAGTGGAAAGACGAAACCATACAGATCTAACATTCTCTGGGTAACCGGGGAGGGCTGGAAAGGACCACAGCAATGGACATATGACAGTGGTGGCTTCAGTGGGTCTTTCTAACAAATCTGTTATATTTCAACCACAAGTTATTGAGCTTGAGGCAGGAATTGCTAGATGAAATTCAACGACCTGTTACACAGGAGGTTAGCTTAGATCATTATGTCACTTCTAGCCTTTTAATCTATAAAGATGAGGATGGCAGACTGTGTGGAACAAATTAACAAAAAGCTTCATGGTACGCAGATTTCATTAATGAAGGGCATATTAAGGAAGGATTTCAACAAATAAGTAAATATTAATAACAATTATTTACAATTAAGAGCAAGGTAA
>NW_020664862.1:222502-277936 GCF_002925995.2 Terrapene triunguis | reverse complement strand
AGCCTTCAAGGCCCTCTTGTCTGGTGACGTCTCCCTGTGATGGGTCCTCTGCCCATGGCCCCACCTTGCTCTCACCTGCTGCTCATTGTGCTCAACTGCCGACTTACTTGTGGCACGGCCGGCGTCCACTATCCTGTCTCTGTCCCCACAGCTCCCTACTATAGTACTGGTACTAGTATCGCGACTAAGGGTTGGCAAATGTTCCAAACAACCACAGAGAATGACAGTGCTAAAATAGCCCAAAAGGAGCCCCAAAAAAGTGGAGTATAAAAACAACAATAAAATTATTATGATATTTATTTTAATGGCAGTCAATGATGGTAGTCAATGTCCATATTTTGTGTTGACTCCGAAAGATAACATTTGATCCTCTCTATCTTCATCAGAAATAGAATGCCTCTGCTGCTGATCATACATCAGCAGAAACCAGTGCAATCGTTAATTTTGCTGGTGAAAACAGTTCCCAAGAGAATTTGTGTTGTTACATATACACCTAACATGAAGAATGCTTTCTAAAAGTTTCTCTTGCATCTTCTTATGCAGTTTTGGTTTTATCAAGTTCATCTGAGACACAGTCTTTCAACTGCAGTGTTGCAAAAAGGTAAGAAAAGCAACGAAAGAGCAAACAAGCCAAGTTCAATAAAGCCTTTGTCCCCAGCGGCATCCAAGTGTTTGACAACTTCAACCCAAAACTACTCAACTTCGTTGTCCTGAGTATGCGGCCAGTGAACCATAGGCAAAACTCTCCCCTGCTGCTCCAATTGTCCAAGGTATGCACAAACCAATGGCAAAAATGAGATATTAGCCAATCTAGCTCATGCAGGACTGAGTGCAGTAGAAGGACTTAGTAGTGCATGTGATTCAATCACCTGGGTGTTTGGTGATAATCCCTGTTTCACCTGTTTCAGAAACTCCAACATGAAATCTCAACACCTACTCTTGACATCTTCGACAACGGGAACGGTTAGTGTGTGTTTTGAAAGGACTAGCTGAAAGCGACTTCAAAATTGACTGTGCAAAGCAGTAAGTAATATGACTCAAAGGCGATATCATAGTTTAACACAGCTGTCGAGTTCTCTAAAACAAACTGTTTCACAACTCTCACCAACAAGCTCTAGTAGAATGTTCTCAATTCCTGCAGAAACTTTCCTGTATTACACTTTCCAACTGAAATATTTGTTTTATCCTTCAAGCTTACTGAAGAATTGGAAGTCTAAAAATCAGGTCAATTTTGTACACCAGATCACTGTATATATAATACAAAATCTCAGCACTGTAGTTTCTTGCTTTGTCTTTGGCTATCTAAAAGTGTAGCTTCAGTTTGTCAAACTGATCGAGAATCCTCTTCAGACAGGGACTAATGGAAACACAACTTCTGTCAGAAAACTACAGTATCTTCTGGTGGTCTGGAAGTCATGGAAAGGCCAAGAGACAAGGTGTGTGGGGAGAAGTCTTCAGAGGGAGCTAACCAAGCCAGGTGAATGATGGCATAATGGAAGATGAACTTGGATGTCAATAACTGCAACATGGATGCCATTGGATGGAAAAACTCCGCAAACACCTTAGGAGGTTCTAATTGAACTGTATGAATTCAGGACAGAACATGGTACACAGCTTTGTGAGCCCCTACTCACAGTGCAATCCTGGACAGAAGCTAAGCAAAACATTGGTATCCATAAGGAGTGGAATGGGGAACCATACAGAAAATACAATGCATGAGATCAGTCTGTTAATGTTTCACCTTCCTCTGGACTTCTTTGTGTAGTACTGGACACCCTTCTCACACAGGATATTGCAGAACTAGAGGTGTTCAGGGAATGATCAAGGAGAGAGGTTGAATAGACTGGGATTGTTACCTTACAAAGCAGATGAATTAGAGGGGATATGAGAAAAGTCTATAAATTACTGACTGGTAGAGAGTAGATCAAGAATGTGTTCTCCCTGTCTCATAATACAAGATCAAGAGGACATTCAATTAAACTGAAATGTGGCAAATTCAAAACTGATTAAAAAAGAATGCTTTCTTCACTCAATGCCTAATTAGATTGAGGAACTCATTGCCTCAAGACAAAGTTGAGACCATGAGCTAGTCAAGGATCAGGAAGGGTTTGGACATTTACATGTACAGTGAGATTATCCAGTTACAATAGTTATAGCTAAATAAATATTTCGGAAAGACGATACGCCCACGTGTTTCAGGGCACAAACCAATCTCTAGCTGTTAGGCATTAGGGTAACACCCTCATGATGGTTAGGTCATCCCCCCATCTACCCAGTGCTGGGTTTCTCACACCTTCCTCCAAAGCACTTGTGGCTGTCACTGTCAGAGAAAAGATTAGATGGACCATAGGCCTGATCCATGATGCAGATCATTTATGAATAAGTTGAATAGGATCGGTCCGAGGACTGACCCTTGGGGAACACCACTAGTTACCCCTCTCCATTCTGAGAATTTACCATTAATTCCTATCCTTTGTTCCCTGTCTTTTAACCAGTTCTCGATCCATGAAAGGATCCTCCCTTTTATCCCATGAC
Organism: Terrapene triunguis; assembly: GCF_002925995.2. Taxonomy (NCBI): domain Eukaryota; kingdom Metazoa; phylum Chordata; order Testudines; family Emydidae; genus Terrapene; species Terrapene triunguis. The sequence continues at coordinate 275,401 of NW_020664862.1, read as the reverse complement.
AACTTAATTTACGTAAGAGCCTTTGGTGAGGGACCTTGTCAAAGGCTTTCTGGAAATCTAAGTACACTATGTCCACTGGATCCCCCTTGTCCACATGTTTGTTGACCCCTTCAAAGAACTCTAATAGATTAGTAAGACATGATTTCCCTTTACAGAAACCATGTTAACTATTGCGCAACAGTTTATGTTTTTCTATGTGTCTGACAATTTTATTCTTAGCTATTGTTTCAACTAATTTGCCCGGTACCGACATTAGACTTACCGGTCTGTAATTGCCGGGATCACCTCTAGAGCCCTTTTTAAATATTGAATCTCAAGTAGGAGTGGAGAGGTTATTTTACCTTTGTATTTGGCACTGGTGTGCCTGCTGCTGGAATCCTGTGTCCAGTCTCGGAGTCCACAATTGAAGAAGGAGGGTTCAGAGACGAGCCACAAGAATTAAAGAATTAAAAAAACTGCCTTATAGTGATCAACTCACAAAGCCAGTCTATTGAGCCTGAGGGTACGTCTATACTTACCTCCGGGTTCGGCGGCAAGCAATCGATCTTCTGGGATCAATTTATCGCGTCTTGTCTAGACGCGATAAATCGATCCCGGAAGTGCTCGCTCGCCGGTGAATTGCCACCGAAGACCCAGAGCGGTTGAAGGACCTGCCGCCGAATTGCCGCCGAAGACCCAGAGCGGCTGAAGGCCCCTCCGCCGAATTGCCATCGAAGACCCAGAGCGGCTGAAGGACCCGCCGCCGAATTGCCACCGAAGACCCGGAGCGGCTGAAGGACCCGCCGCCGAATTGCCGCCCAAGACCTGGACTGCTGGGGTGAGTGTAAAAATTAAAAAGGTGCCACTTTGGGAGAATGTGCTCAGTGGGGAGTGGCCATTCCCCAGCTCCCCCCTAGCAACGCTACTGAATACATCCCAGAATGATGTTTGCTTTTTTTGCAACAGCGTTACACTGTTGACTCATATTTATCTTGTGGTCCACTCTGAACCCCAGATCCCTTTCCACGGTACTCCTTCCTAGGCAGTCATTTCCCATTTCGTATGTGTGCAATTGATTGTTCCTTCCTAAATGGAGTACTTTGCATTTGTCCTCATTGAATTTCATCCTATTTACTTCAGACCTTTTCTCCAGTTTGTCCAGATCATTTTGAATTTTAATCCTATCTTCCAAAGCACTTGCAACCCCTCCCAGCTTGGTATCATCCGCAAACTTTATAAGTGTACTCACTATGTCATTACCTAAATCATTGATGAAGATATTGAAGAGAACCGGACCCAGAACCGATCCCTGTGGGACCCCACTTGTTATGCCCTCCCAGCGTGACTGTGAACCACTGGTAACTACTCTCTTGGAACCATTTTCCAACCAGTTATGCACCCACCTTTTATTAGCTCCATCTAGGTGATAGACTCAAAGATCTTAATCTGCTAAATTTAATAAAGGTGGTTAAGGCGTGACTTGATAACAGCCTGTTAGTACCTACACAGGGAACTAGTATTAAATAATAGGCTTTTCAGCCTAGCATAGGGAGGGGTAACAGGATCCAATGGCTGGAAGTTGAACTTAAAGAAATTCTGACTGGAAATAGAGTGTACATTTTTAAATGATGAGAGTAATGCACCATTGGAATAATTTTCCAAGGGTCTTGGCAGATTCTTCATCGCTGAGAATTTTTAACTATTTTAATATTTGTAATTCCAATGTTACCAGGTAAATTCTGACAATACTGAACAGTTCAAGTCGCTCTGCTGCTGAATTCCTGCCCAGATAGTTCTTGACATGAACCCTGGAACCTTTCCTGAACCCTCAGTACTAACTTTAATACAGAAAGAGGCAACTCACCGAAATCCCGCTCAGCAGTGAGGAAATCTCCTCAAGGCGACAGGAAAGCAGGGCCCTGAGAATCAGTGTATGAATCTCATGTGTCTGACACTCGCTGTGCTGGACAGCAACCTTTATGATTACCCTGAAAAGTCCCTGAGGACTCTCAGGTTGGCCAGGAAACCTGGACAATTCCCTCAGCTCCATGAGCAGCAGGAAGAGCAGAAAATAGACCCTAGAGAACTTCAGCTTGAGAGCCTCCCCCATGAGTGAAGAAATGATTCTCTGATCCCAGAGGCTCAGATTGTCAGAACAAACTGAGTCTTCCAAACTGTTCAGCCTGTTGAGAGATGTTTGGCTGTGTGCATTTCTTCTTTCTGCCTGCTGTATTGACTCTGGCCAGATAGCCCATACAGCAGGCTACAGTTGAACTGCCCAATAAATCCACAGACTCGGTTTTCAGTGAAGGAACTTGATCAGATTTATTGGCAACGAGGCATAGTGCTAATGCCCCAGATCAGTGGTTACAGGAACACTAACACATGTATGCCAAAACTATGGACCGGCTCAGAGAATGGCAGGACTGTCTATTCCCCCCTCATTCAGCGAAAGACATCGCCTCTGAGATACATCTTTATACGCAGATGCAAACAAGTGATGTATTACTCCTGATGTATTGGGGTGCCACCATCTCATGTATTGAGGTGCCACCCATTGATGTATCCGGGGGCTGTCCATTACCTTGTACGTGTTAGTTTCATCAAACATCTCTATCCATTATGCTGTTATCCTGACCTTATCCTTAAGATAGGTCAGAGTCTTCCCTATATCTTTGGGGAATTGATTTGGCAGCGAGGTGTTCTGGTACCACTTTTCTGGAATGTGTTTTGTGACAGTGCGGACTCACCCCTGTGACGCCTCCTGTTGGTCGTCCATGGGAATTAGCTCTTCCAGCGTCCTGGAGAGCCCTCTGCAGGCCGGTGATCTGCTTTGCCACTTGGACCCCGTGTCCATCCCGGACCCAGTGCCCCTTTATCTGGGGGCTGCCCCCTGGCAGTAACCCCTTTCTCTTTGGGTTTCCCCTCCCCAGGGAACCCCCACCCACTAACCCCACCTCACCTCAGTGTAAGGCTACTGCCAGTCACCATCTAGCCCCACTTCCTGGGGCAGACTGCAATATAAGACACTCATCATAGGCAAGGTTGGGTCTGGACCTGCTGCCCCTCTCTGGAACCCAGTGCCTCTCTGGGGCCTTGGACGAGGCCCTGCAGCCTGGGCAGTTGCCAGCCTGGAGCTCCCCAGCCCCTCTAGCCTTTCCCCAGCCCTGCCTCACTCTAGGCACCCTGAGCTTCCCAGCAGCCAGGCCCTTCTCTCTCTGAAGGCAAAGAGAGACTGCTCGGGCTTCTGTCTCGCAGCCTCTTATAGGGACCAGCTGGGCCTGACTGGGGCGTGGCATACATATTCTTGTGCCTAGCACTACTTAGGAATGTATGTTTCTGCAATATCAGTCCTGTTCCTGCCAGATTCTTTAAGCCGGGCCTGCCCCTTGCTCATAACTTAACTTTGCTTTAGAGCTGCAAAATTTTGACTATTTTAACCCAGGTCTCAGGCCTCACACCAGGCCTCTGCTACAAGGGATTATTTTTCAGGCCCTCTTCCTACTACACAGCCTAGCGATTGATGATGACCTTCTTTTCTGTACATAATATTCTGCCATCTGCACTATGTGTGGGAATGCTGCCATAAGCTATGGGACCAAAAACCATTTTCAAATGATCGTAGCAGCACAGCGCTGCACACCGCCCATGCAGTAGTAATATTTAGTCGATTAGCCTCTGAGAAGTCACTCCCACCCTGAGGCCAAATGATGTGACCCTAAATTAATACAGGCCAAAAGGCATGGAAAAGGATTTCTCTCCCAGGATACTGCCATCGACAGTATTTGCCAGTATCCCTTTGTGAGGTCTGAAGTGGATATATATCTGGCAACTCCCAAACGTTCTAGTAGTTCATCTACTCTCTGCATCGGGGAGTAGAGCATCAAAGTTCAATACCGTTTTGGTTTCTCAGAAATCGATGCAGAAACAGGTTGTGCTATCGTGTGTCAGAACTAGTACCATGGGGACTTCTCCACTCACGGTGTGATTCCTTCACCACTCCCAGGGCCAAAATCACCTGGAGTTCATCTCACATGATATCCCACATTTTACAAGGGATAAGCCACAGAGTTTCCGTGATCTGTTACCCTGGGGCCATTTTAGTATGGTGGTATTTTAGGTAGGTGTGCCCTGCTGCGGTGAGAACACAGCTGTAAAGGAATCAAACAACTGCTACATCTGGATCTTTTGTTCGGCTACCATCTCTCCCCCATGCTTGCAGACGTTTCCAGGAGTTCTCTTGTGTGGGGAGGGAGGCCCCTAGATGATGTCTCACCCCACCTTATATAGAATTAACATATAGTGGGAATCCTTTGTTCCAAAAACAGTTCCCAGTCCACTACAGGTAACCAAAATGGCGTTCAGTGTCATGTGGTCTGGTCACATTCCTTTGCATGTCCTGCTGAGTCATAGAAGTGATTATCCATAGGCTGCCTGGAGCGTTCTTAGGAAGGCTCACCAGGTGGGGGATAAGCTTCTCCTAAGGCCTATTGTTTCCCCTAATTGCCGATTACCCTGAATAGGTCCTTCACAACCCATTGTCTAGACTGGAAGCATTTTGCCTGGTGGGTGTCATCCAGGTGTAACTATATTTGAAATACAGATACATAGTCAATATTCATAACTTCACATACAAAAATGATACATGCACACAAATAGGATAATCATTTTCAGCAAATCATAACTTTTCCAATGACACCTGACAAGACATATCTTGTACAAAATGTATGATAATTATGTCATAATTATATCATAATCATACACTATGAAGAATATGGGGCAAAGTGTCACAAGGTGATAGTCAAGTCCAGAGAAGTCCTCTGAGGGAACTAACCAAGCCAGGTGAATGGGCAACATGTCACAATGAGGTCATAAGGAGGATCTCCTCCTAGGCTTTTAAAAGATTCAAATGATAGCAGTAAAGCACATTAGAAAACAGAATATCAACTTTACATACAAAATGATGAGATCTAAATTAGCCGTTACCACTCAAGAAAGAGATCTTGTGGTCATCACAGAGAGTTCCCTGAAAACATCTGCTCAATATGCCACAGTCAAAAAAGTTAACAGAATGTTAGGAACCATTAGGAAAGGGACTGATAAGAAGACAGAAAATATAATAATGCCACTATATAAATACCACACCATGAATACTGCATGCAGTTCTGGTCACCTCATCTCAAAAAAAGATCTATTAGAAATGGAAAGGGTGCAGAGAAGGGCAACAAAAATAATTATGGGTATGGAACAGCTTCCATGTGAGGAGAGATTAAAAAGACTGACTTTTCAGCTTGGAAAAGAGACAACTAAGAGGGGATATTATAGAGTTCTATAAAATCGTGACCGGTGTGTAGAAAGTAAATATGGAAGCTTTGTTTACTCCTTCACATAACACAAGAACCAGGGGTCACTCAAGGAAATGAATAGGCAGCAGGTTAAAAACAAGGAAAAGGAAGTACTACACACAACATACAGTCAACCTGTGGAACTCATTGCCAGGGCATGTTGCACTGGTGAGCCCACATATTGAGTCCAGTTTTGGGCCCCCCACTACAGAAAGAATGTGGACAAATTGGAGAGAGTCCAGTGGCAACTAAAATGATTAAGGAGCTGGGGCACATGACTTATGAGGAGAGGCTGAGGGAACTGGGCTTATTTAGTCTGCAGAAGAGAAGAGTGAGGGGGGATTTGATAGCTGCTTTCAACTACCTGCGGTGTCAGAGCTTGGAAGGGAGACACGGGGTAAAGGCTCTGTGGCATCAGAGCTACGAACAAAACTATGGGTAATGGACTCTACCAGCGTGTAGAGCTATGGATATGCTTGCTTGGAACTAACCCCAATAAACATCACATTGCCTGCACTTTGGACTTCTGGTCTTCTGCTTTCTGCATGACAAGAACCAGGGGATGGGTGAAGGGAAAGCCCTCTACAGGAGAGAGCACTGTTTGGTGATGAAGTGATAAGCCATTAGATGTAAGGAACTTCTCAGACTATGAACTTCCACAATACTCAGCTCAGACAAACTGGGACAGAGCACACTTGATTAATGAGGCGGCATCCTTTCCCCATTTTGTCACATAGGTTTAAAGTCAGTGGCCCCCGGCGATCACCTTTTGCAGGTGTATTTGCCCACTTTCTCACGAAGCTCTTTGGTTTTGACCCCATAAATGATAGGGTTGAGCATGGGAGGGATGAGGAAGAAGAGGTCGGCCAAGATGATGTGAACATGGGGAGCGATGCCCTGACCAAACCGGTGTGTCAGAGTGGAGAAGAGGAAAAGAATACAAGACGTCAGCATCACACATATGTGGGTTGTGCAGGTGTTGAGGGCTTTCGGGTGAGCCTTCTTGGAGGAGATTCTGAGGACGGCCCTGATGATCAGACCATAGGACAGGGCAACAAGCGTCAGATCTAACCCGATGACAACAAATGCCATCACCAAGCCGTACGTCCTGTCGACTGTGATGTCCCCACATGATATCTTCGCCACAGCCATATGCTCGCAGTAAGTGTGGGGGATAATGTGGTTGGCACAGTAGGGCAGCCTGCTCAGGAGCAGGGGCAGAGGCAGAATGAAGAGAACAGCTCTTATCAAACCCAAGAGCCCTAGCTTAGCAATTCGTGTGTTGGTGAGGATAGTGGCATATCTCAGAGGGCTACATATGGCAACGTAGCGATCGAAGGACATTGTCACGAGGACGGCTGAGTGCATAACAGAAACTGCATGAAGGAAGAATGTCTGGGTGAGGCAGCCACCCATAGTAATTCCTTTCAAATTGAACCAAAATATAAGCAGTGCCTTCGGCACGACAGAGGTAGATATGCCGATATCTGTGAGCGCCAGCATGCAGATCAGCAGGTACATTGGCTTGTGCAGGGTCTGCTCTTTGCCTACAACAAACAGAACCGTGAAATTTCCCAAAAAGCCGATAATGTAGAATGTAGAGAAAGGGATGGAAATCCACATATGCACATCTTCCAGGCCAGGGATGCCCATTAGGGTAAATGCTGAAGGGTCAGAGGGGGTGAAGTTGAAAGATGCCATGAGGTGGTTGATGCGTCGATCAGGCTCAGAAATGCTCAAGGTGCCTGTGAAGGGAGAAAAGCACAGCAAGGGGGTTACACATTTTATAACAAATAGTACAGTAAATATTTTATAGTTATTAACAATCTAGAAAGGGGCTGAGCAGCGATTGGCAACATTTACAGATGGCGCCAGATTATTTAGGTGATAGTCAAGTCCAGAGAAGTCCTCTGAGGGAGCTAACCAAGCCAGGTGAATGGGAAGCATGATGGCATATGAACTTTAATGTGAATAACTGCAACGTATATGCTGATTGGAGGGAAAATCTTGAACTTCTCAAACACATTACAAGGTTCTAATTTAACTTTATGAACTCCGGACACAGACCTGGGTGTCATAGTACAGAGTTCTGTGAAACCCTGCTCACAGTGCAAGCAGAAACTAAGCAAAACATTGGGATCCAGAAGGAGTTGGATGGGGAATCACAGAAAATGCAATGCCATGAGATCTGTCAGTCAATGCTTTACCCTTCTCTGGACTCCTCTGTGTAGTACTGGGCACCCTTCTCACACAGGACATTGCAGAACTAGAGGAGTTCAGGGAATGAACAAGGGCCTGGGAAAATTCTCACATGGAGACAGGGATTGTTACCTTTCAAAAGGGAGGAATAGGAGCCGGTATGAGAACAGTCTATAAATTACTTGTAGAGAGTAGATCGGGAATGTATTCTGCCTGTCTCATAACACAAGATCAAGAGGACATTCAATTAAACTGAAATGTCGTAAATTCAAAACAGATTAAAAAAAGAATACTTTCTTCACTCAGTGCCTAATTAGACTGAGGAACTCATTACCACAAGAGATAATTGAGGCCATGAGCTAAGCAAGAATCAGTAAGGTTTGGACATTTACATGGATACTGAGACTATCCAGTTATAATACTTACAGCTAAATAAATATTTTTGAAAGCCTATACACCCATGTTTTTCAGGGCACAGAACAATCTCTAGCTGTTAGGCATTAGGGTGACACTCATGATGGTCAGGTCATCCCTCCCCATCCACCCACTGCTGGGTTTCTTACACCTACTGCAGCACCTAGGTCTGTCACTGTCAGAGAGAGGACACTGGACTAGATGGAGCATAGGTCTGATCCACAATGCAATTCCTATATTGGAAAAGACCCAGGTATCCCTCATGGAAACAGACATTATCCTGCTCGGCTATGACTTTGTGCTCAACAGAATGGACACTAGGGGCACAAGGGTTTTGGTATTTAGGGATACAGGTTCCTCCCTCTCCGGGTCCATATATTATTTAAATGGTGAAAGTAATTAAACATCGGGACAATTTACCAAGGGTCTTGGCAGATCCTTCATCACTGAGAATTTTTATATCAAGGTTGGATGTTTCTCTAAAAGTTCTGCTCTATAAATAATTTTGGAGAAATTCTCAGGCCTGTGTTATACAAACTAGATGATCACAGTGGTACCTTCTGGCCTTTGAATCTATGAACATGTCCCCAGGAGTGCCCGAGCTTACTGAAGGCATTTTTTCTATTCATGACCATGTTGAATTTAGCCCTATGGGGAGAAATTCTTATTTGACTGTGGCACCTTGGAAATGTTACACTAGGTGTGTATTTCACGAGGCTGAGGGATGCCATGAGGCACTGCATGGATGAACGTTTTAGGTGAGAAAAATAATGACTTGACCCCATGAAATCTCTGCACTGAGGAATGAACGTACAAGCGTCACCGTGAATGGCTAACAGAGATGGCTAGAAAATGGTCACAGAGCATCCTGGGTTTAACGTCTGTGTCCCAGTGGCCCACTGTTTCAGACAGCTGCCGGCGGCTACTGCACATGGCAGCTGTATTTACCTAGGCCCTCCCATGTCCCAGAGTTGCCTGCTCTCATTATACAATGTGCAAACTTCTCAGCTTGCTAGTTATTCCTGTGTAGCAGTCCCTGAAGCTGCACACGGTGTGTTTGGGTGTAACAAGAGCAGCAGCACAGGTGTCCTGGCATTTGCCTCCCTCTGTGAGATTTCTCACAGGTGAGACACAGTCACTGATCTCCCCCCCACCAAGGGAGCAGTTGTGACGGGAGACACTCAACCCCTTCAGAAGACGAGCTGTGGGGAGCATGGGGCAGCTCAGCGGTTGTGGGAGCCAGGGGTGACTGGGGAGCATGGAGAAGACTCTGGTGACCAGTGTTCTGTTGGAATCGGGGCAGCCTGGGATAGGGAAGGAGAGTACAGACAGGGGGTCAGAATATGATGGGAGATAGGACCAGATGAGGAGCAAAGATCAATGGTACTTTCCACCAGTGAAATGCCTGATGTTATGTAATTAGCATTCAACAACAATTGGAAACACCCAGACTGCAGTCCTGTGGCTTTCCAGGGCAGAGACCCTGAGACGCCCCAAATGCACTCGGGGCCAGAAAAGGTCCCAGCATTGGTGTTGGACCAACAATCACAACGAAAAAATCAATTTCAGCAGCGCTGCCTGCCTGTCCATGTACATGCCGCTTTATGCCACCACAACCACTAGCGCTGCCCGCCTGTCCGTATACACCCCCTGTCTTTCCCCACAACCCCCAGCACTGCCCACCTGTACATGTACACCCCTCTCTCCAGCCCAATAACCTTCAGTGCTACCCGCCTGTCTGTGTACATCCCCCTGCCTGCCCCACAACCCCAAGCGCTGCCCACCTGTCCATGTATGTCCCCCACCCTTACAACTTCCAGTCCTGCCACATCGTGATACCCCTCACTGAGGACCAAATCCTGGTGCCGGACCCCACAGCGACAGCTCACAGAAATACCTGTCTGCTTGCACTGGGGAAAAGGGGGAGCTCAGCCTGAACTGCCTTTCCAGGGGTGAAGGGAACCCGCGCAGCCTGTGCAGGGAAGGAGAGAGAGACAGATCCAGTGGGAGGGACGGAGGACCTGGAGACTAAAAGGAGCCAGTGTGAGTAACTCTTCCTTAAAATGACACACAGCTTTAACGTATTGCAGCCCCTTAGAAACCCAGACAGCCCTTCCTGAGGCTGCTTTTCCATGTTGGCAATTGCTGATGTTACCACGAGGCTGTAGCGGGGCTGCTCACGGGAGGAGAGATGGTCCAAATGGGGGACTTTGTCAGAGACAATCTGTTACTGTGTGATCCTCGTTACATTACAGTCTGAGACACACACACACCCTTCCCCCCGCCCAAAGAGTCCTCATTATGCCTCTTTGGTCTGTGCATTAGGCAGGATGTGAATTCTCTATTTCACCCGGTTTCAGGACTCCACACCACTGTGATCTAGATACTGCATGTCCCCCCACCCTCCCACAAAGACACACAGTCACTTTATTCCTGGACCTCCCCTAAGCCATAGACATGTTTTTCTTTTTCCTGCTTTTTGGTGCTTGTTGTCCTCTCCAAAACCAGAGATGCAGGGGCACAAAGAGAGCAGACCCCTCTCCCCCCTGCCAAGTAATTGTTATCCTAATTGTTTTGAACCTCTAAGCCTGTGAGTTTGAGATTTCAGCAACTCTCCTGTCAGATCTTCTTTAGTCCAAATGAGCTCACCTGTCCTTAGATGCCACTGGATGACTCCAGTTGAAGTCACTGGAGGCTTGTGGCCGGTGTAAACCAGGCCATTTTTTTTAACTCCCTACAAGTGGATTGAGGGTGAAGTCCTGGCCAAGTTGGGAGTTTTGCCATTGAACTCAACAGGACCAAGATTTCACTCTTAGTGTTTAACGTTCGGCTGCCAGCTGTGAAAATCACGGCTTCAGGTCCTGCTGCAGAAAGTGTTATTCTGTCATGGTGCTGAAAGAGTCTGAAGGAAACCCCCATTTAGGTGGTGTTCTGAGACCGAGCATGAGAGATGGAGATTCCAAAACACAGGGGCTCTGATTTTACTCTCAGGGAGGCCAGTGGCAATCTGGAGTGACCCACTGAAGTCAGAAAGTGAGAGTAAAATCTGGCCAGTGTGTGACCCTCTCTCATTGTGAACTCTCTGTTAACATAGATACACACTTCAGAGGCTTTGCCTTCACTTCTTAACAGGACAGTGACATTTGGAAAACTTGAGCAAACCAGAGGAAAATACACACAGCCCCAAAAAAGGAAGCTACTGAAACAGATAGAAGGACACAGTAAGAGACAAGGAACTGATCTTAAAAACAAATATTTGTCTAAACTATTTACAATAATTGTTTTGTTCCAATTTTACCAGGTAAATCCCTCGGTGTTTCTGACAATACTGAACAGTTCAAGTTGCCGTGCTGGTGAATTCCTGCCCAGATGGTTCTTATTTTGAACTCTGGAACCCTTCCTGAGCCCTTAGCACTAACTTTATTGCAGAAACTGGCAACTCACCTAAATCCCACGCCGCAGAGAGAGGAAATCTCCTTACTGCGAAAGGAAGGCAGAACCGTGAGAAGCAGCGTATGAATCGCATGTCTGACACTCGGCGTGCTGGACAGCGACCTTTATGATTCCCCTGTACAGTCCCCGTGGACTCCCAGTTTGGCCAGGACTCCCAGACAATTCCCTGGGCTCCGTGAGCAGTGGGGGAAGCAGAAAATAGACGCTGGAGAACTTCAGCCTGCGAGTCTCCCCCAGGAGTGAGGAAATGATTCCCTGATAATAGGGGCTCAGATTGTCAGGGCAAACTGAGTCTCACAGACTTGATAGAGTGGTCCGGCACTACTGAAACCCTGGAGAGAAAAGGAAGAGCCACGTTTTAGACGTATTCCCTTATATCAGCATTTCCCTGCTGCTGCCCATTGTCATAGAATCTGAGCATCTTCTCCTCCCCTCCTGGCTGACAAGCCCTGCGCTGAACCCCTGATAATGCAACATGCAATGGAAAGGCTCTCGCATATCCTTGTTTCAAACACAGAGTAATAGCCCCTCCCATCTGATAGCCTCTCTCTGACAGAGGGCAGCACCAATTGCCCCTGCTCAGTCACAACCCCCCCCCCCAGTGCAATATCGTGTAATGGGCAGGACCAGCTTCCATAGCCCTGTCAGTGATCAGCATGTGCCCTGAAGCCTGGGGACTTCTAGAGTAACTGCACAGGCTGTAATTACAATAGGGAGGGTGGAGGGAGACCTTCAGAGGCACAGATGTGAGTTAGGTGCCCAGTATCCAGAGTTGGATATATATATGGCAGCTTCCAACCGTTCTAATAGTTCATCTACTCTCTGCATTGGGTAAGCATCAAATTTCAAACATCGATGCAGAAACGGGTTGTGGTGTTGTCAAGGCTGTATCCCCACTTTGAACTTTAGGGTACAAATGTAGGGGCCTGCATGAAAACTTCTAAGCTTATCTACCAGCTTAGCTCTGGTCCGCTGCCACCATCTCAAGAATTCCCTCCCTGGGAAGCCTTGAGAAACCTTTCACCAATTCCCTGGTGAACACAGATCCAAACCCCCTTGGATCTTAAAACAAGGAGAAATTAACCATCCCCCCTCCTTCCTCCCACCCTCCTTTCACCAACTCCTGGTGAATACAGATCCAAATCCCCCTTGGATCTTAAAACAAGGAGAAATCAATCTGGTTCTTAAAAAGAAGGCTTTTAATTAAAGAAAAAGGTAAAAATCATCTCTGTAAAATCAGTATGGAAAATAACTTTACAGGGTAATCAAACTTAAAGAGCTCAGAGGACCCCCCTCTGTCTTAGGTTCAAAGTACAGCAAACAAAGATAAACCCTCTGGTAAAAGGTACATTTACAAGTTGAGAAAACAAAGTAAATCTAAGACGCCTTGCCTGGCTTTTTACTTACAAGTTTGAAATAGGAGAGACTTGTTTAGAAAGATGGGGAGAACCTGGATTGATGTCTGGTCCCTCTCAGTCCCCAGAGCGAACCACCCCTTAAACAAAGGACACAAAACAAAAGCCTTCCCCCCCCCCAAGATTTGAAAGTATCTTGTCCCCTTATTGGTCCTTAGGGTCAGGTGTCAGCCAGGTTACCCGAGCTCCTTAACCCTTTACAGGTAAAAGGATTTGGAGTCTCTGTACACAGGAGAGCTGTTTCCCTTCCCTTTATAGATATGACAGGTGTCCTGCATCAGCACTAGTACAATGGGACTTCTCTACTTACTGTGTGATTCCTTCACTACTCCCAGGGCCAAAATGACCTGGAGTTCATCTCACATGGTATCCCACATTTTACGAGGGATCAGCCACAGAGTTTCCCTGATCTGTTGCCCTGGTAGGTATGGTTGCCCACTATGGTGGTATTTTAGGTAGATGTGCCCTGGAGGGGGGAGGGGGGTGAGAACATGGTGGTAAAGGAATCAAACAACTGCTACACCTGGCTCTTTTGTTCGGTCTACAGTCCCTCCCCCATGCTTGCCTCACAGGTGCCTGGGGGCCTAATTTGGGCTACAGAGGGTACAAGATTATAGATTCATAGATTCATAGATTCTAGGACTGGAAGGGACCTCGAGAGGTCATCGAGTCCAGTCCCCTGCCCGCATGGCAGGACCAAATACTGTCTAGACCATCCCTGATAGACATTTATCTAACCTACTCTTAAATATCTCCAGAGATGGAGATTCCACAACCTCCCTAGGCAATTTATTCCAGTGTTTAACCACCCTGACAGTTAGGAACTTTTTCCTAATGTCCAACCTAGACCTCCCTTGCTGCAGTTTAAGCCCATTGCTTCTTGTTCTATCCTCAGAGGCTAAGGTGAACAAGTTTTCTCCCTCCTCCTTATGGCACCCTTTTAGATACCTGAAAACTGCTATCATGTCCCCTCTCAGTCTTCTCTTTTCCAAACTAAACAAACCCAATTCTTTCAGCCTTCCTTCATAGGTCATGTTCTCAAGACCTTTAATCATTCTTGTTGCTCTTCTCTGGACCCTTTCCAATTTCTCCACATCTTTCTTGAAATGCGGTGCCCAGAACTGGACACAATACTCCAGCTGAGGCCTAACCAGAGCAGAGTAGAGCGGAAGAATGACTTCTCGTGTCTTGCTCACAACACACCTGTTAATACATCCCAGAATCACGTTTGCTTTTTTTGCAACAGCATCACACTGTTGACTCATATTTAGCTTGTGGTCCACTATAACCCCTAGATCCCTTTCTGCCGTACTCCTTCCTAGACAGTCTCTTCCCATTCTGTATGTGTGAAACTGATTTTTTCTTCCTAAGTGGAGCACTTTGCATTTGTCTTTGTTAAACTTCATCCTGTTTAACTCAGACCATTTCTCCAATTTGTCCAGATCATTTTGAATTATGACCCTGTCCTCCAAAGCAGTTGCAATCCCTCCCAGTTTGGTATCATCCGCAAACTTAATAATCGTACTTTCTATACCAATATCTAAGTCGTTAATGAAGATATTGAACAGAGCCGGTCCCAAAACAGACCCCTGCGGAACCCCACTCGTTATGCCTTTCCAGCAGGATTGGGAACCATTAATAACAACTCTCTGAGTACGGTTATCCAGCCAGTTATGCACCCACCTTATAGTAGCCCCATCTAAATTGTATTTGCCTAGTTTGTCGATAAGAATATCATGCGAGACCGTATCAAATGCCTTACTAAAGTCTAGGTATACCACATCCACAGCTTCTCCCTTATCCACAAGACTCGTTATCCTATCGAAGAAAGCTATCAGATTGGTTTGACATGATTTGTTCTTTACAAATCCATGCTGGCTGTTCCCTATCACATTACCACCTTCCAAGTGTTTGCAGATGATTTCCTTAATTACTTGCTCCTTTGTGTGCTCTGCGTTGTGCCAGTGTGTGTTCACCTGAGGCCAGACCCACTCAGACAAACCACCAGGAACAAGGCTTTATTCTGTAAAGAACATAGAACAGGATTAGAGTCCAGCAGCCCCCTCTCTGCTTGCCTGCTACATGCTCCCAGCTCAGTCAGTGCTGAGACCTGCTGCTGCGGGGGCAGAGGGTACATCCAGGCAGGAACCAGGAAGTTCTCCGAACATGCCACAATTTGTAGTCCACAATTGGTAGGTCCCAGGGCTGCTGTTGAAGCACTCTGGACCTTGGGCTACAGGTGCATTGGTGGAGCACAAGGGGATGGCTTTGGAGTATGCCGTGCATAGTCAAGGATAATGAGGACATGTTGATACTCATAGCGCTTTTCTCTAGGGGCCCCACAAAGTCCACGCCTATCCTTTCAAATAGGTTATTAACATGGGGGAGCAGGATGAGAGGGGCTTTAGGTATTCCCCTAGGACTGGCCAGTATAATAGAGACAGAGAGTCTGCAGCACTGGGCCTGGTGCAAGATCTGAGGCCTAAACAAGAGGCTGTGAACCAGAGTCAGGCCATGTATTAAAGCAGATGCTCACAAGTTCACTGTCCAGTACAGGGACTTGGCAAAGTTGTTGCTAGTGTACTAGGCCCTAAATATTTACCTAAATCTATTCCAGCTACTGCAGATACGTCCCAGTCTAGCACAAGATAAGATGCTTTGACAAAATAATGAATAGGGGTATTTTGTCTAAGATATCAGGAACAAGAGAAGGTAATAAACAGGTGTCAAGAAACACAGAAGGTGGTACGTAAGTTGTTTATCCCAGTTGTTTATCTCAGTTTATACATTTTGGGGTACCTCACCTTAACTCTTTGTGTGGCCTAGGGGACAGCAGAGACTCCTGCTGCTGACTGAGCCACTCCTTGCCACTGGGCACTCATGTGTTAATATACTTGTGACCACTGAGCTAGGACTGTGCCTTGAGGGCAATAAACCTGGCTGAGTGCCTTTGTCACCAAACAGTGCCTGTGGTCTTTCTTTACGAGTAACATTGAGGTCTGCAGAATGAGCAGGCTGCCTTGTCTGCTAATACTGATAACACTGGAGCTCCAAGGACAGAGGCACTGAGCAGCCTAAACAGTGTTACCAAGACAACAACATTCCAACCTTCAGCACTTAACAGCAGCCAGCTGACACTCTGGGCAGGAGGCACAACAGTTGCTAACTTTCTCCAGACGGTGGAATTGTTCACCCCTGGGCTCAAAGTGTGGCCACTGCCTCAGTCGCTGGGGTTCCACCACTTCCCCATTCACAACAGCGAGTTGTTCATAGGCGTGGCTAAGGATAAGATTATGTCACTGAAGTCATGGATTCTGTGACTTTCAGAGACCTCTGTGACATTTTCTGCTTCAGCCCCAGGGTGCCAGAGCCACAGCTGTCAACCAACAGGGCCCCGGAGCTGTCAGCTGCCACGGGTGGCTGGGGACCCCACAGCTCTTAGCCACTGCGAGCAGCAGGGGAACCTGGTGCTCCAAGGTGCCACGGGCGGCGGGGGGATCTAGAGCTCCGAGCTACTGTGGGCAGTGGGGGAACCTGGAGCTCTGAGTTGCTGCAGGTAGTCGGGGGACCCAGAGCTTCAAGCTGTTGGGGCTGTAGCAGGGGACATGGAGCTTTCAGCCACCACGGCGGTGATACGTGCTGGACTCCCACTTGGGCTCTCATCCCCCTGCTCGGGCTTCAGTCGTCCACCCTTAAACCCTCCCCCCATTATTTTTAGTAAAGGGAACAGACAGGTTACAGGCTTCCGTGAATTTTTGTTTATTGCCCAAGACCTGTCTGTGACTTTTACTGAAAATATCCGTGACAAAATCTTAACCTTAGGCATGACTGATCATCTGGTCTGCCCCTTGTTCCTGAACAAAATTGTGTTGTGGACCAGCGTAGCCACTCCCTGGTTGAATGCATTCTGGACACTGTTGAGGTCTGTGATTATTGCATGCCCACTGACTTGGCCGGACGTGCCATCCACAGCACCATCTTTTTCCTCCCCTATTCCTACCAACTCTGTCCATTCTATGCATACTCTCACCGAGGTGTCAGCCTCCATCTTGTCAGTCGGCCATTCCCCCCATTCCTTCAAGACTTCACCAAAGTGGTTCCAGTACCTCCCCAATGTGACCAGAAAGGCCGGATACTGGAAAGAAGTTCCCTAATAAGTTTATTAAGGTTTAGCACAACTAAGTTTCCACACAAGAATTCCTTTATTAGTCTAAATGGAACTTGGTGTTGATTACATCCAAAATACAATTACAAGCAGATACACACTTATGTGTTATATCCTAGCAACCATACAGTGATATGCATTAGCTAAATATTCAGCACAGGATCAGGCTCGGGAAATACCTTCCCATCATGTCGTGACTCCAGAGGGGTAAGGAAAACCTCTGACAAAGGAACCTCTAAAAAAATTTGCTCTTTATACACTATAGCGCCATTTCTCAAACTGGGGTCAGCGGACCCCTAGGGCCCCCCAAGGGTATTCCAGGGGGTCTGCGGGCCCTCTGATCAACTCCTCCCCCTCCCTCCCAGCGCCTCCTTCATGCTGGGGAACAGCAGTTTCCTGGCATCAAGGAGGTGCTGGGAGGGAAGGGGAGAAGCAGGGATCCTGGGTCTGCGCTGCTCCCAGAAGCAGCTGGCACATCCCCGTGGCCCCTGGTGGGGGGGGGGGGGCACGAGGTCTCTGCACACTGCCCTGCCTCAAGCGGTGACTCCACAGCTCCCATTGGCTGGTAACTGCAGCCAATTGGAGCTGCGGGGCAGTGCCTGTGGGCATGGGCCAACGTGCGGAAACCCCCTGCCCCCACTGTATAGGAGCCACTTCCAGAGGGATGTGCCAGTCCCTTTCTGGAGCTGCCTGAGTTAAGCATCGCCTGGCTGGAGCCTGCACCCCTCACCCAAACTCCCTCTCAGAGCAGGCACCCCACACCCCAAACCCCTGCCCCAGCCCAGAGCCTGCACCCAAACTCCCTTCCAGAGTCCACACCCCGCACCGCCTCCTGCACCCAAACTCCTTCCCTGAGCCCAAACCCCACAACCATTCCTGCACCCCAACCACCTACCCCAGTCTGGTGAAAGTGAGTGAGGGTGGGAGAGAGTGAGAAATGGAGGGAGGGGGGATGGAGTGAGCAGGGGGTGGAGCCTCGGAGAAGGGGGGCAGAGGTGTGGCCTCGGGGAAGCGGTGGGGAAGGGGGCAGGGCAAGGGCTGAGCATGGCTGAACCCTGCCCTTTGGCCCAGTTAGCACACGACTAATGGCTAGGCCCCTCTTTTCAAGGTTTTCTTATCTCATTTGCCATATTTCTCCCTAACTACTGGACTAAGAATTTCTTTTTAAACAAACATACGTAATTATTTACTGCACCTGGTTCCAATTAACCAGTTTTTCTTTCTTTTTATTATGTCAACCCAAACCTTATTCACCCACGAAAGCTCATGCTCCAATACATTAGTCTATAAGGTGCCACAGGACTCTTTGTTGCTTTTACAGATCTAGACTAACACAGCTACCCCTTTGATACTTAAATAAGATAACACTGGTAATTCAAGGGTCACTACAAGCCAGTCCTGATGGAGCGTTCCCAAAAGTGGGGGGGCCAGGAACCCCACCCCTCTGTGTCCCTACCTCTGCCCCTTGCACCTGAGGCCCTGGGCCTGGTTAAGTCGGAGCGGGCCGGGAGCCATGGACCTTCAAACTGCCCATGGTAGGGGGACCGAGAGCAGCCCCCTGCCTGTGGGCCTCCCACCCAGGGCAGGTGGAGGGTTTGCGGCTCCCCACAGCTGCCTGTGCGGCTCTTACCCTGACCCGGCTCCAGCCGGGGTATGGGGCCGCAGAGCCGCAGCCCGGCCATGGTAAGAGCCATGCAGCCAAGTAGCTGTTAGCAGCTGCAGACCCTCCACCTGCCCTGGGCGGGGGGGGGCCCAGGGGTAGGGACACAGGCCGGGGCTGCTCTCTGCCTCCCCCCCACCCTGGGCAGGTGGAGGGTCCATGGCGCAGCACCCCCTGCTGCCCGGGCTCCCCGGCCAGGCTCCAGCTGTCAGCCTGGCCAGGGGGGCAGGGCCCTGGTGGGAAGAGGATGGGCAGGGGGCCCGTGGCAAAGAGTGGACGGACCAACGGACCATGACTCCCCCCCACCCCGACCCCCGCATTATGGCACCAATACTACAAACTTAACGCAAACTACCCCTTTCTTTCTCATGATGTCATTCGTTTTGGTCACGTTTTGGGCCTACTGCTTATCAACAGGAGCAGGAATGGGGTTCACCGTGGGTAGGGGAGTAGCATGCTGTGCCCTGTCCCAGGGGTGTTCCCAGCACAGAGACTCTGGTGTTTTAATGGCAGATTAACCATTAAGTAGGTGTTGCCTGCTGTGACCTCCTTGAAACCCGTCTCCCTTTCTTTCAATTCCTGATCGCCTATCCCCACCCTTAGGCTTTCTGTTTGTAACTGTTGCTGTTTCCACAGTTGTACTTCACAGAACACTGAAACTCCTGGGCCAAGGCCTTGGCTAGGCTGTTGGTCAAAGCGCTGCACATCAAGAATAAGGAAACTCCTTTCTCTGACTTTCTCTGACTTCAATGTGTGAGTGTGACATCAAGTTTCAGGCCCTTAACCTGAGAGATCTCTCTAATGGGGATAGACTCCCTGCCCGCCCCCCCCCCCCCCCCCCCCCCCACATACTTCCACCCTGCTGCTCTGGTGGCTTATAAATAGGCTTGGTAGAATTCAGTTTTTAGTTTCTTATAACTTTGATGGGTAATATCGACTGTTTGTTTTTAAGCTCTTTGGTATTTTTATAAATTTTAATTTTCACCAGTTGTGGGAAATTATGGTGGGGAGGTCAGATCATTTTTTAATGACAGTAGAAGTTGAGATTCAAAGAGTTCAAGCTTTTATACACAGAGAGACAAGGTGGGTGAGGTAATATCTTTGTTTGGGGCAACGTTGGTTGGGGAGTGAAAGAGACAAGCTTTTGAGCTCCACAGAGCTCATAGGCCCTCAGACCTGGAGAAGAGCCCCGTGGAGCTCGATAGCTTGTCTCTTTCACCAACAGAAGTTGGTCCAATAAAAGATATCACCTCCCTCACTTTGTGGCTCTCATATCCTGGGACCAACAGAACTACAACAACTCCAAAAAACCACACGGTGTCAATTTCTTATGTCAAGAAATACAAAATAAATATCCTAAAACCAGAAATGATTTGTTGAGTTAACTATTCATTCACTAGTCCATTTGTAACAAGCCTAATTCAGAGTCTAAATCACTGGATTTTGACTCTAAGGCTATGTCTACACTTTTGTCAGTACAACTTATGTTGCTCACGGGTGTGAAAAAAACACACCCCAGAGCAACATACGTTTCACCGACAGATGCGCCAGTGTGGACAGCGCTATATCGGCAGAAGAGCTTCTCCCACCAACGTAGCTACCGCTGTTCGTTGGAGGTGGTTTAATTATGTCGCTAGGAGATCTCTCTCATCGGCATTGAGTGGCTACACGAGCGATCATACATGGGCGCAGCTGCACCCATACAGCTGTGCCGCTGTAAGCTCGCTAGTGTAGACATGGCCTAACAAGTTCTCAAGCAGCATTTTTCTTGCTTTCTCTCTCTGTAAATTTCAATTATGATCGATGAAAATATTTTTGTGGGTTTGTGTGTGTACAGTAAAATCAACAGCTAATTTCTAAGTTATCTGCAAAAACCCTAGAGTTTTCGGGTGCCGAAGTTATCTTAGATAACAGCCTGTCCAAGTCTTCAATAAACATTGAATTAAAAATGAAAAGAATGAAAAATATTTTGGATAGAAAAAACTAACACCTCCCATCAGATCCTTATGGTGGAATTCAGCTAAGAGCTGAACACAAAAGGGGCTGTACAATGGGAATGTTTATCTGGTAGGTGCTTCAAAGCACCAACTAAGGATTTACAGACGCTCTTCTGACTTCTGGACTGTGGTAAATGGATTGTCAAAAGGGACTATTTTGGGGAGGCACATGTGGGGCCCAATCCTGCATTCCTTGCACCCTCAAAACCACCATTAACTGATTTAATAGGGGTGCAGTGACAGCTGAAAGGCCCCTTGATGGAAAATCCTGACTGTTGGGTTACTTGTCTCTATTTGTCAGGTCCATAGTTCACATAGATGAGGTCATCTCTCTCATCTTCCTCAGACCATGTGACCGAGTCCCCTCCTGCTGGTACAGGGAGGTGAAATCACACCTCGGCTGCAGCACCCCAGAGAGGTTTCACGGCCACCCTCTCTCAGGGATTCTATTTAGGGCAGCAGCTTTTTATTTTGCCAGAGGCTCCACAGGAGTCCGGATGTCCCAGAGATGTGCTGGCTGGCTGTGGATCCCGGCCTGACGCAAACCTCCTCACTGGACTTTCTACTGCAGGCACCTTGTGCAGTGCTTAATTTGTGCCGGGCCTTTCATTACAAACTAAGCCCTGGGCAGAGGCAGTGGGGCCCAGGGCCAATGTGGGGGCGGGAGCCCAGGGTGCCATTTTCCCTAAGGCCGGCCCTGGCTCTGACCAAGTCTATAGTTAGGAAAAAGAGTCCAATATTTTTGAAATCTTTGAGATACAAGAGTAAGGGTATGTCTACACTATGAAATTAGGTCGATTTCATAGAAGTCGATTTATTAGAATTTGATTTGATACAGTCGATTGTGTGTGTCCCCCCTAAGCGCATTAAGTCGGCGGAGTGCGTCCACAGAACCGAGGCTAGCATCGACTTTCAGAGCGTTGCACTGTGGGTAGCTACTCCACAGTTCCCGCAGTCTCCGCCGCCCATTGGATTTCTGGGTTGAGCTCCCAATGCCTGATGGAGCAAAAACATTGTTGCGGGTGGCTTTGGGTACATGTCGTCAGGCCCCCCTCCCTCCCTCCCTCCCTCCCTCCATGAAAGCAACGGCAAACAATCGTTTCTCGCCTTTTTTCCTGGGTTACCCGTGCAGACGACATATCACAACAAGCATGGAGCCCGCTCAGCTCTCCGTCACCGTACGTCTCCTGGATGCTGCTGGCAGACGCAGTACTGCATTGCTACACAGTAGCAGGTCCTTGCCTTCGCAGCAGCAGACGGTGCAGTATGACTGCTAGCCGTCATCTCCTGGGTGCTCCTGGCTGACCTCGGTGAGGTCGGTCAGGGGCGCCAGGGCAGACATGGGTGCTCCTGGCCGACCTCAGTGAGGTCAGTCAGGGGCGCCTGGACATAAATGGGAGTGACTCCAGGTCATTCTCTTCCTTAAGTTTTGTCTCATGGAGATTCAGTCCTGCCTTGGAATATCATGTGAGCTGGAGGCTTCTGCCTCAGGCTGCTCTCCCAGCCAGCAGCACCGCGCTGTCGCAACTACCCCAGCCTACCCCTTGCCCCCATGGCTCATGAGGCCTGCACAGTAGTAAAGAGCAGTTCAACTATAGGCTGAGCAAGTGCAGAATGATGGTAGAATGTGCCTTTGGAAGTTTAAAAGCTCGCTGGCGCTGTTTGCTGACTAGGCTGTTTGCGATTAGAAGAGCACAGCAAGGCGCGCGGCGCATCACAGAGGCTTTGAAAACCAGACATGACCCAACATAGAGTTCAGCAGGGCAGAACCTGGGTACAAATGTACGTCTCAGAAATACAGTAAGGGCCACATCTTCAGCTGGTGCCTATCACCATAGCGTCTCTTACTTTAATGGAGCAATGCCAGCTTACACACGCTGAAGCTCTGGTCCTTAGGTCCTACCAGCTTCACATTTGTGATCCTTTGTTTCTCTTTGTTTTCTAACTGCCATGCTTTAGTCTTAGGAGAGACTCACAATTCCTCTGATCAGCAAACGCTACACCATGGAGCCTGAAATGAGGAAGAGACCATCTAAAATGGTCTAAAAAAAGTTCCCATTTCCTGAAGAGCCTCACTGGAGCCCACAATTTCCATCTGGTTTATTTCTAAGGGGATAGCTTCCCAGTCGCAGCATTCAGCACCACTGCCCTGCCTTGGAGAACATGCGGACCACCTTTTCCCAAATTAGCTTAGTTTTCACTGCATAGACGATGGGGTTTAACATGGGTGGAAGGAGCACATAGAGATTGGCCAGTAGGATGTGAACGTTGTGGGGGACGTTGTGGCCAAACCGATGTGTGAAAAAGGTGAAGAACGCTGGCACGTAAAACATGAATATGACACAGATGTGGGAGCTGCAGGTCCCAATAGCTTTGAGCCGGGCGTCCTTGGACGGGAGCCTAAAGACAGCCCTGAGGATGAGAACATAGGACACAACAATGAGCACAACGTCCAGTCCTGGTGATAAAAGAGTTGTAGTAAAACCATACCAGATGTTGACAGCTATGTCGGCACAGGCCAGCCGGGCTATGCCCATGTGCTCACAGTACGTGTGAGGCATAATGTTGTGTCCACAGTACGGTAGCCTCCAAAGGAGAAAAAGTGTTGGGAACATTACGCAAAAGCTTCTAGCTAGAGCTGCCAGCCCTATTTTGGCTATCACTGAATGTGTTAGCACAGTCGTGTACCTCAAGGGATCACATATGGCAATATACCGATCATACGCCATGGCCAGCAGGATTGTTGACTCCGCAATAAAGCTAATATGTGTAAAGAGCATCTGGGTCAGGCAGGCATCAAAAGAGATTTCCTTGGAATGTGCCCAGAATATGCTCAGAGTTTTGGGCACTGTAGAGGAAGACAATATTAGATCAGAGACGGCCAGCATGGCCAGCAAAAGGTACATGGGCTCGTGGAGGCTTCGCTCCGTTACGATGACAAATAATAAGGTAAAATTTCCGAAAAGTGTGACGATGTACATCAGGCTGAATGGGATGGAGATCCAGATGTGCAGCTCCTCCATGCCTGGGATGCCAATCAGGAAGAAGGAGGCAGGATGAAAGCTGGTTTGATTGAGAGCTGACATGATGTGACGAGGCTTCCTGTCTGAATTCACCCAGAGTCCCTTCCCTGTAGGCAAAGAAAATATCATATGCCATCAATAATGTAGAAGTACTTTGGATTTCTATAGCACCTTTCCTCTGGGGATCTGTGACAAAGTGGGAATGTTCTCTCTGAATACTGTGTGCCTCAGTTTCCCCTATGTGTTACTCAAGTATCTAGGTGGTGGGACAGGGGTGTGTGATCGTTGCAGAGATGCCTAGAGGGCAGGTGTGACTGCCAACTGGCTGCTTTGGCACAGACAATGGCTGACACTCTGTATCCTGGCAACCGATAGCCAGAGCCCATCCTCAGCAGGGAGCCAGCCGAAGCCAGGTGACCTGTTTGCCCAGGAAAGATACAAAGCATGGAGGCGGGGCAGCTGGGCGTGATGGAGGCTGGGCTGTGGGAAGCGAGCCAGTCTCCTGGTTTGGGACTCAGGGGCAGAACCCAGGGCTTGGGTCTCTGGATCCCACCCCAAGATGGACTTTGCTGTAACTTCCTGCTTTTTGTGCTAACAAGATCTGTTCTATGCTGTGTTCCCAATGACTAATTAACCCTTCTGTTTTACAATGCTGTCTGAGTCACTGCTGACTGCAAATTGAGTGTGCAGGGCACCTTTGGGGGCATGTGAGGCTTCCCCAGGTGTTCCATTCAGGTGGACTTGCTGCAGGAAGCTCATGGGGTGACCACGGGGCTGAACGCTCCGAGATTAGACCCAGGAGGTACCAAAGTGGAGCGGGCTTCTTGCCCTGGTGACAGGGGCCCTGAGGGGAGACGCTGCACCAGAGTCCTGTTTGACTTCATTCAGAGCGGTGCCAGAGCACCCAGCCTGTCACTCTATGACAGGATCCCAAAGTGATTTACAAATATCATCGAATTAGGACTCACAACCCACATCTGAGTTGAGGAGCCATCAATATAGACATTTTCACTCTATAAAGTAATAAAGGCAATGCAAATAAGTGGGTAAGGAATGGTGTCCCTAACCTCTGTTTGTCAGAGGGTGGAGATGGACGGCAGGAGAGAGATCACTTGATCATTGTCTGTTAGGTTCACTCCCTCTGGGGCACCTGGCACTGGCCACTGTCGGTAGACAGGATAATGGGCTAGATGGACCTTTGGTCTGACCCAGTACTACCGTTCTTATGTTCTTATAAGTGCATTTTACAGATCGGGAAATTGAAGTACAGAGAAGATAATTGACTTGCCAAGTGCACCGAGCAAATCAGTACTAGAGCGCAGAATAGAACCCAGGAGTCCTAACAGTTCCCTGCTCTAACCAGAGCTGCTATTATTATTATGAATTTGTTTTCTAGTACCCAAAAGTCTACCTGGCAGGTGGCAGAAGATGATTACATAATAGTGGTGCATTGGGACTGATTGCTATTTACTGTGCATAACATGATAATTCTACTGTTACCTATTCATCCACCCACCCCCTTTTGACTCATTTTTTGTCTGTTTCTTCAGGTCTGATCATTGCTTGGCACCTCTCGGCACTGCTGTGATACAAATAATGACAATAATGCAAGGCTCTTTACAGTACATATAGCAGACAAGGACCCTGCCCTACAGAACTTGCAGTCTCAGACACCAAACCTGTAAAGACCACAAATACAGGGGAAAATAGCTGAACTTTGAGGGCCCAATTCAGAAGCCGAGGTGTAAGGCAGTATAAGTCTGATGAGATGTGGAAGTTACACTGCTCAGGCAAAGTAATTCAGGGGCTTAACGTTTGCCCACCCACAGTTTGTGCAGTAGAGGCTTGAACTGCAGCCAGCTGGCTAAAGGGCTGCCTGGTGGTTTGCATGACTGCCCTGGCTGAGTGCTCTGCAGTTCTTCGCATGCCATTGGTGCAGATGTAACCCACACACCTTCTGGGTGTGGTGCTTTGTCCCATCTAGTGGCACCGAGACCACTTAAAGAGAGTCAAAATGAGTCTGCTCTACAGCCTTAGCTAACAGCAAGTTGGCTTTTCGCTCATGCTGTAGAGACTCATGCACTGAACTCCGGAGGGTCCCTGGTTTGACCCTGGATCTGTCTGTCTGCATTACACAGACAGTTCTACCTTTAATTTAATCTGCCCCTTGCATTTCATAATTTCCTGCCCGGCCTCTGAATGTGCTCAGCCAACCAAGCCTGTATATGACACTGGCTAAGTGTGTGTCACATTCCCTTCTAGTGGCTGGTCTGCTGCAGGATAAGAGCCTACTATTGGTCCCACCTAACAGAGTTACTGCTTCAGTTCAGATGAGGACTGTTCTGATGAGCCAGGCAGGGAGGTGTTATACCTACTTTCCTTTAATCCACACTCCAGTCCTTTTCGGTCTTGTCTACACAGGGGAGTTAATTTGCACTGAGTTTGTTCACACTAAATGGTGCATATTAGATCGTACACACTGACTGTGTGCACATTGTCAACTGTTTTCTTATTCAGTATGTATTGGTGCATCTAGATGGCTGGGCAGCGTAAATGCTCAGCATTCTGGGTGAGTATCCCATGGTGCTTTGCTTCACCGCTGGGCTCATTTCTCTTTGCACGTTGTGGGATTCATAGCAGCAGTTTGCCAGAAGGGAGTGGAATCCTTAGACCTCCTTCCACCTGCTTTGCTAGTTGTTTGCACCGTCTCCATGGTTGCATGCACTTCTCTAAAAATAGCAAAACCACTAATCTGGGCAATATTTAAATAAACTAACAAAGTTCTGGTGATTAAAAACTGGGGTATAGAGAGATTTAGGGACTCACCCAAGGCCACACAGGATGTTAGTGGCAGAGTCCTAACTAGCGCTCAGGCAGTCCAGGCTCCTAGTCCCTTGTCTATCAATCAGAGCAAGAGACTCTGCGGCTATTTGTGTTGCATTGAAAGAAATATCATATTCCTATCCTAACTTTACTTTGAGGACAAAAAACAAACAAACAGATAATGTGGTCACATTATATGGTAACACTCTTTCCATTCCACTAGAATCTCAGGAGGACATTAAACAGCAGATGCTAACCACAGAAATGTTTAAATCAACAGCTTCACATAACTTGCCATCAAGAGTTTTTAAAAAGCTGGCTGAGGAGTTCACTGGACCATTAATATTGATTTTCAAGATGTCTTGGAACACCAGGGAATTTCCAGAAGACTGGAAGAAAGCGAATGTTGTGACAATATTTAAAAAAGGGTAAATGAGATGACTGGGTAATTATAGGCTTATAGGTCTGACATAGATCCCGGGTGAGATAATGGAGCAGCTGATATGGGATTCAACTAATAAAGGAGTTTAATATAATTAATGTCAATCAACATGGGTTTACAGAAAACAGATCCTGTCGAACTAACTTGATATCTTTTTTTTTAGTTTGGTTGATAAAGGTAATAATGTTAACGCAATAGACTTAGACTTCTGTAAGTCATTTGGCTTGATACTTCATGACATTTTGATTAAAAAACTAGAAAGATATAAAATTAACATGGCACACTTCAAGTGACTAAAAACCTGCTGAACAAATAGGTCTCCAAATGTAATGTAAACAGGGAATCATCATCGAATGGGTATGTTTCTAGTGGAATCCCACAGGGATCAGTTTTTGGCCCTACGCTATTTCACACTTTAATCAATGGCCTGAAAAAAACCCTAAAATCATCACTGATAAAGTTGGCAGATGATACAAAGATTGGGAGAATGGCAAATAATGAAGAGGTCAGGTCAATGATATAGGCTAATTTGGATCGCTTGGTGAGCTGAGCGCAAGCAAACACTAGATGTAAATGTATATATCTAGTAACATAGCATGCAGGCCATACTTACAGGATGTGGGACTCTATGCTGGAAAGCAGTGACCCTGAAAAAGATTTGGGGGTCGTGGTGGATAATCAGCTGAACATGAGCTCCCACTGCAACGCTGTGGCCAAAAGGACAAATGCAATTCTCGGATGCATAAATGGGAATCTAGATTAGGAGCAGAAAGGTTATTTTACCTCTGCATTTGGCACTGGTGCAACAGCTGCTGGAATCCTGTGTCCAGTACCAGAGTACTACAGTTTAAGCAGGATGTCGATACATTGGAAAGGGTTTAGAGCAAAGCCACATGAATGATTAAAGGATTAGAAAACCTGCCTTATAGTGATAGACTTACGGAGCTTGATCTATTTAGCTCAGTGGTTCTCAAACTATGGAGCAGGCTGCGGGAATGTGTCAAGGGAGGAGCAAGCTCTGTGGGTTTTTTTTTATAGCTCTGGCTGTCAGCCCAGGGTGGCTGGGGCTCACGCAGAAGAGCCATGCACAACCAGGAGGTGGGGATGAAGGGGACAAACAGAGCCCCACTACCCGGGTTCTGGCTCTTCTCCCCCCCAGTCACTCACCCCCCAGGTGGTGGAGCTCCAGTTGTCAGCCTCAGGGGGGCAGCAGGAGTGCAGAAGTAAGGGTGTCAATGGAGTGCTAAGTCTGCTGTGAAAAATTTCACATTGCCACCCTTACTAAGTGATGCAGCACTGTCTTTGTAACGCGGATGGACCCTGGTCGTCGGCGGGCAGGATCGAACCGGGGACCTCTGGAGCTTAGTGCATGAGCCTCTACAGCATGAGCTAAAATGTCAACTGCCTGGTAGCTAAAGCTGTAGAGCAGACTCATTAATCTCTCACTCTAAGTGGTCTCGGTACCACTAGATGGGACAGAGCACTGCACCCAGGACATGTGTGGGTTACACACATCCCCTAGCTGAGGAAGTGCATCCCGAGCTTCAGAGACTTCCCAGTTGAAATCCCGGACGAGCCCCCACTTGTAACGCGAACAGACCCCGGTTGTCAGGATCAAACCTGGGGTCTATGGATCTTAGTGCATGAGCCTCTACCGCATGAGCTAAAAGCCAGCTGGCTATTAGCTCAGACTGTAGAGCAAAGTCGTTAATCGCTCTCTCTAAGTCTGGCTTCTACTCTCCACTCTCTAAGTGGCCTCAGTGCCACTAGATGGGACAGAGCACCACACCCAGGAGGTGTGTGGGTTACACCTTCCCAGCTGGGTGCCCAGCCAGCAGCCACTGCTCTCCACTCTGCCTTCACAGCTGGGTAGGAGAATATGTACTTGGGGGATGGGCATGAAGGACTACAGACACAAAGAAGGGGAGCCCGATCAAACGAGTTTGAGAACCACTGATTTAGCTTCTACTTTGAACTGGAACTTCCAATGGTCCCAAAATTTGACTGGCCGTTTGGGTCAAAAAGAGGCAACGTTATTAATCAGCCTGGAAGCTCCTCCGAGCAGGGACTGCGTTCTCTCTTGCATGTGTTTGCGCAGCTCATGGCACAAGGGGCACTAAGCCCAGCCGGCACCTTCGTTAATATAAATGTTAAAGGATAATGAGCAGGTCAGAAAACGGCTGTGTGTGCCAGGCACTGACACTACATTATGTATCCTGGGTGGGCAAGTGACATGCCCCAAGCTTTGGGCCTAGACGCTGCATCTCCCGAAGGCATTTCCCTCCCCTCTGTAGATCCCTGCCTCTCTAATCACTATCCCCATCCTCCCGAACCCTGCTGAATGCCGGAGAGCTGCCCTGAACCCAAGCGTTTCATGCAATCGACTCACCAGGCTCCTGCCCCAGCCGGGAATGAGGAATCTCTGCCTGCGATCTGTGCGGGGAGCAGCAGGTGGTGAGGAGTCTGCACTGACCAGGGCTGAGACACAGGGATATTTATACTCCCGCCCTGGGAATCCCAGCAGGTGGCTCAAAGCCAGTAGGGAGCCCCAGGGTCAATATGACTTTAACCCTGACTCAGGTGGTGAAGTGTAGCTGCAAATTAACTGTTTGAGCCTGAACTCCCTTTTCACGACCCGCCTGACTGCTAGATATCTCCTTGGATTATAACATGGAACATGAGGAGCAGGCCCCAGAGTCATCCCAAAGCATTACATCGTGCTGTGCTTCACATCAGGCATGATGTAATGTACAAGCTGAAAGTGAGCAGGTGACATTGCCTTCCTCCAGCTGGGCCCACAGAGAGGCTATTGGACCTAATGTTATCATACTTCTTACTTTCTCAGATTGAATCAGAAGATGGTGAGTTTATATTTTCTGGAAACAAAATTGCAAAATTAGGTTTGCCCAAAGAATCAAGCTGTTCACAGAGCTTTGAACTCCTTGTAGTTTGTTTATTCCTAGCTCAGATCAGCAGTAAAACGCTTCTAACAGCTGTGTAAATGTTTAGCAGAACAGGATTCTAGATGTAGATGTAGAATCACAGAATCATAGAAATGAAGGGATGAAAAGGACCTCAAGAGGCCATCTAGTTCAGCCCCCTGTGCTGAGGCCAAGAAAACCTAGATCATCCCTGACAGGGGTTTGTCTAACCGGTTCTTAAAACCCTCCAGTAATAGGGATTCTACAATCTCCCTTTGAAGCCTATTGCAGAGCTTAACTGCCCTTAGAGTTACCAGATTTTCCTAATATCTAAATCTCCCTTGCTGCAGATTAAGCCCATTACTAATTTTCCCACCTTCAGTGGACATGGAGAACAATTGATCAAAGTCCTCTTTGTAACAGTCCTTCACATACTTGAATACGGTTACCTGGTCCTATCTCAGTCTTCTTTTCTCAAGACTATATATGCTCATTGTTGTTTTTTTAATCTGTCTTCACAGGTCAGGTTTTTAAAAACTTTTATCATTTTTGTTGCTCTCCTCTGGAATCTGTCCAATTTGTCCAAATCTTTCTTAAAGTGTGGCTCCCAAAAATGGATGCAATACTCTGGCTGAGGACTCACCAGTACTGAATAGAGTGGGACAATTACCTCCTGTGGCTTACATACGACACTCCGTTAATACCCCACAGAATGATACTAGCCTTTTTTGCAGCTGCACCACATTATTAACTCCTATTTAATTTGTGATCCATTATAGCCTCCTGACCATTTTCTGCAGTACGACGGCTTAGCCAGTTATTCTCCATTGTGTAGTTGTGCATTTGATATTTTTTCCTTCCTAAGTGTAGTATTTTGCGCTTCTCTTTATTGAATTTCATCTGGTTGATTTCAGACCAATTCTGTAATGTGTCAAGGTCATTTTGAATTCTAATCTTGTCCTCAAAAGTGCTTGCCACCCCTCCCAGGTTGGTGTTGTCCATAAATTCCAGGAGCACACTCTCCACTCCATTATCCAAGTTATTAATGAAAATGTTGATTAGTATTGGACCCAAGACAGATCCCTGCAGGGCACAAGTAGATATGTCCTCCCAGTTTGACAGTGAACCATTGTCTTTGAGTGAAGACTTTCCACCAGTTGGGCACCCACCTTAGAGTAATTTCATCTAGAACACATATCTTTCATTTGCTTATGAGAATGTCATGTGGATTGTACAGAAGCACCCAGAGGCCCCAAATAAAAAAAGGGCCCCCTTGTTCTGGAGGCTGTCCAAACATGTAGTCAAAGACAGTCCCTGCCCAGAAGAAGACAAGACAAAGAGTGGGAGGGGAAGTGACGTGCCCAATGTCCTGCAGTCGTTCAGTACCATAGTGAGGAAGAGAACCCAGGTCTGGTGCCCTTAGCCACCCTGATTTCCAGCCTCCTTTTCCCTGGTGTCAGTCTTTGGCCTTAACAAATGCAATTTGACCCCCACTCAGCTCCATTCAGAATGCTGCTGCAAAGATCTTTCCCCTAGCCTGTTGCCCTTACCATGTTGCCCGTCTCTGCATCTGTTCACCAGCTCCCACTTCGCTATGGCGTCAAACACAAACTACTTGTCTTCACTTCCTCGGCCCTTCACTGGCTATTCCCACCCAGTGACAGAGATGAGAATTTCCTGCAATATCCTTGGAATAAACCATTTAGGTAGCTTTGGAGTCCGTCGTATTAGAGACAAAGGTTGTGTGTGATTGTGGAGTGCGATTTCATGTAACCTCTCTAGGGGGGAGATGGGATGTGGACCCTGGAAAGCGCTATGACTTCAAAGGAGTATATTAAACAATGGCCCAG
Source organism: Terrapene triunguis (assembly GCF_002925995.2). Classification (NCBI taxonomy): domain Eukaryota; kingdom Metazoa; phylum Chordata; order Testudines; family Emydidae; genus Terrapene; species Terrapene triunguis. The sequence continues at coordinate 243,715 of NW_020664862.1, read as the reverse complement.
ATAAGAATGGGTTTTGGGGGCAAACAGGGCTGAGTGGTTTTCTGGGGATCTCTACCAGGAGGTGAATGCAAATTTCCCTTTCCCGATTATGCGAAAACCCAGCGTTTTGAAGCTATGCCCTGAGGAGGGGTCCATTGTGTGCTGATTGCCTGATCCCTGAGGCTCAAGGACAAAGGCCCAAGCTGTATAAGGGAAAGATTGAGCTATTCATGGGGTGCGAGTTCTGAGCAAAGGTAACCCCTTTGTGGGCTTTGAAGTGTGATCAAAGGCTTGGGGGCTGGAGTATGTGATCTTTGATACGCTTATTATCATGCCTGGGTTTTTAATGTTTTCTCTGTGACGCTTTCACCTTAAAAATAAATGTGCTTGCTCACAAAGGGCCATTTGGTAACATGTAACTGCTGGCAATTGTCCCTGTTTATAGCCTTCGAAGAGGAAGCAACGCACAGACGCTGGCCTGTTTTAATTTATGCCCCTTTCTTTTGGATTCACTTAGGCTGGATTTCCATTTCCAAATCACATGCACTGATTCCGTGGGTGCTCTGGGGCTGGAGCACCCACAGGGAAAAAAGGTGAGTGCTGAGCACACACCGGCAGCCGCCCTGATCAGCACCTCCCGCTCCCTCACAACACTTCCCACCCACAGTTGTTCTGCGGCGTGCAGGAGGTGCTGGGAGGAAGGGGAGGAGCAGGGGCAGGAAGAGGCGGGCGAGGGGGAGGAATGGGGGTGGGAAGAGGCGAAGCAGAGGCTTGGGGGAAGGGGTGGAGAGAAGGTGGGGTCCGGGATGGAGCAGGGGTCGATCACGCACCGGGAACCAAAAAGTCAGTGCCTATATTCCAAATGATACTTATTTGGCTTGACTAATCCCTTGAACCTTACCATTTACACACAGTACAACCTGTGGTTTGTCGGCTGAAAGAACTAGCTGATGGGATCTACATATTATACGCAGGCAAAAGAAACTCCAAACAGTTTCTTTGTCTTGCAGGTTTCCTGATAACATTTAACATGCACAATTTCTAAGAAGAAAAAACAACCCCACAACACCTTCGCTTCTGTTCTTTTATTTGCTTTATGCTTCCTTTTCATGGTCCAGCGATGCCCAGTTTGAGATGATGCCTTGTGCCCTTTGGGAGAAGCACTCCCTTTAACAATACATTAATACATGCTTCTCCCACAAGTGTTCCAAGAAGTTCAGTGTGAGGCATGAAATGAATATGGTCACAAAGGCTCTGAATCTGCCTTTTAACGGTGTGGGGGACTAGCTTTGCCAAACACAAATCTCGAACAGCATGGCACTGCAAAGAACCCATCACAAGGCAAAATTAGGGGCCCATCCTGCAACCAGGTCCTCCCGTGTGTATAAGGTGGAGCCCTGACCCCATTGAAGTCAGTGAGTCAATGACAGGACTCCCATTGACTTCGAAGGAGCTAGGACTCCCTTGGCTACTCCCAATGGGACTCCATACGGATGTAACTATACCTCTAAATGTACATCAACTACCCTCAGGTGCTCCACATTTAGCCTTACCTAGTTGGCGAGTTGCTCGCAGTCATCATGGTTGCTTGAGGAGTGGTCTGAAGGAGGAGAGGGTAATAGTCCTGTCGGGTCAGTCAGAAGCCCAGTTCAGGAAAGCGTCCCTATTTGAGGGAACACTTAAGTATGTTTAACTTGATGAACTTGCCCGAATTGCACTAAAATCAGGGGGGCTTAATGACGTGCTTAATCCTGTCATGCGTAGAGAGGAACTGCAGAATGCACTCACAGAGGGGAAGTGGCCAGTGGTTAGGGCACTTGCCTAGGCCTTTGTTCTCCGCTCTACCACAGGCTTCTTGTGGGATCTTGGGCCAGTCCCTTAGTTAGCCTCTGTGTGTCTCAGTTCCCCACCTGGGATAATAGCCCTGCCCTGCCTCACAGAGGTTTTGAGGACAAGTATGTTGCAGAGCTCAGATATGACAGCAATGGGGCCATACATGTGCTCTCCTGGATCAGTGTCTATCTTAGCAACCGGTTTGGGCAGCACTGTCATGAAAGCGGCCATGGCGCATGAGGAGAGATTAATAAGACTGAGACTTTTCAGCTTGGAAAAGAGACGGCTAAGGAGAGACATGATTGGGGGAGGGATAGGTCAGTGGTTTGAGCATTGGCCTACTAAACCCAGGGTTGTGAGTTCAATCCTTGAGGGGGCCACTTAGGGATCTGGGGCAAAATCAGTACTTGGTCCTGCTAGTGAAGGCAGGGGGCTGGACTCAATGACCTTTCAAGGTCCCTTCCAGTTGTAGGAGATAGGATATCTCCATTAATTTATAAAATCATGACTGGTGTAGAGAAAGTAGATAGGAAGTGTTGTTTACTACTTCTCATAACACAAGAACTAGGAGTCACTAAATGAAATTAATAGGCAGCAGGTTTAAAACAAACAAAAGGAAGTATTTCTTCACACAACACACAGTCAACCTGTGGAACTCTTTGACAGAGGATGTTGTGAAGGCCAAGACCATAACAGGGTTCAAAAAAGCACTAGATAAATTTATGGAAGATAGGTTCATCAATGGCTATTGGCAGGATGGTCAGGGATGGTGTCCCTAGCCTCTGTTTGCCAGAAACTGGGAATGGGCAACAGGGGATGGATCACTTGATGATTCCCTGTTCTGTTTATTCCCTCTGGGGCACCTGGTATTGGCCACTGTCGGAAGACCGGATACTGGGCTAGATGGACCTTTGGTATGACCCAGTAGGGCCATTCTTATGTTCCTATGGCTGAGTCGCAGAGGGCTGCTAATGAGCTGCTTCATTGGTACAGATGAACCCCAAAGTCCTGCCACCTGCGGCCCCTCGAGAGGCTCTTTAGCAGATCCAATGGTTGGAAATTGAAGCTAGAGAAATTCAGCCTTGTAATAAGATGCAAATTTCCTGAGTAACTGAGACATTGGAGCAGCTTCCTGGGGAGGTTGGTGGACCCACCAGCACTTGGAGAATTTAAAACAAGATTTGACGTCTTTCTGAAAGACCGGGTCTGAATGAGCTCTCCCCGACACCTAGTGACGAGCTGGGGGAAAGGCTTCCGGAGCAGCCCGTGTTCGCATAGACACGCCTGCTCTGCCTCAGTGCGCCGCAGATGGAGCTGCCTTGCGAAAATCATCAACTGGCTTGGGTTAAAAATCACACTAGCGTTTGAATGCAGGGTAATGAAATGTTATCCTTATTGTATGAGTGACGGGCAGAAGACTTGTGCTTAGCCTGTCCTGATTGAGGGGGTTACCCTCAACCAACCCCCCCCTGCTAAGCAAGGGGTAGGGATGCCAAATCCCAGTGAACTAACCAACCAGCCTTTGACCAGTGTTTAATGACAGAGCTGATTAGACTCAGTTGTGAGCCCTTGCTTGTGGTTGGTGATTCTGAGAGCTGTCCTCACGGCTGAGCAGGTCTAGGGGCTAAGCCTTAGATCCTGTGTGGGGACAGTAAAAACCACACAGACGCTACACTGGCCATGAGCTTCGCCGCTGCCTGGGAGTGATGGCAGAGAAGCAGTGGCAGCAGAGAGACAGCAGCAGCAGCTGTGAGCCAGTTGCAGAGGTAGCAGCAGAGGTGTGGCTCAATGCTCCACCCCCACCCTCCCGGGGTAGGAGGTGAACAGCTGTGAACACACCCCTGGGTCTTCACTAACCAGGGGCAGCCAACTGTGGGTGCCGAGCAGCAGAGGGAGAGGGGAGTGATGTGCTAAACGGACATTCATTCATTGGACTTTCCCACCGCAAGGGGGGAAACTGAGGCAAAGGACACTGCCCAACGCACTGTGGGGTCGGGTTTGCTTATGGCTGCATGTTTTGAACGTGGGTGTGGTGTTTTCCCAAACTCATCCTTGGTTCCCTTTCCCTTTAAATAAAAGTTCTCTATTGAACATACAGACATGCAAGTGGGGGCAGTATTGGAGACACAGTGGTAACAGTCCAGGCTTTAAGGCTTTGAAGCTATCTTCTTGCCATGGTTGACAATGCTGCTCACCCTGTCACGGATCTTCTTGGTCTTCACGCCATACACCAGCGGATTTACCAGGGGCAGCACCAGGAGGAAGAGGCTGGCCAGCGGCATGTGGCTATAAGGGGGCATGTCTCTGTCGATGCGGTGGGTCAGGAAGGTGAAGAGGGCAGATGTACATAAAACCAGGAGGGTGCAGAGGTGGGCTGTGCAGGTTGCCAGGGCCTTACTGTTCGCCTCACTCGACAAGAGCGTGAAGACAGCCCTTAGGATGATGGAGTAGGAGGCGGCAACAAGTATCATGTCCAGCCCCACCACCAGCAGCGCCACGGAGATACCGTAGACCCGGCCCACTCTGGTGTCTGCACATGCCAGCGTCACCCCGGCTGTGGGCTCGCAGTGGGTGTGTGGGACGACCTGCTGGAAGTAGTAGGGCAGCCTGAAGGTGAGGACAGGGCAGTGAATCACCAGGATCACTCCCCCTGCTGTTGCTGCTACCAACCCCATCTTAACAACAGCTAGGTTGCTGAGGATGGTGGCCTACTGGACCAGGCAGCAGATGGCAACATATCAGTCACAGGCTGTGGCCAAGAGGGTGCCAGACTTGCTGATGGGGAAGGTGTGGGTGAAATACATCTGCAGCAGGCAAGTGTTGAAGCTGATCTCCTGGGAGCCCAGTTTGAGGATGCTGAGCATTTTGGGCAGGGTGGAGGTGGTGATCACTGGGTCATTGATGGCCAGCATAGAGAGGAAAAGTACATGGGCGTGCGGAGGCTCACCTCTGTCTTGATCATGAGCAGCATTGTGCAGTTCCCTAGTAGGACCAGGACCCACATGGAGCAGAGCCAGATGGCAATCCAGCAGGGAAAGGTCTCCAGCCCAAGGATGCCAACTAGGATGAAGATGACCTGTTCTAGGTCCATGTCATTGCAGGCCATCAGGAGGCGCTGCTGGGGATGAGTTCCAGTTCCCCGCATCTGGGCACATCGACCTGCACACAGCCCACATCAGGGATGTGGGAAATTATGCTGAGTATCATGAGAAATAATCTGGCAGTGAGTTGGGGCAGCCTGAGAAATCTTCTCCCAAGGAAATCCCCATTGCCACAAATACTTAAAATTAGGGTAGGCAACACACTGGAGGAACAATCAATCACTGGCTTCTGGGAAATGGGCAAGCTGAGCCCTGGTACATGTTTTCCATCTCCATCCAGGAGAGCAACACAAGGATAAGATTTCAGAGTGGTAGCCGCGTTAGTCTGTATCAGCAAAAACAACAAGGAGTCCTTGTGGCACCTTAGAGACTAACAAATTTATTTGGGCATAAGCTTTTGTGGGATAAAACCCACTTCATCAGATGCATGGAGTGGAAAATACAGGAGGGAGGTATAAATACACAGCATATGAAAAGATGGGAGTTGCCTTACCAAGTGGAGGGTCAATGCTAACGAGCCAGTTCAATTAAGGTGGAAGTGGACTATTCTCAACAGTTGACAAGAAGGGGTGGAAATCACTTTTGTGGTGCTAATGAGGCCAATGTAATCAAGGTGGCCCATTTCAAACAGTTGACAAGAAGGTGTGAGTATCAGCAGGGGGAAATTAGTTTTTGTAGTGACCCATCCACTCCTAGTATTTATTCAGGCCTAATTTGATGGTGCCCAGTTTGCAAATTAATTCCAGTTCTGCAGTTTCTCGTTGGAGTCTGTTTTTGAAGGTTTTTTTGTTGAAGAATTGCTATTTGTAAGTCTGTTATTGAGTGTCCAGGGAGACTGAAATGTTCTCCGACTGGTTTTTGAATGTTATAATTTTTGATGTCAGATTTGTGTCCATTTATTCTTTATTCTTTTGCGTAGAGATTGTCCGGTTTGGCCAATGTACATGGCAGAGGGGCATTGCTGGCACATGATGACATATATCACATTGGTAGATGTGCAGGTGAACGAGCCCCTGATGGTGCGGCTAATGTGGTTAGGTCCTATGATGCTGTCCTTTGAATAGATATGCGGACAGAGTTGGCACCGGGGTTTGTTGCAGGATTTGGTTCCTGGATTAGTGTTTTTGTTGTGTGGTGTGTAGTTGCTGGTGAGTATTTGCTTCAGGTTGCAGGGCTGTCTGTAAGCGAGGACTGGCCTGTTTCCCAAGATCTGTGAGAGCGAGGGATCGTCCTTCAGGATAGGTTGTAGATCCTTGATAATGCACTGGAGAGGTTTTAGCTGAGGGCTGTAGGTGATGGTTAGTGAGAAAAAGGCAGAGACAAACACCTTCAGGATCTCTATCAAGTGCTCTTAAAACTACAATATCCACCTGGTGAAGTGAAAAAACAGACTGACAGAGCCAGAAGGGTACCCAGAAGTCACCTACTACAGAACAGGCCCAACAAAGAAAGTAACAGAACGTCACTAGCTAGGGTGGGGATTGTTTTCTTGTGTGGGTGTGAAGAGTGCCTAGCCCATAGTAAATAATGGAGAATCACTGTTATTATTAGCTATTAGCTGTATAGTGCCTTTGGCACACAGTAGTCATTCCAATTTCCTCCAGTAGAGGGCTGTACTGCCATATGAACTGGCCAACTCATTAATTAATGGCCAGGTGATAAGCATCATTCACTGTGTTCTTCTCTTGCAGCAGTATCTTTCTTTCCCCTCCAGGATTTTTACAGCACAGTGTCCCCTATGTAGCAAGAAGTTATTTAGGCTTTCCTTGCCTGGGGCCACAGGGTGGGATGTGTGAGTGCATACGTGTTCTTTCTCTGCATGTAGGTACTTACAGACTGTGATCAAATCACCCCTTAACTTTCTCTTTGTTAAGCTAAAAAGATTGGGCTCCTGGAGTCTCTCACTATAAGGCAGATTTTCCAGTGATTAAAATTCTAGTGGCTCTTTGAATCTTCTCCAACTTATCAACATCCTATTTGAATTGTGGACACCAGAACGGGAACCAATATTATAAGTAGTGATAGCACCCGTGCCAAATAAAAGAGGTAGTATAAGTTCCTTACTCCTACTTGAGATTCCCTTGTTTATATGTACAAGGACTGACTTGAGGAGTCTTTCATTATCAAGCATGTTATTCAAGACTTCAAATTACGGATTCCGATGGTTAACTATCCTCACTCTTAAAAAATTCCACCTTATTCTGTCCTGAATTTGTCTAGCTTTAGTGTCCAGCCATTGGATTTCCCTACCTTTGTAAATCTGTGCTAGCTCTGCAGTGCAGCCGTGTGTGTCCCATGAGATCTGCACAGACACTGGGGTCCCCAGCATGTACCTAGAGACAGAGTTCCCCATAATTCCCCAAGCCCGGAGCCAATCTCAAGAGGAAGCACTGAGCACTGGGGAGACCTCAGCTGGTGAGGATGTTCCATAGGGATTTCACATGGCAGTTATAAATATCTCTGCTACCGAAGCCCTGTAAAAAGGAGATTTGTCCAGATGGTTTCCTCTAGGAGAAAGGCGTCTGTCGCCCCACAAACACCTTTCCTTCCCTACTGCTGCCTCAGAGCCTGGTGAGTCCTTTGTACTTGGTTACTCGGCTAGTATTTAATTCACTAATGCTGTGGATTAACTGTGTCTCTGCTGCAGTGTCCAGAGAGGGAACCATTGTTTGGAGGGCAATTTCCCGATCATAAGAGAGACAGAAAACCTCCCGAGGCAAGGGCTGGACTGGTCCCTATTACATATCTTAGTGCATTGACCAGCCTAGTTTAAACTGCCCTGTGTTATATGGACCCCACCACTTCTCCTGGGATATAATCCCACAGCTCGATTGATCCCACTTGCATCAAGTTCTCATTAACTTCAGCTTACATGTTCTCTTCCCTAATTTCACCCTATTCCTCCCAGGCACCTGCCTTGAACTCCTGTAAATAACCCCCCTCCCTCCTTGTTATTTGCACCTAGGTAAGATCCATCTCCATCAGTGGCATTCTGGGTGTCCTAACAATACACCAGGCCAGACTATTGTCTCACTTCCACTGTGTGACCCCTTTGGAGTCAGTGGGTGACATGGTATAATTAAGGACAGAAATCAGCCAATTAATGGGGATAGAAAATCCACCTGGGCTGACACCCAGGGAACTAGCCCCCATGCTCACACAGAGAAGACGGTGTGTGTCAGGGGGCGGAAGCCGGGGTTGGGGGTGAGGACTTGCTTTGGTGAGGGTTCTCCTTTTTCTTGGCACTGGATACAGGGAGGGAACTTGCCGCTGAGAACAGGCTGTATTACCCTGGCAGCCTCTTTCCTGGTGCCCAGATACATCATACACACCCCTCTCCAGGTCCTTTCAGGAAATCACACTCTGTATTTGAGGCCCTTTGCGGGTGCAGCTGTAAAAGCTGACAGCTGAGAGCCCCAGCAGAGCTGTGGGGGTTGGGCAGGACTGTACCTGCACCCAGGAATGTTACCGGAGGATATTAAACATGGAGCCCCACAATGCACACAGCATCATAGAATCGTAGGACTGGAAGGGACATCAAGAGGTCATCTACTCCAGTCCCCTGCATTCATGGCAGGACTAAAGTATTATCTAGACCATCCCTGGCAGGTATATGGCTAGGAGGGTGATGAAGCACTGGAATGCGTTACCTAGGGAGGTGGTGGAGTCTCCTTCCTTGGAGGTTTTTAAGGCCCGGCTTGACAAAGCCCTGGCTGGGATGATTTAGTTGGGAATTGGTCCTGCTTTGAGCAGGGGGTTGGACTAGATGACCTCCTGAGGTCCCTTCCAACCCTGATATTCTATGATTCTATGATCCTTCAGCCTGTGTTACATTTTACTGTTCATTTCTGCTTCCCACCCAATTCTGAGTTTAATGGCAGGAACTGCTTCCTTGGGCAGAAGCAGGGAAGACATAGCTGGCTGGCTCAAGTGAGCTCAGCACAGGTATGAGGAGAAAGGGAGAGCCTGCATCAGCAAGCGGGGGATAATCGAGTCAAGAGCAGAATTAGCCAGGGAGGGGAAGGGGAAGCTGAGAGGGGGCAGAACCCAGGGAGGCCAGGTGAGGTGTGTGTGAGCCCGACAGAACACACACCTGAGTGCTGAACCCAGCAGGTCTCAGGTAGGAAGCCTGGTGCCAGTGAAGACAGCACCAGCCCAGGCCCCCCTGCCAGGGGAGGGACAGGATTATGTTATGGATATTCATGCAGCGTGGCTCACACGCACTGCAGAGCGACACAGGGATGGGACCCTGCACGGGAATGAGGCTAAGAGCAGGTCTAGCTGCTGGGTTCCTCCAGCATCACCCTCGCTATGATGAACCTCGCTGAGACCATAGAAACTAGGAGACCTGGTGCTGCTGGGCTCAGACTCCTCTGCCCTTATTCTTGCTTCCTCCAGGGACAGCAATGCCAAGTGCACAGGGTGCCGAGAGCAGCACCGGGCAGCGTCCATACAGAACCGGCCTCTCCCTTGGCTCGGTCTCCCCTCCCTGATTTATTGCGTCCTTATTCACAGGCAGCGTGAGCTTCAGTGAACACAGCTGGAGAACCAGGGGCCGGCCATGGCTTCTGCCAACCTGACGTCTTCGAACCCGGCCACATTCCTGCTGCTGGGCATCCCCGGGCTGGAAGACGCTCACGTCTGGATCTCGGTGCCCGTGTGCACGATGTACGTGGTGATCATCGTCGGGAACTGTGCTATTCTCCTAGTCATTGCCACAGAGCCAGCCCTGCACCGACCCATGTGCTATTTCCTCTGCATGCTGGCAGCCATCGACCTGGGAGCCTCCACCTGCACCTTGCCGAAATTGCTCTGCATCTTCTGGTTTCAGGCCAGGGAGATCAACGCTGGGGCCTGCCTGGCCCAAATGTTCTTCATTCACTCCCTCTCCATGATGGAGTCGGCTGTGCTGCTGGCCATGGCCCTGGATCGCTACGTGGCCATCTGCACTCCCTTGCACTACAGCTCTGTCTTCACCGGCCGCCTCGTTGCCAAGCTGGGCGTGGCGGCCGTAGCCAGGGGGACGCTGCTCATGAGCCCCTGCCCCTTTCTGATTAAGAGGCTGTCCTTCTGCCGGACCAACGTCATCCCGCACACCTACTGCGAGCACATGGCTGTGGTGAAGCTGGCCTGTGGAGACACCAGCATTAATCATGCCTATGGCCTCAGCGCAGCATTGCTAGTCATAGGTGGGGACCTGCTGTTTATCGGTCTTTCCTATTTCCTGATTGTCCAGGCCGTTCTGCGCCTCTCATCCCGGGAGGCCCGGCTCAAGGCCTTTGGTACCTGCAGCTCCCACATCTGTGTCATCCTGATCTCCTACACCCCGGCCCTCTTCTCCTTCTTCACGCACCGCTTTGGACAGCGTGTGGCTCCCCCTATCCACATCATCCTGGCCAACCTCTACCTCCTGTTCCCACCCATGTTGAACCCCATCGTGTATGGGGTGAGGACCAGGGAGATCCGGGAGCGGGTGCTCAGGGTGATCCTGCGGGACACAGCTACCTCCAAATCTAGGCCGGACTGGGGCTCCCTCCTCCAAAGGCCATCCAGCCAGTCCCCCCAGGCAGAGATTCCTGTGCACACGGTGTCCCCTCCTGGGGACTTTGTCTCAGCGTCTGTAAACCAATAACCTCCGATGGCTCCCTGATAGTTTGCGCCAGCCAGGAGGGGCCCAGATTCCGGCTGCGAGGCAGGGCAGCCCTGAGTTCTCCCAGCGCTGCAGAGAGTGAACCTGTCTGGGACTCCAGGGGAGAAGCCATTGCCTTTGATTCCCCGCCTGACCCGGAAAGAGCCGCAGGGCCACAGACACAGCATGGGAGACTGTATCCTGGAAAGCAGTGACTGAAAAGGACTTACAACAGCGTGGGCAAGCAACTCGACATGAGCTCCCGGTGCGATGCTGTGGAACAAAGGGCTAATGTGGCCTTTGGATGTATACATCGCAGAAGCGAGTAAGAGCAGGGAGGTGATTTTTACATCTGTAGGGGGCTTCGGTGATGGATACTGCATTCAGTTCTGGGGTCCGTATTTTACAGAGAGGGTGATGAATCGGAGAGGGGAAGAAAAGAGCCACAAAAATTATTTGAGGGCTGGAGACATGCCTATATAGCGAGAGACTTAAAGAGCTCAGTCTGTTTAGCTTATCAAACAGGAGATTGGGAGGTGACTTGGTTACAGTGTGTAAAGACCTTTCTGGGGAGAAAATCCCAAGTACTAAAGGGCTCTGTAATCTAGCGGAGAAATGGTCCCTTCTGGCCTTAAACTCCATGAATCTATGAAGCAGTGGCCCAGCGTGAATCCACGCCACCTGCTCCATGGGCAAAACACATCACAGCAGGAGGCACTTGGTTCTGCCTTCAAAGGGAGACAGCCTGATGCCCCACTCACATGCATGCCAGCCCCAAGCATAACTGCTGATATCCTGATATCCTCTCCCCACTTTCATCACTCTGAATTCACTTGTGTTTGTGACAAAGCGGGAATTTTCTGTAGTATTTTTTATGACTCCTATATGTGCCTCAGTTTCCCCTATGTGCTGCATGGTTACCTAGGGGATGGAATAGGATTGTTTGTCTTCAAGGCAGGTTGAGACACAAGTGTGAATGGTGCCTTGTTGTCCGGGACTTGGGCCCCGTATCAATGGAGCTTTTGGATATGTTTACACAGCAACTAGACACGCACGGCTGGCCCATGCCAGCCGACTCCGGCTTGCAAGGCTGTTTCACTGTCCTCTTCATTTACCTCTTCCCCAATTTTTGCATTTTCTGCAAACTTTATCAGGGATGATTTTATGTTTGCTTCCAGCTCATTGATAAAAATGTTAAATAGCGTAGGGCTAAGAACTGATCCTTGCTGGACCCCACTAGAAAAATACCTACTCAGTGATGATTTCCCATTACATTTTGAGACCTATTTATTAGCCAGTTTTGAATTAATTGAATGTGTGCCATGTTGATTTTGTATTCTTTTAATTTTTTAATCAAAATATCACATAGCACCAAGTCAACTGCCTTACAGAGGTCTAAGTATATTGCATCAACACTATTACCTTTATCAACCGAACAGTTAATCTCATTTAAAAAAAAATCTAGTTTGACAAGATCCATTTTCATAAACCCACATTGACGGGCATTAGTTATGTTACCATCCTTAATATCTTTGTTATCTGAGTCCCATATCAGCCATCCCATTGTTTTGCCTAGGGTCAGTGTCAGGCTGAGACCCTTCTAATTATCCAGGTGTGGCTTTCGGTCACACCAGTTCGTCCAGTTTACAGAGCAGAAGCTATGCTGAGCTGCCGGGCTCTTTAGACCCCCAAGAATGGCTTTGATTGCTGAGGGGAGAGATCTTTGTCTGCAGCAGCTAGGACTGGATGTAGCCCAAGGCCGGCACATGGAGTGGACAGGCACAGGGCTCCAGCCCAGCTAAAATCCCCTCACTGCAAAAACATTGGGAGAGCTAGCACTGCTGGGCATTCCCTTTCACCTGAGCCAGCCTTGGGGCCCTCAACAATGAATCAGGCATCGGGTCTTTTGTGATAACCGGGCCTACAGATTTACCCTAGTTGTGAGCTCTGCTGTGAAAACTAACTGTTCTTAATATGTCACAATAACCTTTAACCATAAACTGTCATGGAAGAAGGTGCAAAAAGGACTTCATTAATTTCAACAAAAAGGCTTCCTGATATAACTCAAGGGGTGTGTTAAGATTGTGCTTTTTAAACAAAAGTGGGAGACTGGAAATCAACATAGCAAAACTGGTTTATCAGAAATTACACCTAATTGGTGAGCAAAATGATGAATGGATGGGCTATTCCCCCCATGATCACTCCCTTTCAGAGTCCTTAAAAAAACAAAACAAAAGGGAGTTTGAGAGGATAGACACAGGGTCACGTTAACACCCTTGACTCTTTAGGCCCACATAATCCCTCTAAAGCAGTGGTTCCCAAACTGGGGTTCGTGAAATGTTATAGGGGGTTCCCGGGAAAAAAATCTCTAATGGTGGACAGAGCTGACCCTAGGGACTGCGGGCAGCATGGGGCCTGCAGCCCGGAGCCCCTGGACTTCCAAGAGCTAAGCAGATCAAAGCAAGTTTATCTCTCACACCGAGGAGATTTAAACTTCAAGACTCCTTATAAGAAATGGAAAGGGAGGTGGATATTTTTTGCTGTTTTTAAAATTAAATTGGCAGCTAGTCTTGTTTTTAAAATTATGAAGAACAAGTTTAAGCTTTGTTGTAATGTGCGCTGTTTGCCTGGACTGCTCAAGACTGAATGCTTGTGTAGGAGAAATTCTTTGAGTTGGCTTCTTAAATACCTTCATGCTGCTTCACATCTGATACTCCTTGCTGAAACATAGGAGTCTTGTCTTATAACAGGCTTATTCAAAGTGACACAAGCTACGAAAGTGAGACCCTGGAAGAGTGTTGCCGTTTTCATAATGTAATAAAAATAATGTAATGAGAAATAATAATTAATAGTGTGTAATAAGCATGTCACAAAAACAAATGTTATATTTCCAAGATCACTGCTTTTATAATTTATACTAAAGTAAAGAAGAAAATACCTGGAAATATTCATTTTTAGGAGGGGGTTTGCCAGACTTGACATTTTAGTAAAGGGGTTCTTAGGTTAAGTTTGTGAACCACTGTTCTAAAAGTAATACAAGTCTGACTGTGCAATCTTTCCCTTTTCTCTTCCCAGTTTACACCACTCCACCCTCAGGGTGTCTGACCCACTGGTCTGCCTGTGACAGAAGCCCAGCACCTCTTTCTCTACCTTTCATGAGAGGCAGTTTATATTACTGGGCTCTTTCCCAGTATGCCTTATCATGGCACAATTCCCATAGTCCCTTTGGAAACTACAAACCTCCGAATGCCTTAGTTATGTGCGAGGGTCTCCCAACCACTGGACTATAGGCCTCCCTTCTCTCACCCATTAACTAAATATTTATCCAAAGCAGAACAGTCATTAGGCTAGAGCAGAAGTGGGCGAACTATGGCCCACAGGACCATCCTGCCCTGCCCTTAAGCTCCTGGATGTGGAGGCTAGCCCCCCTCCCCCGCAGCCTCAGCTTGCCATGCCTCCAGCGCTCTGGTCCGCAGGGCTGCGAGCTCCTGTGGGGCAACACGGCTGCGAGAGCTGCTGGCCTGCCCTGGTACTCTAGACTGCATGGCAGGCTCCAGGCAGGTGGCACAGCTGCCAGTCCTGGTGCTCTGAGTGGCATGTTAAGGGGCCAGGGAGTCCCAGGGGGCAGTCAGGGTACAGGGAGCAGCTGGATAGGTGTGGGAATCCTGAGGGGCCTGCCGGGGGCAGGGGTGTGGATAGGAGCTAGGGCAGTCAGGTGACAGGGAGCCAGAGGGTTGGAATGGGGGTGGGGTCCCAGGGAGGGTCAGGGACCAAGGAGCAGGGGGGGTTGGATGGGTCAGGGGTTCTAAGGGGGGCAGCAAGTGAGAAGGGGCCAGACTGTTTAGGGAGGCACAGCCTCCCCTACCCATCCCTGCATAGTTTCAGAACTTCGCTGTGGCCCTCAGGCCAAAAAGTTTGCCCACCCCTGGGCTAGAGAGAGCAAGAGAATTACTAACTCTGATGTGAGCAACAGGAGTAGTCTTGCCTTTCACTGAAGGATGAAATTTTATACAAAAGTTAATCTACAGCCAGTGGCTAGCAGCATTCCAATTTTTGGCAGGGATATGGAGGAACTGGGGAAGTGAGCTTTTAGCATCAATATACAGTAGAATCTCAGTTAAACACCACCTCATTTAGAGCCAGAAGGAGGCAGCCAGGCACCAGCAAAGACAAAAGCAAATACAGTAGTGTTATATGTAAACTACTAAAAAAAAATCAAGTATAAAAAAAAGAGTTGACAAGGCAAGGAACTGTTTATGCTTGTTTCATTTAAATTAAGATTACAAGCAGAATTTTTCTTCTGCATAGTAAAGTTTCAAAGCTGTATTGAGTCAATGTTCATTTGTAAACTTTTGAAAGAACCACCATAAAATTTTGTTCAGAGTTACAAACATTTCAGTTATGAACAACCTCCATTGCTAAGGTGTTTAACTAAGGTTTTACTGTACCTAAAGCACACCCAGCCTTTTTAAAAAAAACAAAAACCCTGTGTTTTGATACAAGAAATGTTCATCTTGTTCAGACTTTCACGGAAGACTATGAAAATCTTAACTAGCAGGGCTAGGACAGGGAGAAGTGAAGCCTGATTGAAAAAGGAAGTGAATACACTTTTAAAGGCTGCTGATACCTATTTCATTCAAGCACAAAAACACTTTGAAGAGATTCACTAAAAATGGAACACCCCAGCTCAAACTGAAATCTCATTGCATTGTTCAGCCGGCAAGCAAAGATTTCTATGTGGAAAGTGGAGTCCTACAGGGAAGCCAAAAACCATTCATACCTTCTTTGTACAAAGCCCTCCTCCCCACCTTTTTGAGCACTTAGAACCGAGATGTGCCCATGTAGCAGTCCTGGAGATACCTAGGACCTGGAGCAAGGCCACTATCCTTTTCTAGAGTCCTGCAGTCTCATGCCCCTTAGCATGTCATCCCTGCTCATTTCAGATCACAAACTGAACAGATTTTTACAAAAGTTTTATTCATCCTGATCATCCATTTGTCGCCTTTAAAACTTCTGGAACTGCTTCTTGGTGCCAGCAGCCTTTGTGACCTTGAGGACGTTGAATCGGACTGTCTTGCTGAGGGGACGGCATTCCCCCACAGTCACAATATCCCCAATCTGGACATCCCTGGAAAAAAGCACAGCTGCTTTTAGATAGCTAAACAGCAGGTTCTTTGCCACCAGAAATTTGTTCCTGCAGCACAGATGTGTGCCAGCACCGCACTGAAGAGACTAAATGCAACTGAGCAAGACAACATTGAGAAACAGGTCTCAAACCTAAAATATTCAAGGCACCTTCTGCTGTTATTTAAGTGCCAAACAGGTGGCATTTGCTTTCAGTAAGTGAGAGGTTCTCCATCCATTGCTAAACCAGGCCTTACTAGCCTTTGGTTTTGGCATGTGTGAAGCAAGCTCCAATATGCAAGACAGATAGTACACAAAGTTCCCACAGGAGAATATTCATCAGAATTAAAAACAAGTGCTTGAGGACATCACCCAGGCAAAGACCAGGTGTCTCTTGCAATCCTCACCTAGGTACTTAGGAAAAGCTTCTTGCTTGGTTCTCTGAATTTGGACTGAAATGCTAATCCAGGACCTCCCAGAGACAAGAGGATGAGTGTTGTTCAAGCTACAGGACCCCAGCTCCCTACTCTCAGTACATTTACCTTCACATGTCATTAGAAAGGTTCCCTACATTATGCTCTAGTACCTTTCTTCCAAGTATCTCAAGGAGCTTTATAAATACTTATAAAGCTTTACAATCTCCAGAGAGGGAGGCAAGTAATCCGTGGTTACCGAGGGATAAATAAGGAAAAGAGATGAAGTGACTTACTCAAGATCACAGAATAAGTCAGACAGCACCAAGAATGGGGATTCAGTCTTTACACTAAGGGTATGTCTACACTACCTGCCGGATCGGCGGGTAGTGATCGATCCCCGATCACTCTGCCGTTGACTTCGGAACTCCACCATGGCGAGCGGCGGCCGTCGATCCCGTGCCACGAGGATGTGAAGTAAGGGATTCTAAGTCGATCTAAGATACGTCGACTTCAGCTACGCTATTCTCGTAGGTGAAGTTGCGTATCTTAGATCAATCCCCCTCCCAGTGTAGACCAGGCCTAAGTTCCCTGTCTTAAGTACTACAAGAAGGCTTCCTCCCAGGAAAACTTCTAAAATCCTTGACATTTACTAACTGGACACAGGTCACATGCAGACAGCTCACTTTATAAAACTTCCCTACATATACAGGTTTGAGAGTTTGCTAGAAAGTACCTGCACAGAGAAGCATTTGAGACTAGGGGCAGCCAGACCAGAACATGTTTTATGGTTCAGCATTGCCAGACTGGCATTTTCAGCAGTCCCCCTTCACCACAGGGGGCTCTGCAGACCATCGTGAGTTTAGACATCACCACCACCAAACAGGCTCTAGGTCAGGAGTGGCAAAAGCACAGCCCATGTAGTTTTACAGTGTTGACTCACTTCATTTACCTTTCTAGATAAAAGTGCAGCCACCAACTACAATTCTGGGTATCTCGTGCTCCCCCTTTGATCTGAACAGCTTTCTGTTTGGGTTGAGACAGAGCATAGTATAGCACACGCAGCACGTCTCAACTTCGAAGCATGTGCATGCTTTAAAACTTAACACCAAGCTAGCAAGACAGGTAAGTGATTCCCATTTTACCCATAGGAAAATGGAGGTAGAAGATAACCAGCTTGCCCGTGGTAGTCTATATCAGAATGGATTAATACAAATACCCTGACTCCTCGTCTTGTGCCCATCATTGCATTCTGGGGCCTGTAGACTGCAGGGCTCCTGTCTGTGTTAGTGAATGGTACAAGTATCAGGGGGTAGCCGTGTTAGTCTGTATCTACAAAAACAACAAGGAGTCTGGTGGCACCTTAAAGACTAACAGATTTATTTGGGCATAAGCTTTCGTGGGTAAAAACCTCACTTCTTCGGATGCATAGAGTGAAAGTTACAGATGCAGGCACCCTGATTGAATTGGCCCTGTCAACACTGGTTCTCCACTTGCGAAGTAACTCCCTGCTCTCCATGTGTCAGTATATAATGCCTGCATCTGTAACTTTCACTCTATGCATCTGAAGAAGTGAGGTTTTTACCCAGGAAAGCTTATGCCCAAATAAATCTGTTAGTCTTTAAGGTGCCACCAGACTCCTTGTTGTTTTTGAATGGTACAGACCGACTATGTCATAACCTATGTACAGTGTGATCAGTGCTCAGCTTAGTGGTGCTGTGCTCTTCCCTTCAAATCACCACTAGACAACATAGCCCCCAGTACTACTCCTGTGCTGACCTGAAGCAGGGGGAGAGATGTACAGACATGTTCTTGTGGCGTTTCTCAAAACGGTTGTACTTGCGGATATAGTGTAAGTAATCCCTGCGGATGACGATAGTACGCTGCATCTTCATCTTGGTAACCACACCTGCGGGAATAAGGAGGGTGGAGGGGGAAAGAATGTCAAGCACTCTTAGTTGTGGTGTTTAAGCAGAAGTTAACATTTTACTGAGGCCTGGTCTACAAACTTATTCCAGTATAGTTACGCTG
Organism: Terrapene triunguis; assembly: GCF_002925995.2. Lineage (NCBI taxonomy): Eukaryota > Metazoa > Chordata > Testudines > Emydidae > Terrapene > Terrapene triunguis. The sequence continues at coordinate 225,605 of NW_020664862.1, read as the reverse complement.
GTCACAGTATTTTTTTAAGTTAAAACCAACACAGCTTTGCTGGTCTCAGCCCTAGTGCAGACACATACCAGTCTAACTGTGCTTATGTCAGTATAATTTTGCTGGTTCAGAGAACGGGTACAATTGCATCCACACTAGAAGGGCTTTGCAAATTTAAATACACCAGTACAAGTACAATGGCAAAAGCCTCCTAGTATAAATAAGGCCAGAGACTTCCCAAAAGAAGCTCCAGTCTGGAGAGTAAGACTCCGGCAATATAGACTGAGGCAGGGGACCTTCAAGATTATATGGTAAGTTTTCTTATCATGCTATCTTAGAACTCTTACCAATGGTTTATAGTAAAATAAATCCAATACAGTACAGTGCACTTACTCCTTACAAAACTTAAACCATCAACCTTGATTGTACAGACTGGAGGCAGATGAAGAGACTTGTCCCCTACCTTTCCCTGGAATTTTCAATAGGACCCTATACTTGGAGCTATTGATTATGTGCCCCCCTGCTTTACCCATCCTCCTTCACACATTAACAAAGGCACAACATGTCCCTTGATCCTACCCTGTATTACATTCAGAAGATGGCAGCTAATTAGTGTTTCCTAATACGTGGTAAGGATTGATTAGCTCTCCATAATCCACTGTAGATTAGAAATGGATTACTCCGTATTTAACTTTCAAAGGATGGTATCAGATAATTTTGGGCAACATTAGCAAGTTTGTAGCCTCTGCATGTATTTTTCAAAGCAAATGCCCCCTGAAGTTGATGTTCTCCTCACTATCTGAGTCAATCAAAACAGTTCTATTTCAGTGTCAAGAGCTTCTCCTAAGATAAGAGGCAGCAGCTCTCTCTAGAAGGATACAGCCACCGTCTCCTGGGTCCTTTTGCCAGGCATCAGCAAAGCCATTTGGCAGTGTCGTCACAGTCGCTTCACCATGAGACTTGGAAGACCATCGTGAGAATAGCATCATTTGCAGCTCAGGACCATAGCAGCAGTGAAAAGGGGAACTAGCAATTAATTTCTGGTAGGGAGCATACAAACCCAAAGGAGGCATTTAGTGTCTTGGGATTTGAGATCCTAAAGAGTGGGCTGCACATTAAAGGCAAGAAATGGCTACCGCCTTTAATAACCCCATATGCTAGGGTCTCCAGTTCCAGCACGCTCAGACTCAAGGACATCTGCAGCCTGCTCTAGTCTATGCAAGTTCCAAACAACCCTGTTTTCCATTAATACGCTCATATGCCTACATTTCGTTTAACTGATAGATCCAGACCCTAAACATCTCTACTCACACAGGCCTCCAAATGCCATTCCCTGCAGGGTGTTCAGGTAACCAAAAGGTTTTGAAATGTATCCAAAGTAACAATTCTACTCACAGAACAGAAGTGTTTCTTAGTCCTTACCTGACAGGATACGACCACGAATAGAGACATTACCAGTGAACGGGCATTTCTTGTCAATGTAAGTGCCCTCAATGGCCTGAAAACAGAGAAACCAGACATCAGCGCTTTGGAGCTAAAAAGTTAGAATGAGTGCTGCAGAAATCTACCATCAATGAAAACTTGTTGCCCCCGCCCCCCGAAAGCGAATTTGGGTGCTACAACAGGACTGGTACTGTAAGTCTGAGGCACATCGCCTCCTTTATTCCTGTCTGTATGAACTGACATCAGCAAGGCCACTCGGCAACTGTCGTCAAAGCCCCTTCACCTGTGGGACTTGGAAGACCATCGTGAGAAAAAACATCACATGTCAGCAAGGAAAAGAACCACCCTGAAGTTTGCAGAAATTGCTTTTCATAACCTCCTGGGTTATTCACTGGCTGTTAACCTGCTATTTTGACAGAAACAGTCTGGCCATTGACAGTCTGCGGCTGAACTTATCTCTATCCTATTGGATTTTATTCTTCTAGCCCAAACTTAATACCATTTCTATACTAATCTTTTCATGAAAATATTAAAAGGCTTAACGAGTGTTCCTTAAAGCTTCAACCTCTTCCCCCGCCCCTCTCCCCCATACAAAGGACAAATTCATGAGTCACCCCAAAAGAACAGCAAGCCAGAACTAGGACCAGCTGTAGCTTGGTTCACTTTTAGTCACACACAAACTTATACCTCTTTGGGGGTCTTGAAGCCCAGGCCAATGTTCTTGTAGTAACGGGGGAGTTTCTCCTTGCCTCCCTCTCCCAGAAGCACCCGCTTCTTGTTCTGGAAGATGGTAGGCTGTTTCTGATAGGCCCTCTCAGTCTGTTCGGGAAAGACCAAAAAAAGCAAAGTTAAGATGAAGAAAATCACGAAAACAATGCACCCACTACGGCCAGCCTGCAGCGCGTTCTGACCCGAACCCCTCAATACAGCGGTGTCACACCAGGGGAGTCAAAGAGTTCCTCTCTCCGCTTGTGTGCACACCTACATCGCTACCAGGTCCCCACGGTAGTGTGGCGGTGTAGCGGATCCACCGCCCCAGATGACACCCGGGAGACGTGGCTCTGCCAATGCACGTCCCCAGCGCAGCCCCGCTCGGAGAGACGCTGGGGACGCGGTCCCTGGGGCCTGGTCTACGCTGGAAAGCCAGGCCGGGTGAACTCCCTCGGCCGGGGGGGTGAAAACCCCCGCCCGAGGGGGGGAGTTAGGCCAGCGCCAGGCCGAGCCGCCTGGCGGGGAGGGTCCCCACTCCAGCGGCGGGGGCCGGGGCCGAGCCGCCAGGCGCGTGGGCAGCGCTCGAGCCCGCACGCGGCCCAGGGGCTCGTCCCGGCGCCTGCTACGTGTCCGCCCGCCGCAAGGCCGCGCCGGGGGCTCTGCCGCCCCTAGGCCCCGCTCGCCCGGCCGGGCCCCGGCGGGGGGAGGGGTCACACACCGGGCTGCCCCCCGCGCAGGAGCCGAGCAAACCGCTTCCCGCCCCCGGCGCGGAGCCCTGACCTGCGTGTCCGCCATCTTGCACTGCGCGAGGCAAAAGAGGCCGCAGCAGCAGCACGGGGCGGCTTATCCGCCGCCGCGCCGGAAGTGACCTCACTACGCACAGGGAGCGCGGGAGGCGTCCGCTCCGTCCCAGCAGGGGGCGGGGCCTGAGCGGAGGGGCGGGGCTGACTCACACAGGGGCGTAGAGTTT
>NW_020664862.1:209996-222492 GCF_002925995.2 Terrapene triunguis | reverse complement strand
TCCCACCGCCGGCAGCCATTGCTCTGTGGGGATAGCCCTCTCCCCACCCATGGCATAAGAACATATATACGAACGGCTGTACTGGGTCAGACCAAAGGTCCATCCAGCCCAGTATCCTGTCTACCGACAGTGGCCAATGCCAGGTGCCCCAGAGGGAGTGAACCTAACAGGCAATGATCAAGTGATCTCTCTCCTGCCGTCCATCTCCACCCTCTGACAAACAGAGGCTAGGGACTAGGGTGACCAGACAGGAAATGTGAAAAATCAGGCCGGGGGTGGGGGCTAATAGGAGCCTATATAAGAAAAAGACCTGAAAATCGGGACATCTGGTCACCCTACTAGGGACACCATTCCTTACCCATCCTGGCTAATAGCCATTAATGGACTTAACCTCCATGAATTTATCCAGTTCTCTTTTAAACCCTGTTATAGTCCTAGCCTTCACAACCTCCTCAGGCAAGGAGTTCCACAGGTTGACTGTGCGCTGCGTGAAGAAGAACTTCCTTGTATTTGTTTTAAACCTGCTGCCTATTAATTTCATTTGGTGACCCCTAGTTCTTGTATTATGGGAATAAGTAAATAACTTTTCCTTATTCACTTTCTCCACATCATTCATGATTTTATATACCTCTATCATATCCCACCTTAGTCTCCTCTTTTCCATTGCTCTGTGGGGATAGCCCTCTCCCTACCCCCGGCAGCCATTGCTTTGTGGGGATAGCCCTCTCGCCACCCCTGAAAGCCATTGCTTTGTGGGGATAGCCCTCTCGCCACCCCCAACAGCCATTGCTTTGTGGGGATAGCCCTCTCGCCACCCCCGGCAGCCATTGCGCGGAAACACTGATCTGCAAATGGATGAGTTGTTTCACAGGTGCCGCAGGCTGCCAGTAGCTTCTTGCCCTGAGGCCAGAGCTGGTGCAAGAGAAAAACGAGCAATGCATAGGTGAGATGGTGGGTTTTGCCACCAGCTCTGCGAAGAGGTCGGGTTTCATTAATGGCTGTAGCTTCAGAGCCAGCCCCCCAGATCCCAAATCGCCGCTGGCAATAGACAGAGACTGCAGTGATCATGTGAGGTGCAGGGGGTGGGGCATTTTCAGGCCTAGCTGAGGAGAGCAGAGAGGAGCTGGGCAGTTTCTGAGTTTATTATTTTAAAAGAGACAATTCCTGAGGCGGGAAAGTCAGGAGAGCGAGGATGGCAGCAGCTCACCCGGAACAGACCTGCCTGGGCCCCAGCAGCCTCCTCCCCAACACCAGCGAGACAGAAGCAGTGTTGGTGGCTCTGGTTGGGCTGCTGAGATGAGGGGAGAGGGGCCCCATTAGCATTAAATTAGGTTCACTGCAGGGAAAACGTTGCCCTCACCCCAACGCATGTGATTATTTCAATCATATACAAAAATATGGCTCTGCCGGCTGGCTGCTGAGTGGGGGGCGCTGCCTTACCCTCTCTTAACCTCTGGGATTGGGGAACAGCCATATTATCCCTATTCATCCTCCCACCCACTCTCCTGCTGCCACACAATTCACGCCCCTCCCCCCGTGGTCCCCAAGTCTCCTGTCACACCTGCCCCCACTTTTTCACTCCATTTTCCCCTCAGACTCTCCTTGGCTTCCCCCTTCTGCCCCCCACGCTTCCCTGTCCAGATTTTAAACCAGAGCGCCCAGAGCAGGGGTGGCCAACCTGAGCCAAAGAGCCACAGTAATACGTCAGCAGCCCCCCATCAGCTCCCTCCCCACACCCAGCACCTCCTGCCCACCGGCAGCCCCGTGGATCAGCGCCACCCCCTCCCTCCCCGCACCTCCCGATCAGCTGTTCCGTGGCATGCAGGAGGCTCTGGGGGGGGAGGAGCGAGGGCATGGCAGGCTCAGGGGAGGGGGCGGGAAAGGGTGGAATGGGGCCAGGGCCTGTGGCAGAGCCAGGGATTGAGCAGTGCCCAAATAAATTTGTTAGTCTCTAAGGTGCCACAAGGACGCCTCGTTTTTGCTGATACAGACTAACACGGCTACCCCTCTGAAACATGAGATGATGAGTAGCTTTAAAAATACCCAGCTCATTCTCCAACCTCACAATGAACGTGAGCAGCTTGGGGCACAAAGGAGCTGGGTAAATTCAAGTTCTCTGCAGCGGTCTTCATTCCCCAGCAATAGTTCTTGTTGCCCCTCATGCTCAAGATTGACTAAACTTTTCACTCCAGCCCACTGTGCATAGGGCCCTGTTGTGAGATGTTCCTTTCAGGACTCCAGTCCCTGGTCTGTATGGAGCCGGTCCTGCCTGGAAACAAAATCCTGAGAGGGCAGAACTTGGAGGGAGGGGATGGCTTTTCTGCAGCCCAAACCTCCTGCTGTTGATCCCCCCCACAGCAGAGTCAATGCAATGTTTTCTAAAGCACTCAGGTACCCAAGACATTTAGTTCCTCCCCCCTCCTTCTTCTTCTGCAGGTGGGGAAGGGATAGCTGGAGGGAGGGGACACTGCTCCAGTGGGGCATTTTCAGGGAGATGCTGATGGGTGTGCCAGTGAGGAGAGGAGTCGGTGTGAAAACTTGCTGGGGCCTGTTTGAAATGGAGCCTGATGTTAGGTACAGGTCATTGTGGGTTGGGAGGTGGAATTCCCTGAGCTTTGAAACAGGAAACCTGGAGTAGAAAGAGAGAGCCTGAGACATGAGGCCTGGTGGTATAAGAGGCCCGGTATGAGGCCTGAACTAATGTAGTGGTCAAGCTTTGCTAATATAAAGCAAAGTTAGCAAAAGTCAGGCTGTAAGCAGAAGTCAAGCTCTGCCTGTGTAACCTGGCAAGAACAGAGCAGGTATTGCAAAAACACACACATTCCTAAGAAGTGCTAGGCACAGGATACTCATGTCAAACATTCCAGAGAGGTGGTACCAGAACACCCCGATACCAAGTATGGTAAAAACACACTCCCCAAAGATGATGCTAGGACACACCCCGTCAGAGGGCCAATACGTAACTTGTTTGTATCAGTGTATAAAGAGGGGTCTCAGAGGGAGTGGCTTTGGCTGGCCTAGGGGGGAACAGAAAGTCTCGCTGTTCACTGAGCTGGTCCATTGTCACAGGCATTCATGTGTTAGTGTACCTGTAACCACTGAGCTGGAGCATTAGCATGGTGCTTCATCGACAACAAACCTGGCAGGGTACCTTCACTACAAACCAAGTCTTGTGGTCTTATTGTGCAGTTTGATTGAGGTTTGCTTTGACGGCTATCTGTGCAGAGCTGGGACAGCACACAGAAAGAGCACACACACGCAGCCAACTACTGACTACACCCTCCAAAGGACCCAGGGACCGTTACCTGAGATCCAGTGCTTCATTCTGTGGGAGCAGTGACTTCTGGATGTGTCTCCAGCCTTAGGAGGATGAATAACAGTGTCACCAGGAAGCATCTGACCATGTCCCTCAGCTCTGCCAAGGCCAAAAGGTAGGCTTGGAGAGGAAGCCAAAGGAATGAAACTGCAGGGAGGAATTCTGTTAGTGCAAAAAGCATTTTTGGTGCCATCGAATTACAGTAATAATGAGGGGAGAGAAACTGAGCTGTGCAGGGACACGAGGGGAGTCTGGGTTTGGAATAAGGGACACCCTGGGAAGGAGGGGTCAATAGGGAGATAGAATCATAGAATATCAGGGTTGGAAGGGACCTCAGGAGGTCATCTAGTCCAACCCCCTGCTCCAAGAAGGACCAATTCCCAACTAAATAATCCCAGCCAGGGCTTTGTCAAGCCTGACCTTAAAAACCTCTAAGGAAGGAGATTCCACCACCTCCCTAGGTAACCCATTCCGGTGCTTCACCACCCTCCTAGTGAAAAAGGTTTTCCTAATATCCAACCTAAACCTCCCCCGCTGCAACTTGAGACCATTACTCCTTGTTCTGTCATCAGGTACCACTGAGAACAGTCTAGATCCATCCTCTTTGGAACCCCCTTTCAGGTAGTTGAAAGCAGCTATCAAATCCCCCCTCATTCTTCTCTTCTGCAGACTAAACAATCCCAGTTCCCTCAGCCTCTCCTCATAAGTCATGTGCTCCAGCCCCCAATCATTTTTGTTGCCCTCCGTTGGACTCTTTCCAATTTTTCCACATCCTTCTTGTAGTGTGGGGAAACAGAGATGACTCTGACCTGTGATTTAAGTGAAGTACTGTATTCCTTTCAATAAGGAGCACAAGATAAGGGAGAACAGACTTGAAGTGTCATCCCAGCACATCTGAAATGCAGTTTATGGTGAATCCTGCAAGCATCAAGCTGACTATGTGGGGAAAAGGCACAAACCATTTTGGGTATGTCGGCACTGCAGTATGGACATGGACTGTGACAGACGTTTAAGCCCGACTCCCCAGACTTCCACACGCAATGCTTGCGGACATGCACCTGCCCCTCTTCAGAATATGGGTTCACTGGCTCACCCAGGGTTATGGGTATGAGCCTGCTTTCCGCTGTAGCACATGACCAGGCGACTTTGCAGTGAGGCTGTAGCTAAAGCTTTTGTTGTCAGGTTCATGTTCAGATTGCCTGACAATGCCATCCCACAATTCCTTGGGCCTGTGCATTCCAGCCCTTCTACCTCCCATGAACCGGAAACAACGTCTTGGTTCAAATACAGCCCCCTTGGTATTTAACCCTTCATTTCCCATTTACTGCATGATTTTACAAACAGCTATGCCTGGCTTGTGGAAAAAGCAGAGAAGATGCCCACCGCCCAGCACACTGCTAGCTGGCCAGAAGAACACACCAGGGTTCTGGTCTACATGTGGTGTGAGGACAACAAGATCCATGGCTTTAACAGGAGCTCCAAAAACCTGCATTTATATGAAAATATCACCAAGAGGCTGGTAGAGTTGGGGCTCCATTGGGCACAGTGTCCAGTGCAGGGGGAGGATCAAATACCGCAAGACCTCCCACCTCAAAGCAAAGGATGGAACTCCCCGCGATTTTCCACTCAACATTAAGCTATTCCAACGCAGAAGAAAAATAAGAAGAGCCACAGGAGGCCAATGTGGCTGCACAAGGAGCTTTTTAGCTCTTTCAAAACCAAAAGAGATACATACAGGAAATGAAAGAGGGTGCACGTCACCAAGGAATTATATATGGGAATAGCATGAGCATGTAGGGAAAAATCAGGAAGGCCACGGCAAAGAATGAGTTACAGCTGGCAAGAAATGTTAGAGACAACAAGAAGGCGTTCTACCAATACGTCAGACAAAAAAGAAAGATCAGAGATGCTGTGGGTCTGCTGCTCAATGAAGGTGAGCTGGTAACATTTATGAATATGTTGAATAGAACTGGTCCCAGAACAGACCCCTGGGGGACACCACTATTTACCTCTCTCCATTCTGAAAACTGACCATTTATACCTACCCTTTGTTTCCTATCTTTTAACCAGTCACTGACCTAAGAGAGGACCTTTCCTCTTATCCCATGACTGCTTACTTTGCTTAAGAGGCTTTGGTGAGAGACCTCGTCAAAGGTTTTCTGAAAGTCCAACTACACTATATCCACTGGATCCTCCTGGGACTATATAGAACATGGTTGCAACCAAGGTCCTGTAGTGGCACCAAATCTTGTATAAAGGGGGGGGGTCAAATGAGGTGTCTCAGACAAGGTTATGGTTTGCTGGTTATGATTATGCTGTCTATATGTGTGTATCAATTTTGTAGTTGAAGTTATGAATATTGGCTCTATACTGTCTGTATTTCAAACTTATGCTATGCTTCTGGGTAACACCCAGACAAGCTGGTGTTAGCTCTGCCTAGCCTGCTTGTTGGCCCATTAAGGACCATCAGCTATACAATGAACCCATTGAGAGAAGGCAAATATGCCTTGAGACTCAGCAAAGTATGCAAGGACTGGCCCATGTGACTCCAGACACCATTTTGCTGTAATTTTCCACAGTAAGAACAAAGAGGTGTTCTTACACCTGGAAAAGACTATATAAGGCTGATGCCTCATCTCCATTTTGTCTTCAATCCTGCTTCTTACCTCTGGAGGGACTTTGCTACAAACTGAAGCTCCGAACAAAGGACTGAGGACCCATCCCAGCTGGGGATGTTCCAGAGACTTGATTTGAACCTGCAGTTTATTCTATCGCTGCTGCAAGCCTGAACCAAGAACTTTGCCATTACTATATGTAATTGATTCCATTTAACCAATTCTAACTCTAATCTCTATCTTTTTCCTTTTATGAATAAACCTTTAGATTTTAGGTTCTAAAGGATTGGCAACAGCGTGATTTGTGGGTAAGATCTGATTTGTATATTGACCTGGGTCTGGGGCTTGGTCCTTTGGGATCAGAAGAACCTTTTTCCTTTTATTGGGGTATTGGTTTTCATAACCCTTTGTCCCCATAACGGGTGGCACTGGTGGTGATACTGGGAAACTGGAGTGTCTTAGGGAATTGCTTGTGTGACTTGTGGTTAGCCAGTGGGGTGAGACCAAAGTCCTCTTAGTCTGGCTGGTTTGGTTTGCCTTAGAGGTGGAAAAAACCCAGCCTTGGGCTGTAACTGCCCTGTTTTAAGCGATTTGTCTTGAATTGGCACTCTCAGTTGGGTCCCGCCAGAACCGCATTGTTACACTTCCTTGTCCACATACTTGTTGACCCCTTCAAAGAATTCTAGTAGATTAGTGGGGCATGATTTCCCTTTAGAAAAACCATGTTGAGTCTTCCCCAACAAATCATGCTCATCTATGTGTCTGATAATTCTGTTCTTTACCCATCCGCGTAATCTGAATACAGGCTGCGAGACATTTTGCTGACGTTTATTGTCTGCAGGCACGCCCCCTTTCCCCCCGCAGCTCCCAGTGGCCACGGTTCTCCATCCCCACCACTGTGGCACGCTGTGAGAACGTGCCAGACACCTCTCCAGGGACAAAGGCTGGCGACCCTCAGCCTGCCGAGGGGAGGGCGATTTCCCCGGGCCGGGGATCTGCTTCCTTCGCACTGCGCTATTCAGTGCTGCTGACCCCAAGCATTCACACACCGCGAGCCAGGACCCCAAATCACAGGATCTCTTACAAGTCCCCAGATTTGAAAAGCACAATACATCATTTCTTCATCTCTGGTGCATGCTCTTGTATCCGGACACAGATACCACTCCCGTCACCCCCGGCCCATCCAGAGACGTTGCATTATAAATGCATCTACCCCATGGCTGCATGTCCCTGCCTATCCATCTGCCTAAGGATTTCTACAGCCCCATCACCATCAGCGCTAAACGCCTCCCAGATGCATTTGATCTGCGGTGTGAGGCCGCATTCGTTTTAATCCAGCCCTTGCAGTGATTGCAGCTTAGGGGCAGGTCCCATAGACCAGGGTTTCTCAACCCAGGGGGCGGGACCCAAAATTGGGTCCCCAGAATGGTTCAAGGGGTCACTCGGCAGCTCCTGCTGCTCCTGTCCCACGGGGCTGGCTGGGCTCGCCTCCCTGCTCCAGGCACTGCAACCCCTGGGTCCCAGCGCCACTCAGGCTTGGCCCGGCCGTCATGAGTCCGGGCAGGCCAAGTCTCAGCGAGTGGCTCTGCAGCCCCAGGAGCCAGGTCACAGCTCCACTCACACAGATTTGGTCCAGTCAGGGGAGCGGGGTCAAACCTGAGCCATGCTGCACCCTGGAGGTTGCACCCAAGCCCAGCCAGCCCCTCAGCACAGGAGCTGCAGAGGCCAGCACTGTGGGGTGAGTGCCAGGCAGGACCCAATGCCCCTGGGCGCAGGATCCAACCGAAACCTCCTCAGGGCCTCCACCCACAGACTAGTTACTGGGTTCTGAAAGGCCATAAACCTTTACAGATGGGTCCACAAAGGCTGAGACCCACTGCTGGAGACTGTTCTGCATGGACCCTCCTGGCCAGACTGCGGCATCCCCAGCTCTGGTCTCATGGCGGACAGGATCAAGGTGCACGGTGCTGAGCGCCCCTGGGGGTGCAGGGCAGCACACGCAGCAGAAGCAGCCTGGGCCCTCCCAAGCGTCAGCCCGCAGCGTGCCCAGCGTGGGGGAAAGGGGTGGGGCCAGGGCTGCTAGATTATAGACGCACCGTGGTGCACAGACCCCCTGGCTCGCCTTTCACACCCTGCTCCCAGCAGCGACTTTGTGCGGAGACGGACGGGGCAGGTTACAGCGCAGGTGGGGTTGTGTCGCAGCACCACCTACTGGCGCTTCTGCTGAACTGCAGTGGATTCCAGGAGCAGGTGCTACCACGTCTCTCCTTGATCAGGTATTTGCAGTGGGAGAGAGCTGCAAAACCTGGGGCACCGGGGTGTGTGATATGCAACCCCCCTCGCCCCCCATCTCCTAAGCCAGGATGGGGCTACTCCTCCTGGTCCTGCTGTGAGATGCGCTTGCTACCAAGGTTTGTCCTTTGTGCATGTGGCTAGCGCAGCCCAGCTCCAGTGAAATGGCACGGGAGGGTCCAGAGGCCAAAACCAGCGGGGAGGGGGCAGGAGGCTGGACATGCCTGAGAGCTGGAGCAAGCTGGCCCGACTTGGGTGACTCTGGAAGGGCATCTCCCACGGTGAGTGGACGCCTCCTGCTGGCGGCCGGGGCAGAGCACAGCTCTTGGGCAGCAGCTTTGCCAGAGGCCCAGGCGAGGGGGTTTCTCCAAAGCGTTTTGTGCAGAAGAGAAATTCGATGGCCGCACGAAAGGCAGGTGTGAGTCTGTCCCCAACCAGGAGGCGTCTGTCTGGGGACCAGGGAGAGCCCGGAGCTGTTCCTGAGCGAAGTTTGGAGCCATGCCACCGCTGGCAATTGCACTGCCGATACCCCGCCCCCACCCTCTCATCCGACACCTCCTGATCCCCGATGGGCTCGAGCGGGGCAGGTTCCCCACCCCAATCCCAGGGGAGCTGCTCCAGCTGAGCTGGGAGGGGGAAACTTGGCCCATTCTCCTGCTGAAGCTGTTCCCCTCTGGTTAGACACTGAACTGGCCCCTGGGCCAGAGAGAGCGTGAGAATGGCTCTACAGATCGGGACGGGGGAGACCCCGGGACCAGTCCCCGGCTCTCATTGTTTATCCCCAGTGGGGCAGCATCCATAGGAGAGCCTGAGGGAGTCACACGCACATCACAACATCCCATAGCTCGGTGCTGGCAGGCATGCGCGTGGGAGACCCCTACTCCAATCCCTGCCCCCTCAGGCGGGGGTGGGGGGTGGGGTTAGAATATAGATATTCAGGCTGCCTGCAGAGGCCTAGACTTTAAGAACTGAGGTGTATTTTTATCACTTAGCTAGTGACAGGGGTATAAAACAAAGAATCAAATTCACAGTCCGCCTGTGTCTGGGCCTTGTCTCACTAGGAGAGTCTGAGCCCTGTTCTTAGGCTAAGGCCTTTGGCTAAGCAGCGGGGCGGCCATAAGCTGGGAAGCGAACGGTCACATCCTCACCTCCCAAACCCGTCACACTGAAATAAGGTGCTCTGGGGCTCTTAGGAAGATGATCCTGTCCTGATAGTGCCCATCACCACCAGAGACAGAAACAGCTCTTAAGATGGTTCCAGAAAACTTAGTTCAATAGCATCCTGGCTGGCAAGAAATCACTTCTCAATGAGTGTGGTTGTGAAACCCCCATTTCTGTATTGTTTTCTCTTTATGGCCCCCACTTTTCTATTGTTAATCTGTCTGGTGCTCTAATTGTTTCTGTCTGCTGTATAATTAAGTTTGCTAGGTGTAAGTTAATTAGGGTAGTGGGATATAATTGGTTAGAGAATTATGTTACAGTCTGTTAGGATTGGTTAGTTAAATTTCAGTAAAATGATTCGTTAAGGTATAGCTGAGAATATTACTATATAAACTGGAGTCAAATAGGAAGTGGAGGGAAGGGAAATTGTAATCAGGTTTGCTATGGGGAACAGAGAATAGGAAATGGGAAACAGGCAAGGCTCTGCGGGGTCGGAGCCGGGGAGGGGGATGCGGGGCGAACGCTCTGCAGGGTCGGAGCCAGGGAGGGGGGCATGGGGCGAACGCTTTGCGGGGTTGGAGCCGGGGAGGGGGGCGCAGGGCGAATGCTCTGCGGGGTCAGAGCCGGGGAGGGGGGCGCAGGGCGAATGCTCTGCGGGGTTGGAGCCCGGGAGGGGGACGAATGCTGTGTGGGGTCGGAGCCGGGGAGGGGGGCACGGGGCGAACGATCTGCGGGGTCGAAGCCCGGGAGGGGGGCGCGGGGCAAACGCTCTGTGGGGTCAGAGCCGGGGAGGGGAGGCGCGGCCGAATGCTCTGCGGGCTCGGAGCTGAGAAGGGAACACTGGGGAACAGACTCTATTGGCGTACAGAGATAAGCCCGACTGGTGTGAAGGACTTCGAAATATCCTTGTTTGGAAACTAACCCCAATAAACATCGGACTGTCTGCACTTCGGACTTCTGGTCCTACGCTGCTTGCTGTGTGCGTGACAAGAACCGGGGACGTGGGAGGGGGAAGGGACAGCCCTCTGTGACGTTATGAGTATAATATAATATCTCATTGAAAGATGACAGGGCCAGAAAGAGTTAATTAACTCACAGACTGACCTGACCCATGGCTGAACTTTAGAGACTGGTTAGGAAAATATGTAAATGAATAGAGCTTTGAAATGCAAGTCTGCATTGTTAGAGGTAGAAGGGGAGATGTTTGCTCAGGGCTTGTGATGTAAGCAAACAAGTCTTGTCTATTAGTATAGCTTTGATTCAAAGATCAAAAAAGGAGTATCAGTATTTAGGAAGACACTTGAGGGAAATAGTATTATTGTCTCTATGTCTCTTTGAAGGTTGTGGTAACCTGTATCTGAACTGTTTAATGGATAAATTACCCCGTGCTAATTGCCAGGATGTTTGGAAGAAGGAGAGTTAAGCCTATTGTTTTCTCAGGCCAAAAGGCTGCTGGAAATGTATAAAAACCTTGAGACACGATCCTGCTTCATCTCAGATCTGCTTTGGGTTTCAAGAAGGGGAAACCTTAAGCCATAAGGATTGAGATCCCCAGTACCTGACTGGAGTCACCCTGAATATGGACATTGGACTATAACCTATGAACTATTTCTAAATGGACTTTTGGCAACTACAAGCTCACCTCTGCTATGTGTCTGAACCTCAAGAACTGAATTCAAGTCTGTCTGTATATTGATCTTTTAACCAACACTCTCTCACTCTCTCTCTTTTCTTTTTTAATAAATTTTAGTTTAGTTAATAAGAACTGGCTATAGGCGTGTATTTTGGGTAAGATCTAAGTTATAATTGGACCTGGGTATGTGGCTGATCCTTTGGGATGGGAAGAACCTTTTCTTTTATATGATGAGATAAGATTTTCAGTAATCATCATCATATCTGACAGGTGTGTGTGGACGGAGGCCTGGGTACTTTAAGGGAACTGCGTTGTTTGGATTTCTAAGTGACCAGTGAGGTACTAGAGAAGCTGTTTTGGGCTGGTTGGTAAATCTAAGGATTGGAATATCCATGAGCGTTTGGGGTTTGGCTGCAGTTCACCCTGATTGAGTAACCTCAGCTGGCTCCCCCGGGCAGCACCGTCACACCCTCTAAGAGGGGGGATGGAACCTGAGCCCCCCCCCAGCCTGGGGGAGGGCTCTGCCGGCTGGGGTAGCAGTCATAGGGGTGTCACTGCTTCCTCCAGCTCTGCCTCTTCCACGACTGACTCAGCCCCCCGAAGTTGCCCTGCTCCAGGCCAGGGGGCCTGTTCGTGGCTCGTTAGCCAAGCGAGGGGCTTCCGTGGGATGGGGAGGACTTAGCACCCAGCCCTCTGGTCAGCATCTCCCCCTGGCTGGCGTACGTGGCTCCCCGCCAGGTGTGCTGGCTTTGTGGGTCCCCTTTCCCGGAGCTCGTCTCTCCCAGTCACTGTGCAGGGAGCCCAGGCGCCGAGCTCCGCTTCGTGGAGCCCAGGGATCGAGGGGACTGACAGCGCCACGTTGCATCGCTCTACCCCAGAGGCTTTGTGGGTCCAGCCGCAGGGACTTGCTCAGGATCGCCCAGGATGGACCTGTCTGAAGCAGGAATTGAACCCAGGCCTCCAGTGTCAGGCCTGTGCCGCATCACTAGGTCCCCCAGGCTCCCTTCCTTCCTAAGGGGGCTCCTACCTTATAAGCCTTGTTCCCATCTTTTAACAATACCCTGAGGCCATCTCCCAATCACACCCAGCTCCTCTGCACACCCACGGCCGGCCGGGCAGCCGCCCCGCACCCACCCGTCCCGTCTTGTCCCAGGTTAGCCCCACTCCTGCGAGGCGCTGCATGTAGGGACAGAGCTGTGTCCATAGGGAGCGCACCACAGGATCGGGGCCTAAGCCTGAGAGCTCTGTGGGGCAGGGGATGGCTTGTAGGCCACGTCTGCCCAGCACGGGGCACCCTGCTCTGGGATGGGGCTGCCGGGCCTGAATGCAGTTCAAAAGATGCTAATTATAGTGCAGCTTCTGCTCGTTATCATTAGTTATCTCACAGCAGCACCCAGAGGCTGCAGCTGAGATCAGAGCCCCCTTGTGCCGAGCGCTGCACAGACACGGCGTGAGAGACAGGCCCTGCCCCAGCTGGGA
>NW_020664862.1:203503-209986 GCF_002925995.2 Terrapene triunguis | reverse complement strand
AGAGACAGGCCCTGCCCCAGCTGGGATCAGAGCCCTGTTGTGCCAGGCGCTGCACAGATAGGGTTGCCAACGTTCTACTTGCACAAAACCAAACACCCTTGCCCTGCTCCCTGCCCTGCCCCTTCTCCGAGGCCCCGCCCCCTCTCACTCCATCCCCCCTCCCTCCGTCGCTCACTCTCCCCACCCTCACTCACACACTCATTTTCACTGGGCTGGCTCTGGAGGTTGGCGTACGGGAAGGGGTGAGGGCTCTGGTAGGGAGTGCCGCCTCTGGGATGGGGCCAGAAATGAGGAGTTCAGGGTGAGGCAGTGGGTTGGGGTGCAGGGAGTGAGGACTTCAGCTGGGGGTGCAGGCTCTGGGGTGAGGCTGGGCCTGATGGGTTTGTGGTGCAGGACGGGGCTCCAGGTTGGGGCTGAGGGGCTTGGGGGGTGCGAGGGGGTCAGGGCTGGGGCAGGGGTTGTGGCGCAGGAGGGGCTCGGGGTGCAGGATCTAGGCGGCACTTACTTCAGACAGCTCCCGAAAGCAGTGGTATGTTCCCCCTCCGACTTTTATGCAGAGGCACGGCCAGAGGGCTCTGCGCGCTGCCCTGTCCGCAAACACCGCCCCCGCAGCTCCCATTGGCCAGGAACCGTGGTCAGTGGGAGCTGTGAAGATGGCACTGGGGGTGGGGGCAGCGTGCGGAGCCTCCTGGCTGCCCCTATGCGTAGGAACCGGAAGGGTGACAAACCGCTACTTCTGGGCGCCGTGCGAAGCCAGGGCAGGCAGGGAACCTGCCTTAGCCCCGCTGCGCTGCCAAGTGGACGTTTAACGGCCTGGTCAACGGTGCGGACCGGAGCCGCCAGGGTCCCTGTCGAAAACTGGACACCTGGCAACAGTAGTGCCAGCCACTAGACCCTGCTTTCCCCCCTGCTGCTGTGTTGGGCCCCAGATCACTCCTGCGGATTGCACACAAAATAGAGATTTATTAGCCAACCAACCCTAACTCTCGTCCAAGGCCCGGAGGCGGCTCTCCTCTTCGGAGGCGGCGCTGTTGGATGACGGGGACAACTTCCTCCGCCGGGCCTGCATCCTCTCCCGCAGGGCACACAGGTTCTCTCCGCGCAGCGCTGGCGTTCTGCCGTGTACCTGGCGAAGGTGGGCATGAGCATGATGCTGATGGAACCAGCACACGTGGCCTGCGCTCTTGCCAGGACGTGACCCTGGCTGCGGACGCTCAGTTTCCACCCCGGCCTGGTGCCCACGGCGCTCCAGGTTAGACACTCGGACTGTCCTGGATGTGTCCTCAGTGGCATTTCCTCTGTTGACTGACGGGGACAGCTTCACGCTCTTGGGGGACGGGGCGAGTTTCCGAGGGGGTGGCGGGGCTCCGCGTGGTGCAGCCACCGACCTCTCGACCTGTCCTCTCTTCCCCACTGATGCCCTGGAAGTGACACGTTCGAGGAAGCCCAGCATGATTCCCCTGAAGGTGGGGCCCTTCCCCTTGCAGGGGACGGATGGTGACTCGGCCCCTCTCCCTGGAGGTGCGCGGGGTGGCTGTTCAGCCCTGGGCGGTGCCTCAGTCAGCACCAGGGCCTCTGTCTGCCTCACGTTTGTTCCAGCTGTCAGGAATCCCGGCTCTGCTGTGCCCGCGGGGCAGGATCTTTCTCCCACGGCTTCCTGACGGGGCCCTCCCAGCTGGCTTTTCCGGCTCCTCCTGCGCTGCAGCCGGATGTTCATTTCCCGCCGGCCTTCCTGGGCAGCGGCTCTCTGCCGCTCGGCTGCCATGTCGGCATAGACGGCCTGGGAGCGTATGACGCAGGGCGGCAGGATGAAGGAGCCCAGGGCCTTCTGCGCCAGGTGGATGTCCAGCCGGTGTGCCGCGGCCCGCGGAGGAGCAAGATGCTCCCGTGCCAGCGAGGGCCCCTCGGGCGCTGGGCGAGAGGCTGTGCGAGCGCTTTCTCCTGCAGACCAGTCGGAGGCCCTGGATTCGCTGCCCTCCAGACACGACGGAGAGGAGGAAGGTGGTTCATCTTTCGCCACGCTGGGAGCGCCCTGCCCCTGCCATCCGGGCTCGGCATGCAGAGGGCTTGGAGCTGCCACGTCTCCTAGGAGAGTTGCTGACCCCCTTACAAGGATACGCTGTGTCTGCCACACCGGAGAGCTGATCCCCGGAGAGCGGGCGCCGTCCCGCCCCTCTAGCTTGCAGCAGGGGCAGTCCAAGCATGTGCAATGGTCCATTTCCAGGTGGCCCACGATTTCCAGTGACAGAGGCTGCTTCCTCCCTGGGCCATGGCGGCTGCAGCTCTGGGCCATTCTCCTGAAGCTGGATTCCAGCTCCTCTGAGATCCTCTTCTCACTCCAAACGGCTGTCTCCACGGACGAGCTCCGGGAGCGCCTGCCGGTCCCCGCCAGCCGCGGAGCTCCTTCGCCATCATGGGTCCTCCACTGCCCAGGACTTTCCTCAGAGCTCTGCTCTCTCTGCTGTGGGTGAGGCTCATGGGCCGCCGGGCGAAAGGCCAGTCTCTGGGACTCCTGGGCCTGGTGGGAAATTCCCAGCACCTTCTTCCCGGGAAAGTCCAAAGTGGATTCCAGCTCTGCCTTGTCCTCTGGGAAGCGGCGTGGGGAGCCGGGGGGGCCCTTCCCCATCACTTGTCTGGGAGGTCTCCTGGCTTCTCCTGCTGCTGCTCCCCAGGGCATCTTGGGGCACTGCCTCGGGGCAGCTGGCTTTGCCCTCCTTTACCCCCATTTCATGCCAGTGCTGGGAGCGGTGGGTGAGGGGCTCCCCGGGGCCTGGCTGGAGCTCTCCCGATTGCCCCGTGGAGAGGGCTGTAGGACCTTGGCGGTGTGTATGGCAGACGTGGAGCGGGGGCTGGGTTTGGCCTCTGGGCTCTGCTCCTGGTGGGGCACGTGGCAGAAACAGCCGCAAGGACTCCTGGATCCTCCGGGGAAGCCCCCACCTCCGCTGCAGCGTCATCTTCCGGAGGTGGCGCTCCAGGCGGCCTCTTGTGTCCCCGTCCATGAGCGAAGGCTGCTGCCCCAGGACGAGGACGTGCAGCTCGGCGCGCTGGCTGGCTGTGGTCGGCCCCGGCAGCGGGGGCTCCGGCACAAAGGCTCTGAGCGACCGTTGGATGAGTGCGGGGAAGCCCCATTCATGCTGCAGCCTTTTCTTCCTGACGTGCAGCTCCAGGGCCTCTCTGGCCTCCGGGCCCAGGAACAGAGCCTCCCGCGCCCGGAACTCGACTTCAGCCTCACGGGGTGGAGCCGGCGCACGGGGCGCCCTGGGAACCATCCTGCTGAGGGACTGGGTGTAGAGACTGCCCAGGCCCCACAGGGCCGTGAGATGTTTGTGCTGCACATTCAGCTCTAGGTGGCAGACGTCCTCCGGGGGCACGAAGGGCAGCAGGGGGCTCCTGGCTTTCGGGGCCCTGTCCCCAGCAGGGATCAGCTTGGGGAGGGGCAGCCGGGACACGAGAGGCAGCCTTTGCCAAGAGCGTCTCACTGCAGCGGGGATGGCCCCCAGCCGGGTCTCCACACATTTCTTTGCCACGTGGAGCTGCAGCCGCTCCTGAGCGGCACGTCCCAGGCTGAGCCGCGGGCGGGGAGCAGCGACCACTCTCCTGGCTTTGCCCACGCCCCCCTCCAGGTGCATGGTGCTCTTGTGCCAGGGCAGGAGGAAAGGCCCCCGTGCATCCTTTTCCGCGGGGCCGTGGGGCTCAAGCTCCGCACGCGCTGAGGTAGGTCGGAGCAGCCGCACCGACTCCTGGATCCTCCTGGGCAGCCCCCAGCGCCGGTGCATGAGTCTCTTGCGGAGGCTGAGCTCCAGCTCTCGTCTGCTGCCCTCGCTGAGGAAGGACAGCTCGGCCTGGAGAACGGCCACGTCCCCGTCGGCCGGCGGAGGGGCCTTGGGCTGGCCGGGGCGGGGGGGAGCCGCCATCAGGCCCCGCATGGATTTCTGGACGATGAGAGGCAGCCCCCACTCGTGCTGCAGCCTCTTCTTCCTGACGTGCAGCTCCAGCTCCTCCCGGGCTCCCAGTGGGAGGAAGGGCAGCTCCTGCTCCGTGAACTCGGTCCCAGCTGCGCGGGAGCTGGAGGGCGGCGGGGCGGGCGAGGGGCCTGCGTGGAACAGCTTGGCCAGGGACTGTCGGTAGAGCGTGGGCAGCCCCCACCTGAAGCTCAGGTGCTTGTGGAGAAGGTTGAGCTCCAGGTGATCTGAGGTCGCCTGCTCCAGGAAGAACAGCTCCCGGGGCCGCTGCTCCAGGGATCTCTGGCCCGGCCGAATCAGCCGGGGCAAGGGGAGCTTTCCCGCCTGGCGGGCGGCTTCCTGCGAGTGTTGGGCCCTGCGGGGGATCAGGCCCAGGCGGATCTCTATCTTTTTCCTGGTCACATGTCTCTCCAGCAGCTGGTGGCACGTGTCCCGGCTGAGCTGCTGGCTCCATGCAGTTCCCAGGGGCCCGGCTAAGGAGACAGCCACCGCTGCGGGGCCCACGGGTGCCCCCCTGGAGGGTGATTCCCTTGGAGCCCTTCTCGCTGACAGCCCCCTGAGAAGCCGGCTGGCCCTTCTGCCTCGCGTGTCTGGATGTGTCCCCAGAGCTGCGGTCGTGGGGGGCATGAAGCCCCGCAGGGACTCCCGCACCCTCCTGGGGAACCCCCACCTCCTCTCGGCCACCCTCCGCCGGATGTGGGCTTCCAGCTCCCTCTTGGTGGCCAGAGGGATGGGAGGGGCCCCGCTGCTGACACGGAGCTCCATGGCTGCCGGCCGGACGCTCCCCTGGGGCCTTGGGCGCGTGGGCGGGGGTGGCATGAAACACCTCAGCGATCGCCGCACCAGGCCTGGCAGGCCCCATTCGTGCTGCAGCCGCATCCTCAGGACATGCCTCTCCAGCAGCTCCCGGCCCTCGGGGGCCACGAAGGGAGTCTCCAGGGGGCAGAACTCGATGGCCGTGCCGTGGGGCAGCAGGGGGGCGTGTGGCACGGGCGGGCAGGGCGTCTGGGCTGCCCTCGTCACTGGGCCTGGCCCCTTTGGAGCCCATCTCCCGGACGGCCTGGGGCCGAGCCGGGGGTGTGGAGGTGTGGCTGGCATCAGCAGCCTCAAGGACTCCTGGATCCTTCTGGGCATCCCCCATCTCTTCAGATGCACCATCCTTTGCAGATGCCGCTCCAGCTCCGTCCTGGAGCCGACGCTCAGGAAGGGCAGGGCCTGCGGTATCGTCACCACGCTGCCTGCCCCCGAGGGTCTGCGTGCGGTGGGTTTCGGTGCTGGGGGCATGAAGATCTTCAAAGTGTTCTGCAGGGTGCAGGGCAGCCCCAGGGTGTGCTGCAGCCTCTTCACCTGGACGTGCCGCTCGAGACTCGCCCTGACGTCACTCTGGAGGAAGGGGGTCTCCACTTCGGCCAATTCGATCCTGCCGGGCACACGCAGGGCTCCAGGACTGACCCGCACCGGGGCTCTCCCAGCCAGAGACGTCAGAGCTTTCCCTGCAGCCTTGGGTGCCGCGCTCTCTCGGTCTCGCTGCCGTTTGGCCTCCTGCCCTGACATCCTGGCCCCACCTGGGGACTTGGCCAGAAACGGCACCCAGTCGGGGCGATGCGCCTGCCTCTGGGGAGCGGCCTGGGGGCTCCTTGCTCTGCCTCTGTGCAGGAAACTCCCTCCCCAGCCACGTTCCCCTTGGCTTGGAGGGAAGGGCTCGTGCTGGGCAGGAGAGGGGCCGGGGTACTCCTCATGCCTAGGAAGAAATGTCTCGTGCTGGCTCGATCCAGTTCTCAGCTCCCAAGCGTGTAGGGGCGGCTCGTGCTGGAGAGACGAGGAGCTCTGAGCTAGCCCCCAGCTGTGCAGGAACGGCTCCTGCTGGCTCCGTGCGACGTTCTGCTCTGGCTCCCAGCTGACGTGGGACGGTGTGTAGTCGCCGGACAAGGAGGTGGGAGGGGGAGGTGACCCTGGCCCGGCAAGGACCCACGCGCGGGTCCTGTTGGCATACGCCAGCCGCTCAGCTTGCCAGGCCGCCTCGTTGCACACGGCACAGTCTGCGTCGTCACACAGCAGCTGGCGGATGGAGCGGCGCCTGGCGGCTCGGCGACCACGGCTGGAGGGTTCCCGACACAGCTGGTCACACGGCTGCGTCACCCGCTGCTTCTTTGCACCTAAAACAGAACAGCAGAGAGGGCTTCTGAGGAGAGACGGGAACGTGGAGCTGCTGCGTGCCCCGGGCCAGGAGCCACAGAAGCTCCCTGAACGTAGCGGGGACCAAGGGCTCCCGAACCGTGACCACGCCCACTCGTACCGCCCCAACCCCGAATCCCCGCTCCCACCCTGCTCCTAACCCTGAGGCCCTACCCCTGTGCCACTGCTTCTCCAGGCACCCCTGCCTGATGTGACCCATTCCCCCCGAGGCCCTGCCCCACACCGCCACTTCACCCCAAGCCCCACTCCTCCGCCACTCCTTCCCTCCAAGACCCTGTCCCGCGCTTGCCCTTTCTTCTCTGCACCCCCTGCCTTCTGTTCCTCG
>NW_020664862.1:132220-200503 GCF_002925995.2 Terrapene triunguis | reverse complement strand
CTACAGGCCAAAGTGGATGCTATCCAAAAGTGGCCAGTTCCAAAGTCAAAGAAACAGGTCCAATCCTTCTTAGGCTTGGCCGGATATTATAGGCGATTTGTACCAAACTACAGCCAAATTGCCGCCCCGCTGACAGACCTAACCAGAAAGAAACAGCCAAATGCAGTTCAGTGGACTAATGAGTGTCAAAAGGCCTTTAACCAGCTTAAGGCGACACTCATGTCTGACCCTGTGCTAAGGGCCCCAGACTTTGACAAACCGTTCCTAGTAACCACAGATGCCTCCGAGCGGGGCGTGGGAGCAGTTTTAATACAGGAAGGACAGGATCAAGAATTCCATCCTGTCGTGTTTCTCAGCAAGAAACTGTCTGAGAGGGAAAGCCACTGGTCAATCAGCAAAAAGGAATGCTACGCCATTGTGTACGTGCTGGAAAAGCTACGCCCATATGTTTGGGGACAGCGTTTCCAACTACAAACAGACCATGCTGCGCTACAGTGGCTTCATACCGCCAAGAGGAATAACAAAAAACTTCTTCGGTGGAGTTTAGCTCTCCAAGATTTTGATTTTAAAATACAACACATTTCAGGAGCTTCTAACAAAGTGGCCGATGCACTCTCCCGGGAAAGTTTCCCAGAGTTAACTGGTTAAAAATTGTTCTTGGCATGGAACATATTGTTAGTTTTTATATAATCAGTAGTATGTCTAAATGTACATGTGTCTTATTAACTCTGTTTTCTCCTAGAGCTCCAGGAAGAAATCACAGCCAGTGTGGAACCGGACTTCCAACACTATCTGTGATTTGGGGGGCGTGTCATAAGTATAAAGGGAAGGGTAACAGCTCTCCTGGGTACAGTGCTATAAAATCCCTCCTGGCCAGAGACTCCAAAATCCTTTTACCTGTAAAGGGTTAAGAAGCTCGGGTAACCTGGCTGACACCTGACCCAAAGGACCAATAAGGGGACAAGATACTTTCAAATCTTGGGGGGGTTAAAGGCTTTTGTTTGTGCTCTTTGTTTAGGGGGTTGTTCGCTCTTGGGACTGAGAGGGACCAGACATCAATCCAGGTTCTCCACATCTTCTTAACAAGTCTCTCCTATTTCAAACTTGTAAGTAATAGCCAGCAAGGCGTGTTAGTTTTCCTTTTTTTTCTCAATTTGTAAATGTACCTTTTACTAGAGTGTTTATCTTTGTTTGCTGTACTTTGAACCTAAGACTAGAGGGGAGTCCTCTGAGCTCTTTAAGTTTGATTACCCTGTAAAGTTATTTTCCATACTGATTTTACAGAGATGATTTTTACCTTTTTCTTTAATGAAAAGCCTTCTTTTTAAGAACCTGTTTGATCTTTCCTTGTTTTAGATCCAAGGGGGTTGGATCTGTATTCACCAGGAGTTGGTGGGAGAAAAGAGGGGGATGGTCAATTTCTCCTTGTTTTAAGATCCAAGGGGTTTGGATCTGTATTCACCAGGAGTTGGTGGGGGAAAGGAGGGGGATGGTTAATTTCTCCTTGTCTTAAAATCCAAGGGGTTTGGATCTGTATTCACCAGGGAATTGGTGAAAGGTTTCTCAAGGCTTCCCAGGGAAGGGAATTAGCTTTTGGGAATGGTGGCAGCGGACCAGAGCTAAGCTGGTAGTTAAGCTTAGAAGTCTTCATGCAGGCCCCCACAGTTGTACCCTAAAGTTCAAAGTGGGGATACAGCCTTGACAACATCAATCTGGGAAAGGGGAAAAGTGCCAGATGAGTGGACCAATGGGGTTATAGTGAAGAAACCAAAGAAAAGAACTCTCAGGGCTTGTCCACACTAACCCCCCAGTTTGAACTAAGATACGCAACTTCAGCTACGTGAATAACGTAGCTGAAGTCGAAGTACCGTAGTTCGAACTACAAGGTACTTACCGCGGGTCCACACGTGGCAGGCAGGCTCCCCCGTCGACTCCATGTACTCCTCTCGCGGAGCAGGAGTACCGGTGTCAATGGCGAGCACTTCCAGGATCGAATTATCGCGTCTAGACAAGACACGATAAATCGATCCCAGAAGATCGATTGCTTACCGCTGAACCCGGAGGTAAGTATAGACGTGCCCTCAGTAATTGTAATAACTGGCGTGGTATCACACTTTTATCTGTGCCAAGCAAAGTATTGTGTAAGATCATTGTCCAGCATATATCAGAGGCAGTTGATAGTGTTCTCAGAAGAGACCAAGCTGGTTTTCGGAAGGGGCGTGGATGCACAGACCAGACCTTCACTCTACGAAACCTAATATAACAGTGCTTAGAATGGCAACGGCAACTCCACATAAATTTCAAAGACTTTGAGAAGGCTTTTGATAGCATTGATAGGACCAGCCTATGGCATATACTGCAGGCATATGGAGTTCCTTTCCGTATGATCAACATCATTAAAAGCTTCTATTTCAACTTTACATGCAGTGTTGATCACAGTGAGCTCAGTTTTGAAGTCAAAACAGGAGTATGTCAGGGGCGTCTCATGTCTGAAATCCTCTTCAACATTGCCATCGACTGGGTAATGCAGGGTACAACAGGAGACATGCCAATAGGCATTAAATGGCCACTCTTCTCATCCCCTGAAGACCTGGACTTTGCAGATGATGTCGCTCTCCTATCACATATCCAGCACCATGTCCAAGAAAAAACAACTCGACTCAACACATTCAGCCAGCAATTTGGACTGAAAATCAACCGCAATAAGACAGATACCATGACCTTTAATATTGCCTCACCATCACCAGTACAGATTGAGGAATATGTTCTCACCAATGTAGAAACAATATTTGGGCATCACCATCAGCCGGGACGGTGGAACAAGCCAGGACATCTGGAAACAAATCAATAAATCTGGGAACACCTTCAGGAGCTTAAATACAGTCTGGAAATCATCAAAATACAACAACAAAACCAAACTCAAGATTTATCAGAGCTGCATACTTTCAACACTACTTTATAGTACAGAATGCTGGGGAATGAGAAAGTCTGACATGTCCAAACTGTCTTCATTCTATACAATCTGCCTCAGAAAAATTCTCCGTATCTTTTGGCCCAAAACAATCTCAAACCAAGTGTTGTCAGATGCTCCCGGTGCGGTGCTCTGCTCTATTCAACGTTGATATCAGTCGGCTGCGTGCATGTGTTCCCTCTGTGTGCTGCCCCAGCTCTGCGCAGATCACTGACACAGCAGACCTTGAGAGAACCCGCAATGACCACAGACTCTTGTAAGGTACGAAGGCACCTGGGCCAGGTTTATTGTCAAACGAAGCACAGTAATAGTTTCCAGCAGACTCTACAGGACATACTACGAATCTGTGCCCCCTGACAATGGACAGCTCAGTCAGTGGCGGGACTTTCCACTGCCCCCTCGGCCGGACAAAGACACCACCCCAGGGATGTATTCTTATACCCAGGTACAAACAAGTTACACATCATTCCTGACATATTGAGGTGCAACCCCTCTACGTAACAAGGTACAACCCCTCTATGTAGCAAGGTACCACCTCTCACCTTGTACATGTTGGTTCAAACAAAACAACTCTATCCATCATATTACCCTTTTGCCCCTGTCATTGGGATGGGTCGGCTTGTTCCTTGTTGTGTGTGTGGAATGTGCAAGTATTGGAGTGTTCTGCTATCTAGTGTCCAGTAGCTTTTAGGTATGTATCTTCTTACAGCATCAGCTCTTTCCTTGCCAGCTTCTGTGAGCAGGGCCTGCCTCTGGCTCACAGCTTAACTTTGCTTTATGTTAGCAAAGTCTTGAACATTACTTTAGTTCAGGCCTTAGGCCTCATACCGGGCCTCTGATATAAGGGTTTATGTTTCAGGGCCTCATCTTACTACATTCCCCCCCTTTTTGTCTTTTTATGGGGAGGATGTTTACCCATCATTCCGGAAAAGCATAATGCCTGGACTGAGGATAACCCAGTGAGCTAAACACAATAAATATGTGGTTATTTTATTTTACCATCCATACACTCATACCCCTTTTGTTTTTTTTAGTCTGCACATTCCCACATACGACTGATAGACAGATTTTATTATCCAATTATTTTTTAGTCCCTTATGGTGGGCCTGGGAATGTTAGGCCCTGGACCATAACTGAGGAATGTAGTATTATGATTGAGCCTTAGAGGCACTCCCAAATAATTAATATATATGAATTATATGGATATGGCACATATATTTGTAGTGTATATGGACATATATGTATAGTATGTATGTGTACATATAACAGCACTTTATATTCAAGCATAACAATTCTTTTCCAATTTGTTGTTGGAGTTTGGCCCTTGTGGTACTGCAGATAGCAACCCACTTTTATGAGGGCAATGACAGTTACCG
This sequence comes from Terrapene triunguis, assembly GCF_002925995.2. Lineage (NCBI taxonomy): Eukaryota > Metazoa > Chordata > Testudines > Emydidae > Terrapene > Terrapene triunguis. The sequence continues at coordinate 196,156 of NW_020664862.1, read as the reverse complement.
TCTGTATCATTATTAGTAGTAGGCTGAGTGTTTTGAAATATTGAGATAGGGATTGTGATAGTGTGTCCCACAGTGCTATGTATATGAGAAGTAAAACAGAAATTTGGAGTAGTGACACTACCACTGAGGCCTTTATATATAAATATATTGTAATTAGTTACTACACAGTACTGTCCATTCGTGTTATAGATTCCCCTTACTGGTGGTTGTCACCCTCTGGTAAGCTTCACTGGGCAGGAAACAGAAGTGGCTAGCGTCTCTGTTCCATTGGTTGAACTGCTCTGCGATACACCAGTAGTTGACGTAGATCCACTTGTTTCTTATGGATGCTATTTTTCAGATAACCTACTGAACGGACAGTAACGAATGTATTAAATATTGCTGTGTCAGGATTTAGTATTGGTATCCAGACACTGAACAAAATTGTTTTGAATAACATGTGCCTCAGTTAGGATGCAGTGTTACTGATTCCAAATTGTGACCAATACTAACAGGGAATTTATATATTTAATTTGTAGTTACTGTGTAGCAATTTTTTTTAACCAATTTGTTTCTTCTTGCCTTTATGTTGTTTGCTGCCATTAGTTTGTTGATTTTTACCTGTGTGTTGGTTAAACAGTTTGGCAAGGTTATGCACACTGTAAATGTTGTACAGCAATAATACAATACAGCAAAAATACAACAGTACAATGATAATACATTAGTACAGCAATAATACAGTTGTTTTTACACAGTAACCAAGTTTAAATTAAATGACAGTTTATCCTGGTCCAGCTAGTGGTTTTTAGATGATTGTTAACTTCATTGTCCATATATGGTAGCTAGAGGTGTATTTGACCAGTCTCTTATTTATAAAGCACATCATTTTTCTTTTCTTGATGTTTGGGAGTTTCTTTACTGTATACTGATATTTTCTGGTGTCTTCAGGGTGTGATATTTTTTGGGGTCTTTGCTCTGCGGGATGCAACTTAAACAACTTTTGTTAGTTAACATAGTAAAGTTTTTTGTTTGTTTTCCTTTTTTGTTTTTGTTTTCAGCAACCCAAACTTAATACAAAGTTTAACTTAATTTGTTTACAATGTAAGTACACCTTGGTGACACCCACAAGGCTAAATGCTTCCAGTCTAGACAGTGGGTTGTGAAGGGCCTAGTCAGGGTAATGGGCCATTGGAACAATGAATTCCCACCATATGTTAAAGCTATATAAGGCGGCGTGTAACATCAAATAGTGGCCTCACTCACCACACAAGAGAACTCCTGGAAGCACCCAAGGGACAAAGACTAAACTGGGGGAAGTGCTGGTTCCAGGCTAAAAGGATGTCTAGCCTGTGTATGGAAACCTCGTGGACTGCTTGTATCACTAGCCAGGGTGAAAAATTGCTAATTCATATCCAATCTATCTAGTATTTTAGGCTTAGTTTTTGGTTTTGTTTATTTGACAGGTAATCTGCTTTGATGTATCACTTATGATCACTTAAAATCTATCTTTCTGTAGTTAAACTTGTTTTTTGCTTTATCTAAACCAGTGTGCCTTTGAGAGAAGTATCTGGGGAAAATCTCATCTTGGTTAACACAGGCTTATTGCATATCCCTCCCACATCGAGGGGAGGGTAAACAGTATTAAGGAGCTTACATTGTACAGATCCCTGTGCATTGAAATACAGTATAAATTTGGGTTTATACTCCGTTCGGGGTGGGGGGAGAGCCTTTGCAGCTGGGAAATTGGTTGATGTCTGTTGTTTGTACTTGGGTGGTTTAGGAAAGCCGTCTGGTAACTCAGTTGGGTGTATGGCACCATCTGCTGTTGTGTTGGGGATAACAGGGCCTGGAGAGATACAATCACCAGCAAAGAAGTGTGAAAAAGGGCCAGCCCAGCTGGGTAGTTACAGCAGTTTTGACAGCTTCCAGACTGCACACCGCGGGCAACAGATCAGGGAAACTTTGAGGCTGTTCCCTTGTAAAATGCGGGATACCATATGAGATAAACTCCAGGTCACACAGTGAGTGGAGAATTCCCATGGTGCTACTTCTGATACAGGATAGAACAACCTGTTTCTGCATCGATTTCTGAACGATCAACACAGTATTGAAATGTGATGCTTATCCGGGGCAGAGAGTATGCCAGATATATATCCACTTTAGACCTCACAAAGGGATACTGGCAAATACCTTTGATGCTAGAATCCTGAGAGAAGAAAGCCTTTTCCACACCCTTCAGCTTGCATCGATTCAGGATCATGTCATACGACTGCATGGGCGGTATGCAGCGGTACACTACTACGATCAATTGATAATGGTTTTTGGTCCCATATCTTGTGGCCACATTCCCACACATAGTGCAGATGGTGGTACATTTCACACAGAAAAGAAAGCCATCATCAATTGCTGGGCTGAACAGTTTGCAAGACTCAGTTTCCACTTGGAATCTGAGCCCCTGATATTGGCAAATCTTTTCTTCACTCCCAGGGGAGGCTCTCCGGTTGAAGTTCTCCAGGGTCTATTTACTGCTCTTCCCACTGCTCACGGAGCCGAGGGAATTGTCAGGAAGTGCTGATTAACCTGAGTGTCCACAGGGACTACACATGGGAATCATAAAGGTCGCTGTCCAGCACACCAAGTGTCAGACGTGTGAGATTCATACACTGATTCTCAGGGTTCTGCCTTCCGGTCACAGTAAGGAGATTTCCTCACTCTGCTGAGCGGGATTTCGGTGAGTTGTCTGTTTCTGCATTAAAGTTAGTGCTAAGGGCTCAGGAAGGTTTCCGGGGTTCAGGTCAAGAACCATCTGGGCAGGAATTGACCAGGACAGCGACTTAAACTGTTTAGTATTGTCAGCAGGATCAAGGGATTGGTAAAATTGGAACTACAAATGTATTGGAAATAGTTTAGACAAATATTTGTTTTTAAGATCAGTTCCTTGTCTCTTACTTTCTCCTTCTATCTGTCTCAGTAGCACTATCTCAGAACCCCTCATAAACTTGGGATTTCCTTCAAAATCTTTCAGCTCCCTAACAGAATAGCACTTTCTATAATAGGACCCGAAGCCGTGATTTTCACAGCCAAAACTTAAACACCAAAGGTGAATCTGGTCCCTTCGAGATCACTGGCAAAACTCACAATATGGCCAGGAGTTCACCCTAAATCTACGAGTAGGGACTTAAAAAAAATGGCCTGCTTTACTCCGGTCATGAGCTTCCAGTGACTTCAACTGGCATCGTCTTGTAGCCTCTATGGATGGGTGAGCTCGTTTGGACCAAAGAAGAACTGGCAGGTGAGTTGCTGAAATCTTGAATTCACAGGCTTAGAGGTTCAGAACAATTAGGATAACAAATTTTTTCATGGAGGGAGCGGAGTGTTCTCTCTCTGTGCCCCTGCATCTCTGGTTCCAGAGAGGATGAGAAGCACCAAAAGGCAGTAAAATAAAAGCATGTTTCTGGCTTAGAGGAAACCAGCCAGTGATGGAAATCTCAGTGGGGGAGGTCCAGGAACACACAGTGTGTGTGTATGTTTGGCGAGGGCGGGGTGGGGGATGTGCAGTATCCAGGTCACTGTGGCTCAGAGTCATGAAACTGGACGAAATAGGGACTGCACATCCTGCCTAATGCACAGACAAAAGGTGTAACAAGGCCACCTGGGCCAAGAGACTGTCTCAGTAACATAACATGGACATATTTATATCAGATTGTCTCTGACACCATCCCCCATCCATACCATCCCGCCTCCCATGAGCAACCCCACTAACGTTTAGTGGCGATGTCAGCAATTGCCAACATGGAAAAGCAGCCTCAGGAAGGGGTGTCTGGTTTTCTAACAGGCGGCAATAAATTAAAGTTTGGGCATTTTGAGGAAGAGTTGCTCACATTGGCTCTTTTTAGTGTCACATCCTCTCTCCCTTCTGCTGGGTCTGTCCCTCTCTCCTTCCCTGCACAGGCTGAGCTGCTGCTGGGGTTCCCTTCGCCCCCAGAAAGGCAGTTCAGGCTGATCTCCCCCTTTTAGCCAGTGCAGGCAGACAGTGAGTTTAACGTAGTTTGAGGAAGTTCTGTGAGCTGTCACTGTCTCTGTGGGGTCTGGCACCTGGTTTTGGTCCTGGGTGAGGGGTATCACTGTGTGATAGGGCTGGAAGTTGTGGGGGTCGGGGAATTACATGGACAAGAGGCCAGCACTGGGGGTTCTGGAGCAGGGAGTCGGATGTACATGGACAGGTGGGCAGCCCTGTGGGTTCTGGGAAAGAGAGCGGGTTGTACGGGCAGGTGGGCAGCACTGAGGGTTGTGGGGGAGAGGAGTGGTGTGTACACGGACAGGAGGGCAGTGCTGAGGGTTGTTAGGGCAGGGAATGAGGTGTACCAAGAGAAGCAGGCAGTGCTGAGGGTGGTGGGGGCAGGTCTGGGTTGTACAGGGATAGGCAAGCAGCACTGGAGTGGTGGAGGCGGGGAGAAGCATGTACATGGACACATGGGCCACGCTACTGAAATTAACATTTTCTTTGTGATTGTTGGGGCAAGGTAACAAATTCATAGTGTTCGGAGTTGGGACCAGGGCAGGACGGTACAGCTCTTGGTCCTAGGCTAGGGAGTTATTTTGGTTGTAGCCTCTATATTGTGGGTTCATGCAGTGGCTGGCCAGAGAGCAGCTGGGTGTGTCCTGCCTCTTTGAATGCTGGTAGAGATGCAGGAAGGGGAGCGGGTCTGCAGCTTGTCAGAGCAGCACATAGAGAGAGGGACCCCAGTCTGGTGAGGCAGAGGGCTCAGTGGAACCCCAGTTCCAGGTGACACTCAATGGGGAACCCGTCACACTTTGCTCCTCAGCTGATTCGGTCTCCCATCATACTCTGACCCCCTGTCTGTACTCTCCTTCCCCATCCTAGGCAGCCCTGATTCCAACAGCACGCTGCTTGCCAGTGTCTTCTCCATGCTCCTCAGTCATCCCTGGATCCCACAACCTCTGATCTGCCCCATGCTCACCACAGCTCTTCCTCTGCATGGGTGAGGTGCCTCCCAGGACCCAGAGCTGTACCGTCCTGCCCTGGTCCAAACTCCGAACAGTATGACGTATGAATCTCCAGATGAGGAGAATAAGGTACGTAGATGGGAGAGTGTCTTCTGTTGACCCAGCACCGTGTAGGCACTGCAGTAAATTGACCTAAATTATGTTGACTACAGCTACGTTATTCACCAAGCTGGGGTAGCGTAACTTAGGTCGGCTTACTGCAGTAGCGCAGACATAGTGTCACACGTATCCGGGTGCCTGCAACAAAGTGTCTCACCAAAAGAAACAAGGGAATTACCAGAGGTGCAGGCCTGTAGCCTTAAATACCAAGACCCCTGTGCCCTTCATACACATTTGTTGAGTACAGCATGATAATGTCTGTTTCCATAGAGGAAATTTTGGCTCCTTTCCAACATAGGAATTTTCATCATGGATGAAGCCTATGGTCCATCTAGTCCAGTGTCCTCTCTCTAACAGTGACAGCCCCTGGTGCTGCAGAAGAAGATGTAAGACACCCAGCACTAGGAGGATGGGGGGATAACCTAACCATGAAGAGGGTGTCATCTTCATGCCTAACAGCTACAGATTGGCTTTTGCCCTGATATGTGGGCATATAGGCTTGCCAAAATATTTATTTACCTGTAATTATTGTAACTGGATAGTCTCACTATCCATGCAAATTTCCAAACCTTTCCTGATTCTTACTTAGCTCATGGCCTCAACTACCATTTGTGGCAATGAGTTTCTCAGTCTAATTAGGAATTGAGTTAAGAAATCACTCTTTTTTCTCTTTTAAATTTGCCACATTTCCGTGTAATTGATTGTCCTTTTGATCTTGCGCCATGAAACAGGGAAAACACATTCTCGATCTACTCTCTAACAGTCAGTATTTTATTGACTTTTCTCATGTCCCCTCTAATTCATCTCCTTTGTAAGGTAACAGTCCCAGGCTTTTCAATCTCTCTCTGTATGATTGTTTCCCCGGGCCCTTGATCATTCTCATTACCCTTCCCTGAACCCTTCTAGTTCTGCAATATCCCGTGTAAGAAGGGTGCCCAGTACTACACAGAGGAGGCTAGGGGAAGGTGAAACATTGACTGACTGATCTCACGGCCTTGTATTTTCTGCACAATTTCCCATCCCCCTCCTTCTGGATCCCAATGTTTTGCTACGTTACTGTCCATGCTTGAACTTTGAGCAGGGTTTCACAAAGCTGTGTATCATGACTCACAGGTCCCGGTCCTGAATTCATACAGTTAAATTAGAACCTTGTTAGGTGTTTGAGGAGTTCAAGATTTTCCATTCAATTAGCATTCACGTTTCAGTTATTGCTATCATAGTTCATCTGCCATCATGCTGCCCATTCAGCTGGCTTGGTTAGCTCCCTCTGAGGACTTCTCTGTATTTGGCTATGCTCTAAATAATCTGGTGCCCTCTGCAAATGTTGCCACCTCACTGCTTACCCCCCTTTCTAGATGGGTAATAACTATGAAATATTTACCGTACTATTTGTTATAAAGTGTGTAACTCCCTCGCTGTGCTTCTCTCACTTCACAGGCACCTTGAGCATTTCTGATCCTGATCGATGCATCGACCATCTCATGGCAGCTTTTAACCTCACCCCCTTTGACCCTTCAACACTCATCCTAGCGGGCATCCCTGGGCTGGAAGCTGCCCACATCTGGATTTCCATCCCTTTAACTATGGTCTACATTATCGGCCTTTTTGGACATTCCATGATTCTGTTTGTTGTAGGCAAAGAGCAGACCCTGCACAAGCCGATGTACCTGCTGCTCTGCATGCTGGCGCTCACAGACATTGCCACGCCTATCTTCATTGTGCCGAAGGCACTGTGTATCTTTTGGTTCAATTTGAAAGGCATTACTGTGGGTGGCTGCCTCACCCAGATGTTCTTCCTTCACACATCTTCTATGATGCACTCAGCCATCCTAGTGACAATGGCCTTCGATCGCTACATTGCCATTTGCAACCCTTTGAGATACACCACCATCCTCACCAACGCACGGATAGCTAAGCTAGGGCTAGTGGGTTTGATGAGAGCTGTTCTCTGCACTCTGCCTCTGCCCCTGCTCCTGAGCAGGCATCCATTCTGTGCCAACCGCATTATCCCCCATATGTTCTGTGACCACATAGCTGTGGCAAAGGTATCATGTGGGGACATTACAGTCAACAATATGTATGGCTTGGTGATAGCAATTGTAGTCATCGGGTTAGACCTGACGCTCATTGTCCTGTCCTATGGTCTGATCATTAGGGCTGTCCTCAAAATCTCCTCCAAGGGAGCCCACCAGAAAGCCCTCAACACCTGCACAGCCCACATCTTTGTGATGCTGACGTCCTATCCTCCCTTCCTCTTCTCCACTCTGACACACCGGTTCGGTCAGGGCATCGCTCCCCATGTTCTCATCATCTTGGCCAACCTCTATTTCCTCCTTCCTCCCATGCTCAACCCTATCATTTATGGGATCAAAACGAAAGAGCTTCGTGACAAAGTGGGCAAATACACCTGCAGAAGCTGCTTGCCTGCATCCACTGACTCGAATCTGACATGAATCTGATGGGGGGGGGGGGAGAAAGATCCTGCCACCTAGATGCTGTTTGTGATATTCCCGTGTCCACAGAGCAGCTCCCTTGTTTCCTTGAACCTTTCCCATTTTCTCCTTATTTTTCTTACAGTTGCTGTTTAATAAATAATATTTGGGTTGAATTTAATGTAGTGATAGGTGGGTAAGGGAAGTGTCCAGTTTGAAGAGAGTACCCCAGAATGGGGACACCCTAGGCCCTATCCTAAGTGACCATGGTGAGACTGAGGGTTCAGCCTCCCAGGAACCCTGGGCCCAGCCGTGTCACCATTATGAGGACTCTGCCACACTGGACAGTGAAAGGGGAGTCCTTTAGCTCAGGTAGGCCTCTGGGTAAAGGGAGTGGGAGCGAGAACTCAGACATTTTTGCTAGACAATTCCTCTGGGGTAAAGCAGAAAGCAGGAAAGTTCCCCACAATAGTTCACCACTTACATTTGGGATCTGGCACAAACAGATGGGTTGGATTTTAGTGACATGAAAAGAGATGTGTAACTTGTGAAATATTCATATAAATGATAAAAGCTGAAAAGTGTAACTTTGGGGAGCATAGTTTCTCTATAAGGTGAATGTAACATCACCACACGAGACGGCTTCCCAGAGACTGGTGCCACATAAAACCTTTTTCATGTACTATTTTATTATGGGGTTAGTGCAGTAAACCTGACATTGTTTATTTGGCCTCTTGAACATATTTAATAACGAATGGGAGCTTGGTCAAGCAATTGAATACACAATTGATGAACATCTAGTATGAATCACTCCTTCTCCCTGATTCAGTAGTGAGACACAAGGAAGGCACCCACAGAACTAATTCTCCTGAGCAAAAATGTTGATGATATTTACGAGCCTTCCGCATTAAATAAATGAATGGAAAAGTTTACTTTTGTGTTTCTCATTGTGCTTCAATTAAAGATCCTGGAAAAAGGTAAATGCTGTTTCAAAACTGCTACAATCCAAAGACACAGACCTGTAGAAGGCAGCAGTACTAGTTCCAAAAGCCACTGAACTTGTAGCTACATTTCAAATTGAGTTCAAAGAAGCCAAACATTCAGTAAGTCAATTATCAGGAAAATGGGGCAGACAAATCAAGTCTGAAGAGAAGTGCTTGAGGCAGGGGAGCAGCTAGTTTTGTGGCAGACCAGGGAGGAGAGAAGACCGTGAGACTGGCAGCTCCAGGGGAGATGAGCTGAGGAAAGGCAGAATCTCCCCCTGAACAACTGCCTAAAGGTCCTTTCCTGAGGGAAGGATGGCCTGGTGCAGGGACAGACTGAGGGGGAAGCAGCGCTGGTGCAACCACTAGGCGGACTAGGCGGATGCCAAAAAGCGGTGCCCCAAACATTTTTTTTAAACAGCGGAGCACAAGGCTGCTGCTGCTCCCCACCTCCCGGCTCTAGAGGGGCTGCCTGCGGCACGGCCAGTCCCTCCCCCTGGGGGAGCAGCCAGCAGCGGAGCGGGGAAGGGGAGGGTGTAGTGATAGCAGCTGCACCTTCTTCCCCGCGCCGCAGGCCGAGCCGGCCTCCCCGCCGCCCCTGGGGCTCTCAGCGGTGGCGGCAGCAGGCTCGGGTGCAGGGGGACTGGCTGCCAGTGCCGCCGCTGAGAGCCCCGGGGGCAATGGAGAGCCCAGCTCCTCTCGCAGCGCGGGGAAGAAGGCGCAGCTACGCTCTGCTCTTCAGGCGGAGAAGCTGGGTGTCTACTCTGCCTGCAAGGTACCTAGCCGGGCCCTGGCCATGTATGTGGGAGCAACCCGGGCACCCGTCCCCCAGCCAGCGCCACCCCCTCCAACACCCACTGACCAGCTACCTTCTCCCCTGTCCACCCCCCGCCCCAACAACCCACCCTATCCTGCCACTTTTGCCTCTGGGCAACCTCCACCCAGCAACACCCCCCCGCCCCACAGCCAGCCACAGTCACCTTCACCCCTGCATCAACCTCGGGACCCCCCCCCCACCTGCCATCTCCCTTCTGTCCACTCCTCCCTTGTGCAAACCCCTCCCTGCCACTGCACCCCCTGCAACGAGCCCCTTTTGCCTCTGTGCAATCTCTTCCCTGCCACTACACCCCCACCCCCTCCACCACTTGGCCACTTCCACCCCCTCAATAATCCCATGTACCCCCCTCTCTGCCACCTTCACCCCCTGGAAGAGCCCCCATACGACCCCCCTCTTTGCAGCCACCCCACCCTCCGTGCCCCCTGCACTTTGTGAACATCTGGGCCCCTGGGGGGAACTTGGTCGTAGGAAGGTGGGGGCTGGACATTGGAGAGGGGGCGCAAGGTGGAAGTTTCGCCTAGGACACAAAATATCTTTGCACCAGCCCTGGGAGGAAGCATCTCATTTATTTGCTGTTTGGACTACCCCAGCAGGGGAGAGCCCTTGGACTGAGATGGCTCTCGGAGGCTGGGCCAAACCACAGGAGGAGAGGAAAGGAGAATGACCTCGCTTCATGCAGCCACCAGAAGTTGCCTTTGGTTAGCAGACACCCTTCACGCTGCCTTATTCCAGATGGAGACCTTGGGACTTTCACAGGGATGTCTGTAGGAAATGGCCGAGAGTAGGCCACCTTATATAGGTGGCACATATAATAGGCCAGGGGAGGCTGATCTTCCCCTGCAGTCCAGCTGCCAACCCACCACCTTTGAGAGAGTATATGCCTGGGCCGCGGTGTCCCGGCCTGTGCTCCATTCCCAATGCCCCTCCCACTTTCCCCCCTGTGGCCCTACCGGCACTTAACCTGTTCCTGTCCCTGCTCCACCCCTCGCTGAGTGTTTCCCCTCGTCCACCCGCCGTGATGCCTTTGGTCACCACGGCATTTACTGAGTCCTGACTCCCTCCTCTTCTCTGCCCCATCCACCTTGGCCCCCCACACCCGCAGCTTGCTGAGTCCCTCCTCTCCTCCACCCCCTACCCTATGGTCCCCACCCACCTGTCACTCGCTAAGTCCTTTCTCTCCTCCACCCACCCTCCCACTGCTCAGTGAGTCCCGCCTCTCCTCCATTCCCCTCCCCTGAGGCCACTACTGCCTGCCGCTCACCAGTCTAATACTGTCAAGTCTGAATGCCCACTCTGTCACTTTGAGTACAGAAGGTGGGGGGCTGCAAGGAATTTAAAAAATAATACTTGCCACTCCAGGCTTCTATTAAATTCCCAAGGTTACAGCTTTTCTCTGACCTTGGCTTGGTAAACGCAGCCACCACCCAAATGCAAAAGAACCCCTTGGACCCAGGAAGAAGCATTTGGGAATTCCTCCCTGTGGAGTATCCTCAAGCCCTTTCACCCCCCTCCAGGGAAGAGCTGAGAAAGAAAACAAAGGAAATTAGCTGTTGCTACCAGCTAATCAAACAACATGCAGAAACCTCTCAGGACACAACAAATCCAATCCTGTTCTTAAAAAAGGTAAATTTTATTAAAAACAAAAAGGAAGAAATTACATCTGGAACTTAGGCTTTTGCTAGATTTTAAAAGAGCAATTCCAAAAATTAAGCACCCAAGCAAACAAAAGCATCTCGAGTTAGCACAGAAGAGTCCACAAGCCTTAAAAAAATAAACATAAATAAACCTAATCGTGTCTTCCTAAACATTCCTAATTTACTTATATATTCCGGTTGTTAAAAGTAGTTCTAGGTATGTTCTGGTGGTTTTCATATCTGGTTCAAACTTTACACAGCATTCCTGCTGTCCATCTCTCTTTTATACGTATGCTTGAGATTATGTTTTCCAATGTACGTTATGTTGCATTTCTCAACATTTTATTTCATCTGCCATTTTGCTGCCCAGTTACCCAGTTTTTTGGGATCCCTTTGTAACTCTTTGCAGTCTGCTTTGGACTTAACTATCTTGAGTAGTTTTGTATCATGGGAAAACTTTGCCAGCTCACTGTTTATCCCTTTCTCCAGACCATTTAGGAATATGTTGAGCAGTAGTGGTCCCAGTATACCATTTGGTCCTGGTGACTTATCACTGTTTAATTTATCCATTGGTTCAAAAACCTCTTCTAAAGACACCTCAGTATTGGACAATTCTTCAGATTTGTCACCTAAAAGAATGGCTCAGGTTTGGGAATCTCCCTCACATCCTCTGCAGTGAAGACGAATGCAAAGAATTCATTTAGTTTCTCCGCAATAGCCTTATAAAGCTTATATTTACTGCACCCGAATTAATATTGCTGTGCTCCACTACCATCTTCTTAGCAGCCAATGCCTGTCTGTGGATCACACAATGATTCCATGTTGCCGAGGGAGCCACTTCTTGTACCCTTGTCACAAGCCTGCTATGCCGTCCTATCGTAGACTGCTCCATTGCTACAAATTCCAAAACAATGCCCCCAATCCAGGCCTGTGTCTTGGAAAAAATTTTTAATAGGTTTAAAAGGCTCTTCACCAGTTTTTCATGTTGCTAGTGGATGGCAAAACAGAAATTCCTCTTTTAATTCTATTGCTGCAGCAAAATGAATATACAGCAGCAGCTGTGCAACATTTGATGTACAGTAGAACATCAGAGTTACGAAAACCTTGGGAATGGAGGTTGTTTGTAACTCTGAAATATTCATAACTCTGAACAAAACTTTAGGGTTGTTCTTTCTAAAGTTTACAACTGAACATTGACTTAATACAGCTTTGAAACTTTATTATACAGAAGAAAAATGTTGATATCCCTTTATTTGTTAGTTGTTTATGTTTAACACAAGACCGCACTGTATTTCGGTTGTTTGGGGTTTTTTTTGTCTCTGCTGCTGCCTGATTGCCTACTTCCAGTTCAGAGTAGCAGCTGTGTTAGTCTGTATCCGCAAAAAGAACAGGAGTACTTGTGGCACCTTAGAGACTAACTAGTCTCTAAGGTGCCACAAGTACTCCTGTACTCTGATGGTCAAAATTCTGAGGTTCTACTGTCTCAGTAGAGTTGTCTATCTGAATTGAATAATATGGGCTCTGTCGAGCACTTTGTAGGAACTGTTGTTAGGAAGTGTTGTTAGAAACGGGGATCACATCTAGCTGTGATGCTGCTTTCTCTCCTATCATGACCAGCACACGTATCCTTTGCAGCTGGAAGTAGTAGTTTCTCACCTATGTTGTGTGGCTTACCAGCTTTGGCAGTGCGCAAAGCCACACAGTAAGAATCCTCAGTAGCCTTCATGTTAACAGTGCTGTACACTTCAACAACCTTTTTTTGTCCTGTTAATTCATTGAGCTTCCTGTGAAAAACCTCAATGTGTTTAGATACTAATGTAGGGTGTCCTGTTCCGAGATAAAAGTGTAACTTGCAGAGCCTCAATCTGTCGTTTGCCAGTATTACGTTGCATACAACAAATGGAGGCCTCAGTGCATCGCTGGACCTGCTCCACGTAAAGCCCAGTTTGAAAGACACTTTGTCATATTTTCAGCTACTGTGTTTTGCCGGAACCTCCACTGCTGCCCTCACTTCAGTTTGTGTTGTGTGCTTTTCTCCCTTTGTTACAAAAAACGATCCATTTCTCAGGTAAGCTGTTTCTCACTGTAAGCGCTGCTGATAATGGGTTGAAGTTTGTTAGTAAGTACTTGGGGGGAACCACTCAACAGATGTCTGACATGTCACAGTTGCTAAGAGAGCCCTGCACGGGCCTCTTGCAGCTGCGTCTTCCACTGTCAGCCGAGGCTCCTACTGTCACCATGTGGTGGCTGGTGCTCTGGCTGTCCCCTTCTTGAATGTTGAAGTGTGGATCATCTATGCATTTCTCCTCTGATGGCTTTGCGGTGACCGTCTCACTACTGCTGCAAGGGTTGCCGTTAACAGATTTCAAGTATTTTTTTAATTGTTTCCGCACCTTTCTTCATTCCAGTCATTAACTCGGCTTTTTGTTTCCTGTTCTGCGCACCTGACACCTTCTTTTTAGGTCCAGGTGATATTTTGTTTCCTTCCAAGTTTCCTGAAATACCAAAAAAACACAAAGAAAAAGCAGACAGCACATGTGCTTTAGGTACAAGACCGCATTTTGCCTTTTATATTGAGTGCCTGCCGGTGACACATCACACACAGCTGGGTAACAGAATTCAGTTTCCAGGCAGCCACGGTAAGCCAAAGGGTACGCGAGTTTGGCTTCTAACGCCTTGATAACATGTGGGAATGGTTTCAAACGGCAGCGCCCTCCTTTCCCATAACAAGCAATGCCGGTTGGGTTTGCCATTTAAAAGGAGGGGCTGCGGTTTTTGGGTGGATGTGCAGCACACCCCTACCCCCACCCCTCTGCGTGGCTATTTGGGATGATCCCATCACCCCTCCCCCCGCTGCATGGCTATTCTCAGGGATGAACCCTTTTAGCCAAGCGCAAACAGCCCAGCATGAACGGGGTCCTTTTACCATTCCCTGACAAAAATTCCCCTATTTCAACCAGGTGACCATGAATGATATCACTCTCCTGAGGCTAACACAGAAAGATATAGACCGAATGTTGCTTGAATGTGACCAAACCCCAGGACCATTCGCTGCCATGCTTTGTGCTGCAATGATTGCAGACTACTTGCTACTGGCTTGGCGTGGCAAAGTGTCTTACCGTGGAGGACAAAATAAGGCAGCCCTCCCCAGAAACCTTCTGTAAAGGCTTTCAGAGTACCTGTAGGTCAACAGAATGGGGTTGCTTGTTTAGACGCATTTATTATAAAATCGACCTAACCCTGTAGTGTAGACCAGGGCTTTGTCCTCAGCGGCATCTGTGTGTTTGAGAACTTCAACCCAAGACTGCTCAACTTCGTCGTCCTGAGTATGAGGCCAGTGAATCATGAGCAAAACTCTTCCCTGCTCCTCCAACAGTCCAAGGTCTCCACAAAATAATGGTAAAAATGGGATATCAGCAAATCTAGGTCGTGCAGGGCTGAGTGTAGTAGAAGGACTTAGTACTGAAAGTCATTCAATCACCTGGCAATCTCTGTTTCATGTGTTTCACAAACTCCAACATGAAATCTTGACACCTACTTTTGACGTCTTCGACAATTTGACCTGCTAGTGTGTATTTTGAGGGTTCCAGCTGAAAATTGACTGCACAAAGTGACAAGTAATTTGACTCAAAAGTGATAGCGTAGTTTAACAGAGCAGTCCCATTCTCAAAAACACAAGCTCAAGTAAAATGGCTTAAATTCCTGCAGCAGCTTTCCTGTATTATCACTTTTCAACTAAAATATTTGGTTTATCCTCCAGACTTTCTGAAAAACTGGAAGAAAATCAGTCTACTTTTGTTCACCAGATCACCGTACATATGATTCTTAGGAGCGCTAGTGCCAATTTAGGACCCAGGCTTGTATTTCCACCTGAGATAGTATTTTTGGGTTATGCTTGCCTGTTTGATGTTTTGATACACATGCATTCTTACTAACATGTGTAAACAAAGGACAAAGACATTGTGTATGTTTATCCAGTGAGGTTTGTTAGTACAATGGGAACAGATAAGAGCAGTTAAAATGTTACTGGAATGCATACTTTAAGATTGCCTCAACCCCTATCGCAAGGCAAGGTCAAAAAACCAGTTGGGAGGGACAAATGGGGATTGGGAGGAAGTATAAAACACTAAATGATTAAAGAAATGCCTGTCCCTGACCGTAGCACAACCTCACTCCTTATCCCTCCCATGGGGTACAAAAGGGGTGGGACTGTGGGCATGCATTGAAGGTATATTTTGGCCTGTTAAGAAGGGGAAGGTGGGAATAGAGCATACATAAAGGGGAAGGGGGACACAGGCAAGATTCTGTAGTGTCAGAACTGGGAAGGGGGAAATGGAGGTAAACACTCCGCAGCATCAGAGCTGGGAAAACTGGGTAACAGACTCTGCTGGCGTGTAGAGCTATGGAGATGCTTGCTTCAATCTAACCCCAATAAACATCATATTGCATGCATTTCAGACTTAAGAAGTTTGGAATTGTAGTTTATTTCTTTGTCTTTGGCTATCTGAAAGTGTAGCTTCAGTTTGTTGAACTAATCAAGAATCCTGTTCACACAGAAACTAATGGAAGCCCACCTTGTGTCAGAAAACTGAAGTATGTTCTGGTGGTCTGGAAATTATGGAAAGGTCAAGTGACAAGGTGTGTGGGGTAGGGGTTGATGGGTGACACTGAAAGAGAAGGTGACAGACAGAGAGAGGGAACACAGAAACATAGAGAGTTGTACTCGGTTATGGAGAGATAAGACATTAGGTGTGAGGAACTTCTCAGACTGTGGACTCCCACAATGCCGAGCTCAGCCAAACTGGGACAGAGCACCCTTCATTAAGGAGGAGATATATTTTCCTCCTCTTGTCACACAGGTTTAAAGTCAGTGGCCCCTGGCAATCACATTCTGCAGGTGTATTTGCCCACTTTGTCACGAAGCTCTTTGGTTTTGACGCCGTAAATGATAGGGTTGAGCATGGGGGGGATGAGGAAATAGAGGTTGGCCATGATGATCTGAACATGGGGAGCAATGCCCTGACCAAACCGGTGTGTCAGGCTGGAGAAGACGAAAGGAGTGTAAGACGTCAGCATCACACAGATGTGGGCTGTGCAGGTGTTGAGGGCTTTCTGATGGGCTTTCTTAGAGGAGATTCTGAGGACAGCCCTGATGATCAGAGTATATGACAGGGCAATGAGCGTCAGGTCTGACCCGATGACTACAAGTGCTATTACCAAGCCATACATCCTGTTGTCTGTGATGTCCCCACATGATACCTTTGCCACAGCCATGTGGTCGCAGTATGTGTGGGGGATAATGTGGTTGGAACAGAATGGTAGCCTGCTCAGGAGCAGGGGCAGAGGCAGAGTGCAGAGAACTGCTCTCATCAAACCCACGAGCCCTAGCTTAGCTATTCGTGAATTGGTGAGGATGGTGGCATATCTCAGAGGGCTACATATGGCAATGTAGCGATCAAAGGCCATTGTCACGAGCACGGCTGAATGCATAGCAGAAAACGTGTGAAGGAAGAACATCTGGGTGAAGCAGCCACCCACAATAATGCCCCTCAAATTGAACCAAAATATACACAGTGCCTTTGGCACGACGGAGGTAGATGTGCTGATGTCTGTGAGTGCCAGCATGCAGAGCAGCAGGTACATCGGCTTGTGCAGGGTCTGCTCTTTCCCTACAACAAACAGAACCGTGAAATTTCCCAACAGACTGATAATGTAGAACGTAGAGAAAGGGATGGAAATCCAGACATGAGCAGCTTCCAGGCCAGGGATGCCTGTTAGGATGAACGTTGAAGGGTCAAAGGGGGTGAGGTTGAATGCTGCCATGAGGTGGTCGATGCGTCGATCAGGCTCAGGGATGCTCACAGGGTGTCTGTGAATGGAGAGAAGCACTGCGAGGTGGGTTACAGACTTTATAACAAATAGTACAGTAAATATTTTACAGTTATTAACAATATAGAAATTGGGGTGAGCAGTGAGGTGGCAACATTTGCAGATGGCACCAGACCATTTAGGTGATCATCAAGTCCAGAGAAGTCCTCAGAGGGAGCTAACCAAGTCAGGTGAATGGGCAGCATGATGGCAGATGAACTTTGATGTCAGTAACAGCAACGTGTATGTCCATTGGCGGGGAAACCTTGGAATCTATGAACATGTCTCCAGGAGTCAGCTGGAGGCATTTGCCTGCACGCTCGTGCAGGAGCTTACTGAAGGCATTTTTTCTATTCATGACAGTGGTGAATTTAGCCTCATGGGCAGACATTCTCATGTGACTGTGGTGTCATGTGACTAGGTGTGTATTTCACAAGGCTGAGGGATCCCGTGAGGCATTGCATGGATGAATGTTTTAGGTAAGAAAAATAATGACGTGACCCCATAAAATCTCATACAACCCTTGCCATTAATGCTTAATAGTGTTGACTAACAAATGGTCCCTGAGCAGCCTGTGTTTAATGTCTGTGTTGCAGTGTCCATTGTTTCAGGCAGTTGCCAGTAGCTTTTGCACCTGGCAGGTGTATTAATCTAGACCCTCACATGTCCCAGAGTTTCCAGCTCTCATTATATAATGTGCAAACTTCTCAGCTTGTGAGTTGTTCCTGTGTAGCAGTCCTCAAAGCTGCATGAAGTGTATGGGTGCTCCAAGAGCAGTAGCACAGGTGCACTTGCATTTGCCACTCTGTGTGTGAGATTTCTCACCGGTGAGACACAGTCACTGATCTGCCCCCAGCCAAGGCATCAGGTGTGATGGGAGGCAGCTCACCCCTTGCAGAGGAAGACATGTGGGGAGTGTAAGGAGCTTGGAGGTTGTGGGAGTCAGGGATCACTGGGGAGCATGGAGATGTCACTGGTGACCAGTGTGCTATTAGAATGGGGGCAGCCTGGGATGGGGAACGAGAGTACAGACAGGGGGTCAGAGTATGAGGAGAAACTGAACCAACTGAATAGCAAAGATCAGGCTTTTTACTAGCGGAAAGAAGCATTGAAGTTACGTAATTAACATTCAACAACAACAATTGGAAACAAAACGGAGTAAAGGTTGTGACAACCAGGCTGCATTTCTGTAGTTTGCCAGGGGAAAATGACCCTGAGACCCATCCAAACGGACACGGAGTCTTGGATCAGCAATCGCTAAAAAAAAATTAATTTCAGCAGCGCTTCCAACCTGTCCATGTATGCCCTCCTGCCTGCCCCACAATCCGCAGCGCTGATTACCAGACCCTGTAGACCCCTTGTCTATCCTCACAACCCTCAATTCTGCCTGCTTCTCTGTGTACACATCCCTCCCTATCCCTACAACCTCCAGCACTGCCTGCTTCTCTGTGTACACCTCCCTGCCTGCACCACAACCCCCAGCGCTGATTTCCTGTCTGTGTACATGCTGCTCCCTGCCCCCAAAACCCCCAGCATTTATCCACCAGTCCATGTACACCCCATGCCTGCCCCCAGAAGCCCCAGCACTGCCTACTTATTGGTGTACACCGCCTGCCTGCTCCACAACCCCCAGTGCTGCCCACCTGTCCATGTACTCCCCACTTCCTGCCTCCATAACCCCCAGTACTGGCTCTTTGTCCACATAGGCCCATCCAAAGAACTTCCAGCCCTGCCACACAGCGATACCCCTCACCCAGGTGCCAGATACCACAGCAACAGCTCACAGAAACACCTCCTCAGGCGAGGTTAAACTCAGTGTCTGCCTGCACTGGGGAAAAGGGGGAGGATCAGTCTGAACTGCCTCTCCAGGGCCAAAGGGAACCCCAGCAGCAGCTCTGCCTGTGCAGGGAAGGAGAGAGGGACAGACCCGGTGGGAGGGAGCGAGGACATGAAGACTAAAAGGAGCCAGTGTGAGTAACACTTCCTTACAATGACACAAAGCTTTAACATATTGCAGCCCACTAGAAACCAAGACACCCCTTCCTGGGCTGCTTTTCCATGTTGGCAATTGCTGATGTTGCCACGAGGCTGTAGTAGGGTTGCGCACAGGAAGAGGGATGGTCCGGATGGGGGATGTTGTCAGAGACAATTTGCTACATTACGATCCACATTCCGTTACAGTCTGAGACACCCTCTACCCCAGGAGTCCTCATTACGCCTCTTTGGTCTGTGCATTAGGCAGGATGTCCATCCCTATTTCACCCGGTTTCAGGACTCCGTGCCACTGTAATCTGGATACTGCATGTTCCTCCCCCCAACACACACACACACTGTGTGTTCCTGAACCTCCCCCAGTGAGATCTGCAACACCACCTGGTTTCCTCTAAGACAGAAACATGCTTCTCTCTTTAGTGCCTTTTGAGGCTTCTTGTGCTCTTCAGAACCAGAGATGCAGGGGCTCAGAAAGAGCAGACGTGTCTCCCCTCCACCCACAAAAAATTGGTATCCTAATTGTTCTGAACCTCAAAGCCTGTGAGTTTGAGATTTCAACAACTCTCCTGTCAGTTCTTCTTTGGTTCAAACGAGCTCACCCGTCCTTAGACGCCCCAGGACTAGTCCAATTGAAGTCACTGGAGGCTCGTGGCCCTTGTAAATCAGGCCATTTATCTAAATCCCTACATGTGGATTTAGGGTGAATTCCTGGCTGTGTTCAGAGTTTTGCCATTGATTTCAGTAGGACCAAGATTTCACCCTTAGTGTTTAACTTTCGGCTCCCAGCTGTGAAAAACATGAGTTCAGGTCCTGCTACAGAAAGTGCTATTCTGTTAGGGTGCTGAAAGAGTCTGAAGTTTATGTGGCACTCTGAGACCAGGCATTAAAGATGGGGATTCCAAAACATGTGGACCTTCATTTTGCTCTCAGGGTGGCCAGTGTCAAAATGGAGTGACCCAGTGAAGGCAGAATGTGGGAGCAGAATCTGGCCAGTGTGTGACCCTTTCTTGATGTGAACCCTCTGGTAAGACAGATACACACTGCAGAGGCTTTGGCTGCACTTCTTAACAGGGCATTGAACTTGTTGAATTGGAACACTTGAGCGAACCAGAGAAAAAACCACACCACGCAAAAAGGGAAGCTACTGAGACAGATAGAAGGACACAATAAGAGACAAGGAACTGATCTTAAAAACAAATATTTGTCTAAACTCTTTGCAATACATTTGTAGTTCCAATTTTACCAGGTGAATGCGTTGGTGTTTCTGACAATACTAAACTGTTCAAGTTGCTGTCCCAGTGAATTCCTGCCCAGATGGTTCTTGACTTAAACCCTGGAGCCCTTCCTGAGTCCTTAGCACTAACTTTAATGCAGAAAGAGGCAACTCACCGAACTCCCACTCAGCAGAGAGAGGAAATCTCCTTACTGCGACAGGAAGCGTATGAATCTCAGATGTCTGACACTCGCTGTGCCGGAGAGCGACCTTTATGATTCCCCTGTACAGTCCCTGCGGACTCTCAGGTTGGCCGGGAGTCCCAGACAATTTGCTCGGCTCAATGAGCAGTGCATGAGAGACTCCCCCGGGAGTGAAGAAATGATTCACCGGTAACAGAGGGCCAGATTGTGAGGGCAAACTGAGTCTTGCAAACTTGATAGAGTGGTCCGGCATTACTGAAACACCAGAGCGAAAAAGAAGAGCCAAAGTTTAGACGTACTCATTTATCTATCAGCATTTCAATAGATGCTGTTGCCCAAAGACACAGATTCTGAGTATCTTCTCTTCCGCTCCCAACTGACGAGCCCTGCGCTGAATCCCTGATAAAGCTACATGCAAGGGAAAGGCTCTCGCACATCCTTGTTTCAAACACAGAGTAATAGCCCCTCCCATCTGATAGCCTCTCTCTGACCGAGGGCAGCACAGATTGCCCCTGCTTAGTCATAAACCTGCCATAGTGCAGTATCGTGCCATGGGCAGGAGCAGTTTCCTGAGCCCCATCAGTGCCCTGAAACCTGTGGACTGCTAGAGTAACTGCACCAGCTATAATTTGCATAGGGAGGGTGGAGGGAGATGTTCAGAGGCACAGATGTGAGTTAGGTGTCCAGTGTGCATCTGCATTCAGTGGGACTCTGTTGCCTACTGCCTTTGTGCCTTTGACAAGCTCTCGCTATGGTCTAGTGGATCATACTGTGGGCTGGAACTCAGGAGATGCGTTAAATTCCTCACTGAGCCGCAGACGTCCTGTGTGACCTCAGGTTCCCCTCCGTAAAATAGGGACACCACTTCCCTTTCTCATGGGGTTGCGAGGATAAAAAATCTTTAACTGTAAGGTGCCCAGATGGGGACCAAGAGTGATGAGGACCATATGAGGACCCAGCCGTTCTTGTTAATCTCAAGCAGAATTCCTGCCTATTTCAGGACTCTGCTTCATGGTGATCTGGATACTGCACATCCTGCCCCGCACACTATGTGTGCC
The DNA here is from genome assembly GCF_002925995.2 of Terrapene triunguis. NCBI lineage: Eukaryota > Metazoa > Chordata > Testudines > Emydidae > Terrapene > Terrapene triunguis. The sequence continues at coordinate 174,829 of NW_020664862.1, read as the reverse complement.
TGGACCTCCCCCAGTCAATGCAGGAACAAGGGCATGGAGTACTGCACCCCTATTCTCCCCCTTCCCTTCCCCACAGCTCCTGCTGATAACCCCATCCAGTCTCATGGGAACTTTATTTAGTCTACAGCTTTGAGAGTGTCCATATATCATTTTCATTGGCCTCCCAGCATGCGTGCTCCCATTTTCAACTGTCCATAAAATATGGCTGTGGAGAGTCACATATCATCTATATATATGAGGTGACCAGTCCAGTGAAGTTGCACCTCTATGATGAAGGATTCAATACTCGTCCTACAGCACCGGTCCAGGACTTTGATGTTTGGTATCCTGTCTGACCACTTGATGTTACAGATGAGATGCAGATATCACATGTGAAAAGACTAGTTGCTTCAAGTGCCTGCTATCGAGTGTCCCTAGTTCATAGCCATAGAAAAGAGAGCTTACCACAACAGAAACTAATCTTGGGGTGAAGTCAATTGCCTCTCACATTTCACGGGTGGCCAAAAAGCCAACTATCGGCAGAGCTGGCTTTAGAAATGTGGTGCACGATTCCATTGTTGATCATGGCATCATTAGATAAAGTGCTGGCAAGACAGCAAAATTTGTCTACCCCATTGAGTAGTGGGCCATCAATTGCAATTTCAGGGGCAGACTACATTTTTCCTGGAGCATGCTGGTAAAACACTTAGTTTTATTGAGGCTGACAGACAGTCCAAATTGCTCTGCTGGTCTAGAAAAACAGTCGATAGAAGCTGTCTGTGTTCAGTGCACAGCCATCAGTGAAGAGGAACTCCCTAGCAAGCAAGTTGATTGCTTCAGTGTGAGCATGAAGCTGGTGGAGGCTGAAGATCTGTGTGGCAATGCATGCAAATACCCTGGTCTCCGTCTTTAAAAGAATCTAGCAGTGTCGCATAAAAAAGAATGGCAAACAGTGCAGGTGCGAGAGCACCACCCTGCTTAACACTGTTCATGACATAGAAAGTCTCTGATGAAGCAGTCTCACCAGCATGCCATCATGGAATGAGCACAGAATGGTGACGAGTTTGTGCAGGCACCCAGCTTTGTGCAACATCCACCAGAGACTCTCACTATTAACCAAAAAAAAAAAACCCCAAGAGTACTTGTGGCACCTTAGAGACTAACAAATTGATTTGAGCATAAGCTTTCGTGGGCTCCAGCCCACTTCTTCAGATGCATAGAAAGGAACATATAGAAAGAGATATATATATATTCATACTGAACATGAAAAGCTGGAAGTAGCCATATCAACTCGAAGAGGCTAATTAATTAACTAATTAATCTTAATTAATTAGCCTTTTAGAGTTGATATGGCTACTTCCACCTTAACACCCTCAGTGTTGATTAAAATATATCTCCTTTACCAGATAGAGAGTGTCTCCTCTTTCTCCCAGACTTCATCTTGGACTTTTGCTTATGGCTGGCCCTGTGCACCAAAGCCCTTCTTTCAAAGGGTTTCGGGGCACCCGTGCGTTGTGGGTATGATACATTTCTCTATCTTTTCCTCCTTTTAATGTACATCAGCCCTGATCCCGCCTGGGCAGCTGGATTCCCCGTCTTCTCCAGAACACCACGGGAGACGTGGCCTACCACGTTTCTAGCTAAATTTTGAGCGGTGGTTTTTACTTGGAGATTAATAATCTCTAGCCCCCTCCTCAAAAGCAGTACAGCTTTTCAAAAGAGGCTATGGAATATTCCATCCACACTAGCCCTATACATCATGCCTGACTAACCTAATTGCCTTCTATGATGAGATAACTAGCTCTGTGGATGAGGGGAAAGCAGTGGACATGTTATTCCTTGACTTTAGCAAAGCTTTTGATACATCTCCCACAGTATTTTTGCCCTCAAGTTAAAGAAGTATGGGCTGGATGAATGGACTATAAGATGGATAGAAAGCTGGCTAGATCATCGGGCTCAATGGGTAGTGATCAATGGCTCCATGTCTAGTTGGCAGCCGGTATCAAGCGGAGTGCCTCAAGAGTCGGTCCTGGGGCCAGTTTTGTTCAATATCTTCATTAATGATCTGGAGGATGGCGTGGATTGCACCCTCAGCAAGTTTGCAGATGACACAAAACTGGGAGGCGTGGTAGATATGCTGGAGGGTAGGGATCGGATACAGAGGGACCTAGACAAATTAGAAGATTGGGCCAAAAGAAATCTGATGAGGTTCAACAAGGACAAGTGCAAAGTCCTGCACTTAAGACGGAAGAATCGCATGCACTGCTATAGACTAGGGACCGAGTGGCTAGGCAGCAGTTCTGCATAAAAGGACCTATGGGTTACAGTGGATGAGAAGCTGGATATGAGTCAACAGTGTGCCCTTGTTGCCAAGAAAGCTAATGGCATTTTGGGCTATGTAAGTAGGAGCATTGCCAGCAGATCGAGGGATGTGATCATTCCCCTCTATTTGGCATTGGTGAGGCCTTATCTGGAGTAGTGTGTCCAGTTTTGGGCCCCACACAACAAGAAGGATTTGGAAAAATTGGAAAGATTCCAGCAGAGGTCAACAAACGTGTTTAGGGGCTGGAGCACATGACCCAGAATGTTAGCTACATCCCCACCTGTAGAAAATACATAAGTAAAATTGGTGGATTTAAGTCTAATTTTTCTACCCACAGGGTTGTATTCATGATCACCTCAGGCGGTCTGGGATGACGAGCCATGGTACTGTTCATATGATCCGGTAATTCAGATATGGACGAGTAATAACCTCGTCATAGGATGAAACTCCACACCATATCTCCAAAGGTGATTTTGAAAGGGGTGTCTTTGTTGATAGTGTTCCAGCACTTGGGAGATCCAAGGGCTTAGTTAGCTGTATTGTAAAGTTCAAGCTGGTGTTTTGGGGAAAAAACCCAGAGCTGGAGTTGCTGGGCAAAGTGATTAGACCCTGCCATCACTCATTTCTCTCTCTCTCTTGCTCTCTCCCTCTTTGCAGGAGGAATGGTTTTCATTCATTTCCAAATGTCACAGAATTGAGAAGCTTCCACCCAGCTATTAAACTTGTCAGGCTACCCCAACCAATTCACCAGTAGCTCCTTTTTTCTCCCTTTTCTTTCTCTACTAGAACTTTGTGACAGTTGTAAAAAACATGGGCAGGGGTGGCTGTAGAGTTTTAAATTCTTTCCTCAGTAGTCAAATCATCCATAAAAAGAGACCGTGTATAGTAGACCTGACTTACCCCAGTACCAATCTGTGTTTTGCGGGCGGGCTCTTGGCCATCACATCCGACTATAAACTCACAGATGCGGAATTGTTAGACGGGCCGAGAAAGTTGCATGAGAAATTGGGGTGGTTGGATCAAAAAAAGATTATGCTCAGTGACATAGCAGCATTTGAACAGCATTTAGGAGTTAATATACAAGTGGGGCTTTTGGCAGCGGTAGGCGGATGGGGCTTTTTTTAAATGGGAGGCCGAGTGTACCCCAAGATTTGTTTTCATCCTGTGGCATGATGAGCACTATTATGGGGTTCTGGATGTGAATAAGTTGCTTGCTGCAAAAAAATATTGTGAGTTTTGCCACAGGGTGTACAGTCACGACCACTCTTGCGGGTATCATTGCCACCTCTGCTTGAGTGAGACATGCTCAGACAGTGTGGGTGTGCAGCTGAGGTGTCCGCGCTGTAGACTGAATTGTCGCTCCAAGTTTAGACAGACACGTCGACTGTGCACCAAAAAACCAAGTCGAATGCCTGTCTAAAACTTTATGGGATAAGTGTCAGTCTTATATGGACAAGGGGCACAGGTGTAAAGAGAGACTTTGTAAGCAGTGTCTGCGGGGTTTGATCACCAGTAATGGAGACAGCCACCTGTGTTTTAAGGATATCCTAAGAAAGGCCAAATAATCAGAAAAGTATATTTTTTAATTATTTTGAATGCAGGAGACGGGGTTGCATGTGCCCAATGACATTTTTGCTATGTCCCTAAAACCGAAAAAATCCTTGGAATTTAAGGGTGGTGAATATCTTTCTACTTTTGTTAAGACCTTCATGGGCAAAACATTCCAGGACTACATGTACCTAGCTCACAATTCTAAAGGTTATGATGCATACTTCATTGGTAGACAGTTACTGAAGGAAAAGATGTGCACAGAACTGATAACTCAGGGGAGTAAGTTATGTGTGGAAGTTATGACCCTAGGCATTATTTTTATAGACTCTTTAAACTTCTTGCCTATGATGCTTAGCAAGCTCCTGAAGGCGATGTGGTTTGAAGGTTACAAAGCGTACTTCCCACATTTCTTTAACACTTTAGAAAAACCAAAATTACGTGGGACTTATTCCCAGGGTGGAGCACTATCGCGTAGAGAGCATGATGCCCAGAGGGAAAGCCAAATTTCTTGACAAATAATCATTTTCTTAAGTAGGGTTCTGTAACTTTTTGCGTGGACCAGACAGTCAATATAACGCTGTAAGCAGGCATCTTCCGGTTTAGTCATTTTCTTTAATACACAGTCAGGGTCTCAAATTGCACAGTATTTACCAAGGTTACCTTTTGCGCTAAATTTTCTTGGGTTATGCACAGACATTGCAAAGCATAACCTATGGCAGTAACAGTGTTTAATAAGCTTTCCAAACACAGGTCAGCGCACAAGTCCCGGAGCTTGCAGTTTATATCTTGCGAAGTCCAACTCACACAGTCATGGTGTCGTTGGGCTGGTGCATCTAGGACACTGCCCTCACAATCTTTGAAAAGCTTTTCCTTAAGGCAGTGATTAAGGACCGCATAAACAGCAACACGTACAATAGAAAGCATTACTTTTTTATGCTCACAGCGTGGTACTGGCTCAGTTAGTTCCATGCAAGCCTCCTCCTTAAATCAATATAGCCGTCATCTTAGGCATCCTCGTCAAGAATTTGTACCGGTGTTGACCAAAACCAAGATGGACCCATTTCCTCATCATTGTCTGATGCAATGCTGTCCAGGGCCTTCGGGTCCTCTAGAAAGGCATCGTTGAGATGTTAAGAGATTTTCAGAAAAACAACAATTGTAAGCCTCCGCTGCTTGTTTTTAGATTTATGCAACCCCAGGTTGGTTCCTAACCCCATTACACCCCATCTTCGACCATCATTCATTTAGCTGAGTGATGTCTTTTCTGTTCACCTTTTCCACCGATGACTCCCACAAGCCATGGTCACTTTCCTCCTCTGGGGTGTGGATGCCAAGAGGTCTTCATGTACATCCATCTTCCTCACGAGCAGCTGTGTTTTGGGGTCGGGTCTGGCATATCCAACAACGGCTGGGCCAAAGGACTCCCGTTGGCCACTCCCTCCTCCTCCTTGTAACTGTCTCTGATGTAGTGCTTTCTCCGCGGGCGGTCAAATGCCTTCAGAGCTAAAACAGTCCAAAGTTCTCATGGGCATGGTGAAGCACTCCATATTTCTGTGACTATACCTCCTATAAGGCTTTATGAAAATATGCTTAAAATGTGTTTTATGCTACATATGCCATGTAACATATCTCAGTAAAGGTTATGATTTACTGAATGTATTAATTCTATTTCTATGCATGTATTCATAGAATCATAGAATCATAGAATATCAGGGTTGGAAGGGACCTCAAGAGGTCACCTAGTCCAACCCCCTGCTCAAAGCAGGACCAATTCCCAACTAAATCATCCCAGCCAGGGCTTTGTCAAGCCGGGCCTTAAAAACCTCCAAGGAAGGAGACTCCACCACCTCCCTAGGTAACGCATTCCAGTGCTTCACCACCCTCCTAGTGAAATAGTGTTTCCTAATATCCAACCTGGACCTCCCCCACTGCAACTTGAGATCATTGCTCCTTGTTCTGTCATCTGCCACCACTGAGAACAGCCGAGCTCCATCCTCTTTGGAACCTCCCTTCAGGTAGTTGAAGGCTGCTATCAAATCCCCCCTCATTCTTCTCTTCTGGAGACTAAACAATCCCAGTTCCCTCAGCCTCTCCTCATAAGTCATGTGCTCCAGAACCCTAATCATTTTTGTTGCCCTCCGCTGGACTCTTTCCAATTTTTCCACATCCTTCTTGTAGTGTGGGGCCCAAAACTGGACACAGTATTCTAGATGAGGCCTCACCAATGTCGAATAAAGGGGAACGATCACGTTCCTCGATCTGCTGGCAATGCCCCTACTTATACAGCCCAAAATGCTGTTAGCCTTCTTGGCAACAAGAGCACACTGTTGACTCATATCCACCTTCTCGTCCACTGTGACCCCTAGGTCCTTTTCTGCAGAACTGCTGCCTAGCCATTTGGTCCCTAGTCTGTAGCAGTGCATGGGATTCTTCCGTCCTAAGTGCAGGACTCTGCACTTGTCCTTGTTGAACCTCATCAGTTTTTTTTGGCCCAATCCTCTAATTTGTCTAGGTCCCTCTGTATCCAATCCCTACCCTCTAGTGTATCTAGCACGCCATATTATTTTTGTATTCGAAGGTATGAATCTTATAAATGTTGGCTGTGCACTGGCTTAATTTCTAAATAACCTTAGTAGAGCATTTGGTCAGTTCCTGGAGAAAGGAATGTTGAAATTAAGTACCTAATTAAGAAACACTTAAATGACAATGGATCTTGGAATGCTTCAATCCACAAAAGAAGTCTACTTGAGGATGTTTATTGTAGCATGTAAACAATGGATGCTACCTGTAAAAACTGTGAGTCATGCATGGAAATGTGACTTGCCCAGGTGACTCCAAAACTGCATCTTGGAGCTGGACTTTTCATAGGAGCAAGGAGGGGGTCTCCACCCACAAGAGAAAGTCTATTTAAACCCCTGGGAGATCCCTCCATTTTGTTTTCAGCTGGCTAAAGAGAGAGCCTCTCCACCCCCCAGGATACTTGAAAGAAACTGGAACAAAGGACAGAGTGCAAGGGGTGTGAGTGATTGCTGGACCCAGTCTAAAAGGAGATTAGTCTGTAAAAGGGAGCATTCTGGAACTGGTGAGGATTTTATTTGTATTCAGTTTGATTAGACATAGACTTGCAGATTTTATTTTATTTTGCTTGGTGACTTACTTTGTTTTGTCTGTTACTACTTGGATTAATACATGGGGGAGCAAACAGCTGTGCATATCGATCTATCAGTGTTACAGAGGGCAAACAATTTATGAGTTTACCCTGCATAAGCTTTATTCAGGGCAAAACAGATTTATTTGGGTTTAGACCCCATTGGGAGTTGGGCATCTGAGTGTTAAAGACAGGAACACTTCTGTTAGCTGCTTTCAGGTAAACCTGCAGCTATGGAGCAAGTAATTCAGACCCTGGGTCCGTGTTGGAACAGACAGGAGTGTCTGGCTTAGCAAGACAGGGTGCTGCGGTCCCAAGCTGGCAAGGAAAGCAGGGGTAGAGGTAGCCTTGGCACATCGGGTGGCAGCTTCCAGGGGGTTTCTGTGATCCAACCCGTCACAGTTTCCTCTCAGCGTATTCATGATTTCTAAAACATTTTTCTTCGAACAAAATGCCTTTTCTGTGTGGCACTGGGATTCCCAGGGCAGTGCTGTACTCTTATTGGTAGAGAACAGTAGCAGGAGGTCTTGGAGGGGGTCACAAGACCCTCTTCTGGGCGGGTCACCCCTCCCTGGAACTCCCCCCGGTTGGTCAAATCTGCTCTACGGGAGGTCTTCTGTGGCAGAAACCAATCCTGATTGGTAGAGAGTGGTGGGAGGAGCTCTCAGTGGGGTCACATGACCCACTTCTTGACTGATCACCCCACCCCAGAATACCCCATGATTGATCAAATCTTCTCCTGGGGTGGTCCTACAGGGGAAAACCCATCCTGATTGGTAGAGGGTAGTAGCAGGTGTTCTTAGAGGGGGTCACACAACCCTCTCCCGGCCTGGTCATTCCTCCCTGGAACACCCCTGATTGGTCAAATCTCCTGTTGGGGCAGACCTACAGGGGGTAACACCCATCCTGATTGGTAGAGGGCTGTGGGAAGAGTTCTTAGAATGGTCACATGACACCTTTTGGTTCCATTCATGAGTCCATTTTGATCCTGGAAGTAATATCCCCCAGGGGGTGGATCTTAGTGTGACAGGTGTGTGGGGCCTGATGGTGTCAGGGGGCGGGGCTTACATTTGATTGATTGATGGTAGGCCCCTTTTAATGCTGGATCTTGCATCTTGTATCAAGGCTTGTTTTAAATTACAGAAAGCTTTTTCTTGTTTAGGCCCCCACTCCCATTCTACTTTCTTGTTTAGTAAATGTCACAAGGCTCCAGTTATAGTGGCAAAATTCCAGATGTGTTTCTTTGAATAGTTAAACCCTCCTAACATTACCCTCAACACAAGAGAATCCTTTGGACTTGGTAAATTCATTAATGGTTTCACCTTTTGTTGATCCACCTGAATTCCCTGTTTCCCTAGGGTCAACCCCAAATAACTCACTCTCCTCTGCACTAGTTGGGCTTTCTCTTTATCAGCCTTGAAACCCGTTTCCTGGATGAGTCTCAACACTTTTTTAGTCCGCTCAGTCACCTCCTCTTCAGTGTCCCCCCCACACTAATATGTCATGTACATATGAGGTGACATTCTCCCAAACCTCTTTGGACAATTGATCCAGCATTTACACCACATGTTGGTGTGCAATAGCCAGAGTGCAGTGTAGGGGAATTTGTTTAAACAAGTACTGTTGTCTCTTAAAAGTAAATGCAAAGTGGGCCCAAGAATCGGGATGCAATGGGATGACAAAAAAACAATTTGCCAAATCTATGACAGAGAACCATTTAGGAGCCCCCTGTATTCTTACCATCGCTTGAGGTAGATCTGCTGCTATTGGTGCCATTTTATTAAGTAATTATTAATTAATTGGTGCCAATTTATTAATTGGTCTAAAATCCATTGTCAGTTTCCAATCTCCTGAGGCTTTTAATGCAGGCCAAATTGGGCTATTGTATACAGAATTCCCCCTTTCAATCATTTTCTGTTGTTTTCATGATTCAATTATTGTCTCAGTTCCTGCCTTTGCTTGCACAGGATATTTATATTGTCTCTGTGGTGGCACTTCGTCCCCCACAATTTTAACTCTTGCTTTTATTTTACCCCATTTTGCTTTATTATGAATCCATACATCGGGAAACTCCATCACCCACACATCCTGTTGATCAAGTGTCATCTCCTCCACTGCTTCTGCAGCACGTATTCTTGGAATGTACCCTACAGTAGGGCACTTTCTATCCAGCTGGGCACATGATGATTACATGTTCTGTTCATTCCCAATGAAGCACCTGGCATTGGCCACTATTGGAGGACAGGAGACTGGGCTAGACGGACCATTAGTCTGACCAAGGATGGCCGTTCTTATAAAGAGAAAAATTTGAGGGGTTCCCTTGTCAGAAGTTTTCCTTACCCCTCTAGAACAAATGCAGATAGTAGATGAACTATTAGTACTGTAAAAGCAGCAAAGAGTCCTGTGGCACCTTATAGACTAACAGACGTATTGGAGCATGAGCTTTCGTGGGTGAATACCCACTTCGTCGGATGCATGTAGTGGAAATTTCCAGAGGCAGGTATAAATATGCAAGCAAGAGTGAGTCAGGCTAGAGATAACGAGGTTAGTTCAATCAGGGGGGATGAGGCCCTCTTCTAGCAGTTGAGGTGTGAACACTAAGGGAGGGGAAACTGCTTTTGTAGTTGGCTAGCCATTCACAGTCTTTGTTTAATCCTGAGCTGATGGTGTCAAATTTGCAGATGAACTGAAGCTCATCAGTTTCTCTTTGAAGTCTGGTCCTGAAGTTTTTTTGCTGCAGGATGGCTACCTTTAAATCTGCTATTGTGTGTCCAGGGAGATTGAAGTGTTCTCCTACAGGTTTTTGTATATTGCCATTCCTAATATCTGATTTGTGTCCATTTATCCTTTTACGTAGGGACTGTCCAGATTGGCGGATTACATAGCGGAGGGGCATTGTTGGCATATGATGGCATATATTACATTGGTGGACGTGCAGGTGAATGAACCGGTGATGGTGTGGCTGATCTGGTTAGGTCCTATGATGGTGTTGCTGGTGTAGATATGTGGGCAGAGTTGGTGTCGAGGTTTGTTGCATGGTTTGGTTCCTGAGTTAGGGTTACTATGGTATATTTACTGGTGAGAATATGCTTCAGGTTGGCGGGTTGTCTGTGGGCGAGGACTGGCCTGCCACCCACGGCCTGTGAAAGTGAGGGATTGTTGTCCAGCATGGGTTGTAGATCACCGATGATGCATTGGAGAGGTTTTAGCTGGGGACTGTATGTGATGGTCAGTGGAGTTCTGTTGGTTTCTTTCTTGGGCTTGTCTTACAGTAGGAGGCTTCTGGGTACACGTCTGGCTCTGTTGATCTGTTTCCTTATTTCCTCGTGCCGATATCGTAGTTTTGAGAATGCTTGGTGAAGATTGTGTAGGTGTTGGTCTCTGTCTGAGGGGTTGGAGCAGATGCGGTTGTACCTCAGTGCTTGGCTGTAGACAATGGAACGTGTGGTGTGTCCGGGATGGCAGCTGGAGGCATGAAAGTAGGCATAGCTGTCGGTGGGTTTTTGGTATAGGGTGGTGTTAGTGTGACCGTCACTTATTTGCACCATGGTGTCTAGGAAGTGGACCTCCCGTGTAGATTGGTCCAGGCTGAGGTTGATGGTGGGGTGGAAGCTGTTGAAATCATGGTGGAATTTTTCCAGAGTCTCCTTCCCATGGGTCCAGATGACGAAGATGTCATCAATGTAGCATAGGTAGAGAAGTGGCGTGAGTGGGCAAGAGCTGAGGAAGCGTTGTTCCAGGTCAGCCATAAAAATGTTGGCATATTGTGGGGCCATGCGGGTGCCCATAGCGGTGCCACTGGTCTGGAGGTATATATTGTCATCAAATTTGAAATAGTTGTGTGTGAAGATAAAGTCACAGAGCTCAGCAACCAGTTGTGCTGTGTCATCATCAGGGATACTGTTCCTGACAGCTTGTATTCCATCTGTGTGTGGGATGTTTGTATAGAGAGCCTCTACATCCATGGTGGCTAGGATGGTGTTTTCTGGAAGGTCACCCATGCATTGTAGTTTTCTCAGGAAAACAGTGGTATCACGGAGATAGCTGGGAGTGCTGGTGGCGTAGGGTCTGAGTAGAGAGTCCACATGTCCAGACAGTCCTTCAATGAGAGTGCCAATGCCCGAGATGATGGGGCCTCCAGGATTTCCAGGTTTGTGGATCTTGGGTAGTAGATAGAATAACCCCAGTCGGTGCTCTACGGGTATGTTGATTTGTTCATGTGTTAGTGTAGGGTGTGTCCTGAGTAGATGGTGCAGTTTCTTAGTGTATTCCTCAGTGGGATCTGAGGGAAGTGGCCTCTAGAATTTGGTATTGGAGAGTTGTCTTGCAGCCTCCTTTTGGTAGTCAGACCCATTCATGATGACAACAGCACCTCCTTTATCAGCCTCTTTGATTATAATGTCAGGGTGGTTTCTGAGACTGTGGATGGCATTGCGTTCTGCATGACTGAGGTTATGAGGCAAGCGATGTTGTTAGTACTGGTGGGAACTGATATATATATATATATATATATACACACACACTTTAGACCTCAAAAAGGGATACTGGCAAATGCCTTTGATGCCAGAATCCTAAGAGAAGAAAGCCTTTTCCATGCCCTTCAGCCTGCATCAATTCAGCATCAAGTCATTTGGCCTCCACAGGGTGTCAGTGAATTTCAGAGGCTAATGGACTGCATATTACAAATGCATGGGCAGTATGCAGCGGAACGCTGCTACGATCAATTGAAAATGGCTTTTGGTCCCATATCTCATGGCAGCATTCCCACACACAGTGCAGATGGCATTACTTTACGCACAGAAAAGACAGCCACAATCAGTTACTAGGCTGAACAGTCTGCAAGACTCAGTTTGCTCTGATATTCTGAGCCCCTGGTATCAGCAAATCATTTCTTCACTCCCAGGGGAGGCTCTGAGGCTGAAGTTCTCCAGGGTCTATTTTCTGCTCTTCCCAGTGCTCATGGCGGCGAGGGAATTGTCTGGGATTCCTTCCAACCTGAGAGTCTGCAGAGACTGTACAGGGGATTCATAAAGGTCGCTGTCCAGCACGCCGAGTGTCAGACATGTGAGATTCATACACTTATTCTCAGTGCTCTGCCTTCCTGTCGCTGTAAGGAGATTTCCTCTGTCTGCTGAGCAGGATTTCGGTGAGTTGCCTGTTTCTGCATTAAAGTTAGTGCTCAGGGTTCATGTCATCCTTTGATACCAGACTGCTAGGAGAAGAAAGCCTTTTCCACGCCCTTCGGCTTGCACCAATTCAAGATCACATCATTTGGCCTCCACAGGGTGGCAGTGACTTTTCAGAGGCTAAAGAACTGGATATTACAACTGCATGGGCAGTATGCGGCGGTACACTGCTACGATTAGTTGAAATGGTTTGTGGTCACATATCTTGTGGCAGCATTTCCACACATAGTGCAGATGACTGTACATTACACACAGAAAAGACAGCCATCCTTCACTGCTAGGCTGAACAGTCTGCAACACTCATTTTGCCCTGACAATCTGAGCTCCTGCTATTGGCTAATTATTTCTTCACTCCCGGGGGAGGATTTCAAGATGTAGTTCTCTAGGGTGTATTTTATGTCTTTCTGCTGCTCACAGAGCTGAGGGAATTTTCTGGGAGTCCTGCCAACCTGAGAGTCCGTAGGGATTGTACAGGGGAATCATAAAGGCTGCCCAGTGAGGTGAATGCCAGAAGTGTGAGATTCATATGCTGATTCTCAGGGCTCTGCATTCCTGTCACAGTAAGGAGACTCCTTCTCTCTGCTGAGTGGGATTTCGGTGAGTTGCCTGTTTCTGCATTAAAGTCAGTGCTAAGGGCTCAGGAAGAATTCCCGGGTTCATGTCAAGAACCATCTGGGCAGGAATTCACCAGGACAGCGACTTTAGTATTGTCAGAAACACCAAAGGATTTGAACTACAAATGTATTGAAAATAGTTTAGACAAATATTTGTTTTTAAGATCAGTTCCTTGTCTCTTACTGTGTTCTTCTATCTGTCTCAGTAGCTTCCTTTTTTGGGGTGGTGTGGTTTTTCCTCTGGTTCGCACAAGTTTCCCAATTCAGAAACTTCACTTCTCTGTTAGGTAGAATAACAAAAGCCTCTGCAGTGGGTATCTGTGTTACCAGAGATTTCACAACAAGAATGGGTGACAGACTGGCCAGATTCTGCTCTCACATTCTGCCTTCACTGGGTCACTCCAGAATGACACTGGCTTCCCTGAGAGCAAAATCAGGGCCCACGTGTTTTGAAATCCTAATCTTTCATGCCCGGTCTCAGAACGCCACATAAACTGGGTGCTTCTTTCAGACTCTTTCAGCACCATGACAGAATAGCACTGTCTGTAGCAGGACCCGAAGCTCTGATATTCAGAGCCGGGAGATGAAAGTTAGACAGTAAGGGTGCAACAGTGGCTCCATTGAGATCACCCTAAATCTACATGTAAGAACTTAAATAAATGGCCTCATTTACACAGCCCATGAGCCTGCAGTGACTTCAATTGGCCTCTAAGGACGGGTGAGCTCGTTTGGTCCAAGGAAAAACTGACAGGAGAGGAGAATTGCTGAAATCTCAAACTAACAGGTTTAAAGTTTTAAAACAGTTCGGATAATTTTTTTTTCAGGGAGGGAGAGGGGTCTGCTCTCTCCGCAGCCCTGCAGCTCTGGGTCTGGAGAGGATGAGAAGCATCAAAAGGCAGTAAACATAAAAATATGTTTCTGGCTTAGAGGAAACCAGGCGGAGTTGGAAATCTCTTCGGGGGAGTTCCAGGAATGCACAGTGTGTGTGTGTGTGTGTGTGTGTGTGTGTGGTGGTGGTGGGGCAGGCGGGGGGTGGAGGGGTGGGGGAAAGGCAGGGATATGCAGTATCCAAATCACAATGGCACAGAATCCTGAAGCTGGGTGAAATAGGGAATGGACACCCTGCCAAATACACAGACCAAAGCGGTGTAATGAGGCCTCCTGGGACAGGGGGCTGTCTCAGACAGTAACGTAATGTGGACCACACTGCAGCATATTGTCTCTGACACCATCCCCCATCCAGACCATGCATCCTCCTGTGAGCAACCTCACTACAGCCTTGTGGTAACATCAGCAATTGCCAAAATGGAAAAGCAGCCTCAGGAAGGGGTGTCTGGGTTTCTAACGGGCTGCAATATGTTAGAGCTGTGCACTATTTTGAGGAAGAGTTACTCACACTGGCTCTTTTTAGTCTCCATGTTCTCTCTCCCTCCTGCCAGGTCTGTCCCTCTCTCCTTCCCTGCACAGGCTGAACTGCTGCTGCTGCTGAGGTTCCCTTCACCCACAGTGACAGATCACAGAAATTCTCAGTGACGGAGAATCTGCCATGACCCTTGGTAAATTGTTCCAATACTTATTCTCACCATTTAAAATATACACCATATTTCCATTCAGAATGTCTTTAACTTCATCTTGCAGCCATTGGAGCCTGTTACACCTCTGTATGAAAAGCCTATGATTAATTATTTGTTCCCCATGTAGGTACTTATAGACTGTTATCAAGTTACCCATTAACCATCTTTGTTCATCTAAATAGATCGACTCCTAGAGTCTATTATAGGAAGGCAGGTTTTCTAATTCTTTTACTAATTCTTGTGACTCTTTTCTGAACCCTCTTCAGTGTATCAACATCCATCTTTAACCAGGGACACCAGAACTGGACGCAGGATTCCAGCACGAGTGCCAAATAGAAAGGTAATATAACTTCTCTAACGCTCGTTGAGATTCCCCTGGTTATCATCCAAGGATCAGATTGGTTCTTTTGGCTGCAGGGTCACACTGGGAGCTCATGTTAAGTAATTACCCCTTCATGCCCCCTAATCTTGTTCAGAGTCATTGTGCTTCCCACGAGAGTCCCTCATCATGTTAGCATCACCTACATTCTTTGTTCCTAGATGTAAATATCTACATTCTCATTGCCCTTCCCTGAACCACTCTAGTTCTGCAATGGCAGGTTTGAGAAGGGTGCTCGGTATTGCAGAGAAATCTAAACGAGGGTGAAACATTGACTGACCGATCTCGTGCCAGTATATTTTATGTGTGATTCCCCATCCCATGCATCCTGGATCCCAAGGTGTTGCCTAATATCTGGCCATGCTTGTATTGTGGGCAGGATTTCTCAGAGCTGTGTGTCATGATTCCCAGGTCCCTCTCCTGAGTTCATAGAGTTAAATTAGAACCTTGTAAGGTATTTGAGTAGTTCAAGTTTTTCCGTCCAATGGTCAGACATGTTGCAGTTATTGACATAGAAATTCATCTGCAATTATGGTGCCCATTCACCTGTCTTGGTTATCTCCCTCTGAGGACTTCTCTGGACTTGGCTTTGACCTGAATAATCGGGTGCGATCTGTAAATGTTGACACATCACTGCTCACCCCCCTTTCTAGATTGGTGATAAGTATAAAATATTTATCGTACCATTTGTTAAAAACTGTGTAACCCCCCTCTGCATGCTTCTCTCCTTTCACAGGCACCTTGAGCATTTCTAAGCCAGATCACTGCATCGACCACCTCATGACAGCTTTCAACCTCACCCACTCTGACTCTTCAACATTCATCCTAATGGGCATCCCTGGCATGGAAACTTCCCATGTCTGGATTTCCGTCCCTTTCTCTATGTTCTACATTATCACCCTGTTGGGAAATTTCATGGTTCTGTTTGTTGTAGGCAAAGAGCAGACCCTGCAGAAGCCGATGTTCCTGCTGCTTTGCATGCTGGCGCTCACAGACATCACCATGTCTAACTCTGTCATGCCAAAGGCACTGTGTATATTTTGGTTCAATTTGAAAGGCATTACTATGGGTGGATGTCTCACCCAGATGTTCTTCCTTCATGCGGGTTCTACGGCACATTCAGCTGTCCTCGTCACAATGGCCCTTGATCGCTATGTTGCCATATGTAAACCTTTGAGATACACCTCCATCCTCACCAATGCACGAATAGCTAACCTAGGGCTACTGTGTTTGATGAGAGCTATTCTCTTCATCCTGCCTCTGCCCCTGCTCCTGAGCAGGCATCCATTCTGTAACAACCACATTATCCCCCACACGTACTGTGACCACATAGCTGTGGCGAAGATATCGTGTGGGGACATCACAGTCAACAATATGTATGGATTGGTAATGGGGTTCCTAGTCATTGGGTTAGACCTGATGCTCATTGCCCTGTCCTATGGTCTGATCATGAGGGCTGTCCTCAGAATCTCCTCTAAGAAATCCCACCAGAAAGCCCTCAGCACTTGCACAGCCCACATCTGTGTGATGCTGACATCTTATACTTCCTATCTCTTCGCTATTCTGACACACCGGTTCGGTCAGAGCATCCCTCCCCATGTTCTCATCATCTTGGCCAACCTCTATTCCTTCATCCCTCCCATGATCAACCCTATAATTTATGGAGTCAAAACCAAAGAGCTTCGTGAAAAACTGGGCAAATACATCTGCAGAATGTGATTGCCTGGGGCCAGTGACTTTAAACCTGTGTGACAAGAAGCGGAACAGGTATCTCCTTGTTAATCAGGGCTGTTCTGGCCCAGTTTGGCTGAGCTCAGCATTGTTATCACTCCATCACCAAGCACTACTCTCTCCATTGCCGAGTTCCCTCTCTCTGACCATCACCTGACTTCTTTCAGCATAACCTGTAAGCCCCCACACCACACACCCTGTTACTTGGCTTTTCTGTGACTTTCAGATGACCAGAAGATACTGCAGATTTCTGACATTAGGTGGCATCCATTCGACTATGTTTGAACAAGGTTCTTGATCTGTTCAATGAACTGAAGCAACACTTTCAGATAGCCAAAGACAAAGAAGGAAATCACAATGCTGGAGTTCTTTATTATATGTGCAGAGATCTGGTGAACCAAATTTACCTGATTTTTCTACTTCCAATTCTTCAGGAAGTCTGAGGATAAACCAAATGTTTCTGTTGGAAAGTGCTAATATGGAAAAACTGCTCCAGGAATTGAGGAGATTCTACCAGAGCTTGTTGGTGAGAGTTATGGAACTCTTTGTTTTTGAGAAATGGACTACTGTGTTAAACTATGACATCAACTTTGAGTCAAATAACTTACCAATTTTCACGGTTGATTTTGGAATTGCTTTTCAGCTGAAACTTTCAAAATACACACTAACTTTTCCCGTTGTTGAATATGTCAGAAGTAGGTGTTGAGATTTCATGTTGTAGTTTGTGAAATTGTTAAAAGAGGAATTGCCACCAAACATCCAGGTGATTGAATCTCTTCCAGTACTCAGCCCTTCCTGACATAGAATGGCTGAGACCTCATTTTTGCCACTGTTTTGTGGAGTCCTTGGACAGTTAAAGCAGCAGTGGAGAGTTTTACCTATGGTTCACTGGCCTCATACTCAGGACAACCAAGTTGAACAGTTTTGGGTTGAATTTCTTGAACCCATGGATGCCGCTGAGGACAAAGACTTTTGTGAACTTGGCTCGCTTGCTCTTTCATTGCTGTCACTACCTTTTAGCAATGCTGCAGCTGAGAGATTGTTTTCTCAGATGAACATGATAAAAACAAAACTGTGCAACAAGATATTTTAGAAAATATTCCTCTTGTTAGGGCGTATATGCAATGACCCAAAATCTATTGTGAACAGTTTACACTAATAAAAGAATTGATTGAACTGATCACTGCTGATATATGACCAACAGCAGATGCATTCTACTTCCCGTGAAGACAGCGAGGATGAAATATTGCCTTCTAGAGACTAACGGTAAAAATCTAATTCAATACACAATTGACAACTATCACTGAATGCATTTAGAAATAAAAAATATAATAATCTTATCTTTGTTTTTGCACTACATACATTTTGGGCTCCTTTGGGGCTATTTTTAACACCCCCTTTTGCCATTTTTTGTGTGAAACATCACCCAACCCTCAATCGGGATACAAGTACCAAAATTGGGATTTTGAATGTGAATTTGATTTTCATCTCATAGTTTTGATGCTAATGTGGATGAACTCCTGCTGGGGCTTGTAGCTTTTTTTTAAATCCCATCTGTATTAGGTATCTAACAAAAGCTTTAATTTGTTACTTGACGTATAGACCGATGTGTTAATAAAAAACTCCTTTGTTGAAGGGCTTTCCCTTCACCCTCTCCCCTTGTTCCTGTCACATACACAAAAAGCAGAAGACCAGAAGTCCAAAGTGCAAACAATGCAATCTTTATTGGAGTTAGTTTCCAATCAAGCATATTCTGAAGTCAGGCTTCACACCGGTCGGGTGTGACGGGGCAAGGCCAGATGCTTATAGTAAAGTAGTGAGGAACAGGTATGTTAGCCCCAAGCTAAAGAAATCCCTGGTACCATGGTAACCAAATAGCAGTTGCTACAGGATAATTGAGAAACCTGTGGCCAATTAAGATAATTCCAGAAAGCAGTGGAGATAGCTAGGTTGATTGGGACACCTGAAGCCAATCAAGGGCTGGCTGGAACTAGTTAAAAACCTCCAGTGAGGCGCGTGTGTCAGGAGCTGTAGGAGGAAGCAGTGCTGTTGGAGGAACTAAGCAGTACAAATGCACATCAGGTGCGCTGCTGTGTTGAAGTGACCAAGGGATTTGTACACATCCTATTTCCAAAAAGTCAGCTACCATAGCTGCTACTATTAGGTCCCTGGGCTGGAGCCTGGAGTAGACGGCGGGCCCGGGCTCCCCCCTTCCCTCCCTGATTAATCACTGAGAATGGGAGACAACAGAGACTGTGCGAGGGAGGGTTGTCTCTCCTCACCTCCCTTGTTGGCTTATGATGAAAATGGCTTAATAGGCTGTGACACTTGTCTCTATCTTGTCACAGTGAGCCCCTGAGGCTATCAAAATCTGCCAGGAAGCACGGGACCCACTGAGACAAGGACAGAGCTTTGTCACACGGGCTTATCTCTATATGCAAATTGAGTCTGTTACCCAGTATTCCTTTCCCAGCTGTGATTCCGCAGAGTCTTGCCTTTGTCCCTGTTCCCCATTCCTTATTCCCTGTTCCTTTTACCCCCTCCCCTTAGCAAACATGATTCCAATTTTCCCTTACACTTCCTGTTTGATCCCAGTTTATATAGTAATATTTTCAGCTATACCTTAACCAAAAAATGTATTGAAATTTAACTGACCAATACTAACATATCGTAATATCATTCTGTAACCTATAATATCTCCCAACCCTAATTAACTTACACCGAGCAAAATTAATTACACACCAGACAGAAACAATTAGAGAACCAGACAGATTAACAGGAGAAAAGCGGGGGCCATAAAGATAAAAAAATACAGAAATGAGGGTTTCACAACCACAACCATTAATAAGTGATTTCTTGCCAGACAGGATGCTATCAAACTAAGTTTTCTTTAACCACCTTAAGATCTGTTTTTTTATCAGGTGGTGATGGGCACTATCAGGACACGATTGTCTTCCTAACTACCAAATAGCACCTTATTTCATTGTGACGGGTTTGGGAGGTGAGGATGTGACCGGTCGCTTCCCAGTTTATGGCTGCCCCTGCTGCTTAGCCAAAGGCTTTAGCCTAAGAACAAGGTCTCAGACTGTCATAGTGAGAGAAGGCCCAGACACAGGCAGAGTTATGATTTTGATTCTTTGTTTTATACCTCTATAACTAGCTAAGTGATAAAAATACACCTAAGTTGTTAAAGTATAGGCCTTTACAGGCAGGCCTGAATATCTATATTCTAACACCCTTGGTCTGTTCACTGTGGGTCTGAAGCGCGCATCAGATCCGAATGAGACTTGTTCCAAATAGCCCCTATGCAGACCAGCATCAAGAAAAGCATCTACATCAAGGTGCCGCCTCTATCGACCGTTACATAGGCTGCCCCCATCAACTTTTTTATAGCAGAGAATGACATCGATTTATATGGATTTAAACAACATGCTGCTGTACCCATGTTGCAAGATAGTAAAAGGAGATGGAACTGAATTCACCGGGGATGCTGAGGTGGGCCTGGTGAATTACACCATGGCCTCTATTTTCAGTCAGTTGGATGTCATGCTGGGTGACCGCCTCCTAAGCCAAAGAAACACATGTTACCCTTATGGGGACTTTATAGAATCGGTGCTCAATTACAGTGATGACACCTTCGCCACACAATTTCCACCAGTCTGTGTTACAAAGACACTCACGAACAACATGAAGAAATGGAGCGGGATGGCAGGAATCTAGGGTTTGTGGGGCGGGAAAAGCTGACGGTCCTGAGAATGACGATAGAGCTGTTGGGTCATCTACACAGAGACCTGCTTTTTCAAGAAAAAAATTGTTAAATGGTGTGGATGTGAAAATTAAACTGATGTGCAGTGGAAGGCTTGAAACGGTGCATTGTATCAGCATCCCTTTTTGTGAAGAAAGTATGGGTAGCCCAGGGCGTCCATCTGGGGCAGATGGAGACCCTGCTTATCGCTAATACTAAATACCCCGTGGACTGTGTGGGAATAAAAGTGTTTAGCATCCCCACGGGCAGCAGGGTAAGTAACAAGGAGAATCTGCTCTTGGGACAGTTAGCCAAAATGCTTGTCCTAGGGTTTGTGGATAATGTCACATTTAGCAGCAGTTACACTAAAAAACTTTTCGTTTTAAACATTATGATATTAATTTTCTGGCCTTGTATGTGGATGGTGAACAGAAATCAACCAAGCCTCTGCAACCAGACTTTGAGGCCAGATGCGGTGTGAGAGAATACATGAATCAGGTACAGATGACTGGTAAACACATGAAAGACTGGTCTCTGTTAATTGGCCATTAGGAGTTTACACAGCATTACACCTTGTTTGCCTATACACACATATGACAGTGCTCCAGTCATGTGAGTTACCCCACCAAGTCTCTGTTATTTCAATCACAGCATAGTTCCTTGACTGTGCCAGGAATTCCAATTCTTCCTGCTTGTTTCCCAGACTTCTTGCGTTCATGTACAGGCACTTAAGGTAACTAGCCAATTGTCTTACTTTCTCAGTATGATTCAAGAGGCCTCCGGTGTTGTACACTCCCCCTTGTGTTTCCTCCCACATCCCCACTTAGCTCTGGGCTTAATTGTCCATCCCCCGGCAAACCTAGTTTAAATCCTAGTTTAAAGGTGAATGCTTCCCTCTCAGGATGTCCCTGCAGCAAGCCCTCCCTTCCCTCAGGGAGGGACCTTCAGGCAGTTGTTCAGGGGGTGATTCTGTTTCCCTCAGCTCATCTCCCCTACAGCTGCCAGTAGCAGGTCTGCTCTCCTCCCTGGTCTGCCACAAAATGAGCTGCTCCCCGGCCTTTTTCCCTTTCTCCACCACTTCTCTTCAGATTTGATTTGTCTGCCCCATTTTCTGATAATTTACTTGCTGAACATTTGGCTTCTTTAAACTCAATTTTAAATTAGCAACAAGTTCAATGTCTACGGGAATTAATATTGCTGCAATGTACAGTTCTGTGTCTTTTGATTGTAGCAGTTTTGAAACAGCATTTACTATTTACATAATCTTTCTTTGGAGCACAATGAAAAAAAAACACTAAAATTTTCCATTAATTTCTTTAATGCTGAAGGCTCGTAAATTCGTCAGCCTTTTTGCACAGGAGAGTCATTTCTGTGGGTGCCTTTATTGTGTCTAAATACTGAATATGGGAGGAAGCTTGCTTGACCGAGTTTTAATTTGTTATGAAATATGTTCAAGAGGCCAAATAAAAAATGTCAGGTTTACTGCTCTTACCCCATAATAAAATAGTACAGGAAAAAAGGTTTAATATGATACCAGTCTCTGGGAAGCCGTCTTGTGCAGTAATGTTACATTCACCTGATGCAGAAAGTGTGCTCCCCAAAGATACGCATTTCAGCTTTCATCATTTATGTGGAGATTTCACAAGTTACACATATATTTACCTGTCACTAACATCCAACCCATCAATTTCTCCCAGTTCCCAAGTGTAAGTGGGGAACTATTGTTGGGAACTTTCCTGGCTTCTGTACTACCCCACAGGAATTGGCTAATAAAAGTGTCTAAGGCCCCACTCCTACTCCATTTACACAGAGGCCTACCTGCAGTGCTTGGTGATGCATTGATAAGATGTTGGGTGTGGGGAACTTCTCAGACTGTGAACTTCCACAATGCTGAGCTCAGCCAAATTGGGACAGAGCACCCATGATTAACAAGTAGATGTCGTTTCTCCCTCTTGTCATACAGGTTTAAAGTCAGTGTCCCCCAGCGATTACCTTCTCCTTGTGTATTTGCCCACTTTGTCACGAAGCTCTTTGGTTTTGACCCCATAAATGATAGGGTTGAGCATGGGGGGAACAAGGAAGTAGAGGTTGGCCAAGATGATGTGAACATGGGGAGCGATGCCTTGACCGAACCGGTGCGTCAGAGTGGAGAAGAGGGAGAGAGTACAAGAAATCAGCATCACACAGATGTGAGCTGTGCAGGTGTTCAGGGCTTTCTGGTGGGCTTTCTTGGAGGAGATTCTGAGGACGGCCCTGATAATCAGACCATAGGACAGGGCAACAAGCATCAGATCTAACCCAATGACTACAAAAGCTACCACCAAGCCATATGTCCTGTTGACTGTGGTGTCCCCACATGACATCTTCACCACAGCCATGTGGTCACAGTACGTGTGGGGCATAATGCGATTGGCACAGAATGGCAGTCTGCTCAGGAGCAAGGGCAGGGGAAGAATGAAGAGAAAAGCTCTTATCAAACCTACGAGACCTAGCTTAGCTATTCGTGCATTGGTGAGGATGGTGTCATATCTGAGAGGGTTACATATGGTAACATAGCGATCGAAGGCCATTGTCATGAGGACGGCTGAGTGCATAGCAGAAACCAGATGAAGGAAGAACATCTGGGTGAGGCAGCCACTCTCAGTAATGCCTTTCAAATTGAACCAAAATATGCACAGTGCTTTTGGCACAATGGATGTAGACGTGCCGATGTCTGTGAGTGCCAGCATGCAGAGCAGCAGGTACATTGGCTTGTGCAGGGTCTGCTCTTTCCCTACAACAAACAGAACCATGAAATTTCCCAACAGGCCAATAATGTAGAACGTAGAAAAAGGGATGGAAATCCAGACATGGGCAGCTTCCAGGCCAGGGATTCCCATTAGCATGAACGTTGAAGAGGGCGTGAGGTTGAGAGGTGCCATGAGGTGGTCGATTAATCAGTTGGGCTAAGAAATGCTCAAGGTGCCTGTGAAGGGAGAGAAGCACATCGATGGAGTTTACACAGTTCATAGCAAATAGTATGGTAAATATTTTATAGTTATTATCCATCTAGAATGGGGGTGAGCAGTGAGGTGGTAAGATTTACAGATGTCATCAGATTATTTGGGTCATAGTAAAGTCCAGAGAAGTCCTCAGAGGGAGCTAATGAAGCCAGGTGAATGGGCAGCATGATGACAAATGTCAATAACAGCAACGTGTATGCCCATTGGAGGGAAATGGTTGAAATCCTCAAACACCTGGTAAGGTTCTAATTTAATTGTATGAACTCAGGACAGGGACCTGGGCATCATGGTACACAGCTCTGGGAAACCCTGCTCACAGTTCGAGCATGGACAGAGACTAAGCAAAACATTGGGATCCAGGAGGAGTGGGATGGAAAATCATACAGAAAATACAACTCCATGACATCAGTCCATCAGTGTTTCACCATCCTCTGGACTCCTCTCTGTAGTACTGGGCACTGCAGCCTTCTCACAAAGGATGTTACAGAACTAGAGGGGTTCAGGCAAGGGCAACAAGAATGTGAATGGGCCTAGGGAAACTCTCATAAAGAGAGAGGTTGAAAAGACTGGGTCTGTTACCTTACAAAGGATACAAATAAGGGGGGACATGAGAAAAAATCTATACAATACTGACTGGTACAGAGTAGCGTAGATTGAGAATGTGATCTGCCTGTCTCATAACACAAGATCAAAAAGAGTTTGTATTAAAATGAAACTTGGCAAATTCAAAACAGATAAAAAAAGAATGCTTTCTTCACTCAGTGCCTAATTAGACTGAAGAACTTGTTGCCACAAGAGGTAGTTGAGGCCATGAGCTAAGTAAGAATCAGGAAGGGTTTGTACATTTACCTGGATAGTGAGACTCTCCAGTTACAATAGTACAGCTAAATAAATATTTTGGAAAGCCTAGATGCCAAAGTGTTTCAGGGCACAAGACAATCTCTAGCTGTCAGGCATTAAGGCGACACCTTCCAGATGGTCAGGTCACTCCCGCCATGCATCTACTGTTGAGTTTCTTACATCTTTTTCTGAAGCACCTGGAGACGTCCCTGTCAGAGAGAGGACACTGGCCTGGATGGAGCATAGGTCTGATCCATGATGCAACTCCTATGTTGGAAAGGAGCCAAGTTTCCCCCATGGAAACAGACATAATCATGTTGTACTAAGACTTTGTGCTCAACAGAATGGGCATGAGTAGCAGAAGGGTCTTCGTATTCAGGGCTACAGGCCTGCACTTCTGTTACTTCCCTTATTTCTTTCGGTGAGACAATTTCTTGCAGACACTCAGCTTTGTCTGAGGCATAAGTTAGAGGTGTTAACTGACAAGTGTAAGGAGAGACACATGTCAGCAACTCAGCTGCTAACCCTTCTCATGCCTGAACATTGATGAAGTTTACAAATTGCACAAAAATTAGAGGATTGTAAATTGGGGAGGGAGAGCTCAGTGGTTTGAGCACTGGCCTGCTAAACCCAGGGTTGTGAGCTCAATCCTTGAGGGGGACACTTAGGGATCTGGGGCAAAAAATCAGTACTTGGTCCTACTAGTGAAGGCAGAGGGCTGGACTCGATGACCTTTTGGGGTCCTTTCCAGTTCTAGGAGATAGGATATCTCCATTAAAAAAAAATGAAGTGGACACTGGGTCATAACAAACAATATGTGTTCTAATATAGCTATGTCGATATCTACATCTAGGAACAAAGAATTCAGGCGATGTTTACACGATGGGGGACTCTCATGGGAAGTGCAATGACTCTGAACAAGATTTGGGGGTGTGAAAGGCTAAATAGCTAAACATGAACTCCCTGTGGCCAAAAGAGCCAATGTGATCCTGGGATGAGAATCTCAAGGAGATGTAGAAACGTTATTTTACCTCTATATTTGCCACTGGTGCAACTGCTGCTGGACCCTTTGTCCAGTTCTGATGTCCATAATTAAAGATGGATGCTGATATACTGAGGAGGGAAAGAGAAGAGTCACAAAGATTAGTAAAAGAATAGAAAATTTGCCTTATAGTGATAAACTCAAAGATCTCAATCTCTTTAATTTAACAAAGATGGTAAATGGTGACTTGATAACAGTTCATAAGCACCTACAAGGGGAACACATATTTAATAATAGGCTTTTCAGCCTAGCATAGCACGATCCAATGCCTGAAAATTGAAGTTAAAGAAATTATGACTGGAAATAAGGCATACATTGTTTAAACCGTGAGAGTAACCATTGGAACAATGTACCAAGGTTCTTGGCAGATTCTCCATCACAGAGAATTTTTAAATTAGGGTTGGATGTTTCTCTAAATGATCTCCTCTAGGAACAATATTGGGGAAATTCTCTTGCTTGTACTCTACAGGAATTCAGACCAGATGATCACAATGGTCCCTTGGAGTCTATGAACATGTCCCCAGGAGTCAGCTGGAGGCATTTTGCCTGCTAGCTCGTGCCTGCGCTTACTGAAGGAATTTTTTCTATTCATGACCGTGTTTAATTTAACCCTATGGGGAGAAATTCTCATGTGACTACGGCACCTTGAAAATGTTTTCCTGGGTGTGTATTTAACGAGGCTGAGGGATCCCATGAGATACTGCATGGATGACGATTTTAGGTGAGAAAAAATGACTTCAGCCCATGAAATCTAGTAGAACTCTTTCCATTAATGGCTAACAGAGCTGGCTAGCAAATGGTCCCAGAGCATCCTGGGTTTAATGTCTGTGTCCCAGTGGCCCACTGTTTCAATCAGCTGCCAGTGATACCTGCATGTGGCAGCTGTATTTATCTAGGCCCTCACATGTCCCAGAGTTCCCCACCCTCATTATATAATGTCAGACAGTACTTCTCAGCTTTTGAAATGTTCCTGTGTACCAGTCCTTGAAGTACCATGTGGAGTGTATGGGTGTAACAAGAGAAGCCATGCAGGTGCATGCCTTTGACGATTTCTCCTGAGATTTCACACCAGTGAGACACAGTCACTGATTACCATCAATCCAAGGGAGTAGGAGTGACGAGAGGCACCTCACCCCCACAGAGTAAAAGTTGTGGCAAGCGTGGAGTAGTTCAGAGGTTGTTGGATCAAGGAATGACTGGGGAGTATGGAGAAGACACTGGTGACCAACATGCTTTTGGAATCGGAGGCAGTAAAAAGGGAAAATAAGTTTAACACACTAGTTAGATTGACTATGAATTAGCCGTTTCTCACCCTGATTGATGATACGAGCCATCTAGCAGATTTTTGCAGCTTGCATTTGTGAAGTTTCCATACACAGACTAGAAATCCCTTTAGCCTGGTTCCAGCACTTCCCCCAATTCAGTCTTTGTTCCTCAGGTGTTTCCAGGAATCCTCTTGCGTGGGAAGTGAAGAATCACTAATGATGTCACTCCCAAGGTTATATACCTTGCGCATATGGCGGGAACTCTTTGTTTCAAAATTTGATTCCCAGATCAGTTTGTGGGGAAATTCAGACTCCGCAAGGTGAATCTGGCCTGGTCACATGCCCTTGAAGAGTCATAGTATCCATTATTTAAAGGCTGTCTGCAGCATTCTCAGGAAGCCCGAGATGAGTTTTTCCTAAGGCCAAATGTTTTACCTACTAGCTCATTGCCCTCAATAGGCCCTTCCCAACCAACTGCTTAGACTGAAAGAATCTTGCAAAGTGGGTGTTACCCAGGTGTAACTGCATTTCAAACACAGATATGTAGTCAATATTCATAACTTCAGACACAAAATGAAACATGCATACCAATAGGATAATCGTATTCAGAAAATCTTAACTTTTCGTATGACATCTTACATGACCCATCCTGAATTAAATGTATCAAAATTATGCTATAATTATATTGAAATAACATCACTATGAAGAATATGGGGTGCAGTGTCACACAAAGATCAATGGTTCTTTCCACCGGTGAAATACCTGAAGTTACATACAAACAACAACAAAAGTTGGAAACAAAACGGCGTGAAGCTTGGGAACCCAGGCTGCAGTTCTGTGGCTTGCCAGAGCAAAGTGACCTTGAGATGTCCCCAAACACACTCAGGGTCAAGTAAGGTCCCAACACTGGCCTGGGACCAACAATCACAAAGAAAAAATTAATGTCAGTGCTGCTGCCCACCTGTCCTTCTAAATCCCGCTCCCCGCCCCCATAACCTTCAGTGCTGCCTGCCTGTCTGTGAACAGGTTGCTCCCCACCCCCATGATCCCCAGCTCTGCCTGCTGGTCACTGTACACCCCCTACCTGTCCCCACTGCCTTCAGCACTGCCTGCTTCTCTGTGTACACCTCCCTCCATGCAGCCAGAACCCCCAGCACTGCCTGCCTGTCTATGCAAACTGCTTCTGCCATCATAACCCTCAGTGCTGCCTGCCTGCCTGTATACATCCTGTTCCCTGCCCCCAGAACCCCCAGTTCTGGCCAATTGTCCATGTATGTTTCCTGTGCTGTCAATTGCTGATGTTACCACGAGGCTGTAGTGCTGTTGCTTACGGGAGGAGGAATCGTCTGGATTGGGGATTGTGTCAGAGACAATCTGCAACAGTGTGATCCACATTCCGTTGCAGTCTGAGAAACCCCCCTCTACCAGGAGGCCTCATTACGCCTCCTTTGTCTGTGCATTAGGCAGGATCTCCATTCCCTATTTCAACCAGTTTGAGGATGCTGCACCACTGGATACTGGATACTGGATACTGTATGTTTCCCCCACACACACACATACACACACACTGTGTGTTACTGGACCTCCCCCTTTTAGATTTCTAACACCGCCTGGTTTCCGCTAAGCCAGAAACATGCTTTTCTTTTTACTGCCTTTTGGTACTTCTCATCCACTCAAGAACCAGAGATGCAGGGGCAAAGAGAGAGCAGACGCCTCTCGAAGGTAAAAAAAACTGTTATCCTCATTGGTATGAACCTCTGAGTTTGTGAGTTTGAGATTTCAGCAACTCTCCTGTCAGTTCTTCTTCAGCTCAAATGAGCTTATCTGTCCTTAGAAGCCATGGGATGACTCCTTCTGAAGTCACTGCAGGCTCATGGCTGGTGTAAATCAGGCCATTTACTTAGATCCCTTCACATGGATTTAGGGGGAAGTCCTATCCATGCTGGGAGTTTTACCATTGATCTCAATGGGACCAGATTCTCCCTTAGTGTTTAACTTTTGGCTCCAAGCTCAGAAAATCATGGCTTTGGGTCATGCTACAGAGAGCGATATTCTGTTAGCGTGCTGAAAGAGTTTGAAGGAAAACCCCAGTTTATGTGACACTCTGAGACCGGGCATGAAAGAAGGGGATTTCAAAACATGTGTGACCAGATTTTGCTTTCAGGGAGGCCAGTGTCAGTCTGGAATGATCCAATGAAGGCAGAATGTGAGAGCAGAATCTGGCCAGTGTGCGACCCATTCTTGTTGTGAACCCTCTGGTAACACAGATAGCCACTGCAGAGGCCTTGGCAGCACTTCTTAACAAGGCAGTGAAGTTACTGAATTGTGAAACGTGAGCGAACTAGAGGAAAAACCACATCGCCCCAAAGAAAGGAAGCTGCTGAGACACATAGAAGGACACAGAAAGAGACAAGGAACTGATTTTAAAAACAAATATTTGGCTAAACAATTTTCAATACATTTGTAGTTCCAATTTTACCAGGTAAATCCCTTGGTGTTTCTGACAATATTAAAGAGTTCAAGTCTCCGTGCTGGTGAATCTTGCCCAGATGGTTCTTGACTTTACCCCTGGAACCCTTCTTGAGCCCTCAGCACTAACTTTAATGCAGAAACAGGCAACTCACCAAAATCCCGCTCAGCAGAGAGAGGAAATCTCCTTAGTGCAACAGGAAGGCAGATCCCAGAGTATCTGTGTATGAATCTCACATGGCTAACACTCTGAGTGCTGGACAACAACCTTTATGATTCCCCTGTATTGTCCCTGAAGACTCTCAGGTTGGCCTGGACTCCTGGATAATTCCCTTGGCTCCATTAGCAGTGGGAAGAGCAGAAAATAGACCTTGGAGAATTTCAGCCTGAGAGCCTCCCCCTGGAGTGAAGACATGATTCTCTGATAACAGGGGCTCAGATTGTCAGGGCAAACTGAGTCTCACAGACTTGGTAGAGTGGTCTTGCCCTAAACCCTGGAGAGAAAAGGAAGAGCCGAGGCTTAGATGTACTCATTTATCTATCAGCAATTCCATGCTGCTACCCATTGTCATAGAATCTGAGCATCTCCTCCTCATCCTCCTGGCTGATAAGCCCTGCGCTGACTCCCTGAGAACATGGTATGAAATGTAAACTCTTCTCCTTGTTGCACATCCTTGTTTCAAACCCATCTGATAGCTGCTCTCAGACCGAGGGCAGCACATATTGTCCCTGCTTACTTATAAACCCCCATAGTGCGATATCGTGCCATGGGCAGGGGCAGCTTCCTCAGCCCCTTCGGTGATCAGCATGTGCCCTGAAGCCTGGGGACTGCTAGAGAAACCGCATCGGCTATAATTTGGTGCCCAATGTCCATCCACATTGAGTGGGACTCGGGTTGTTAAGGGCACAAAGGCAGTAGGCACCAATTATAGACTTGAACTTCATAACATCCTCTGGCAAAAAGTTCCACATGATAGATCCAACGAGTTCCTGGAGAATAGATCCATCAATGGCTATTATTCAGGAAGGGCAGGGACTGTATCCCTAGCCTCTGTTTACCAGAGGATGGGCGGTAAGGGACAGATCACTTGATGATTACCTGTTATGTTCATTTCCTCTGAAGCACCTGGCATTGGCCGCTGTTGGAAGACAGGAATCTGGACTTGATGGACCTTTGGTCTGACCTCGTATGGCCGTTCTTATGACTGGGGGAATATGATATAGATCTATAGAATCATGACCGGCATGGCAAAAGGAAATAAAGAAGTGTTATTTACTCCTTCCTATAACACAAGAACTAACACAGTCTACCTGTGGAACTCTTTGCCAGAGGATTTTGGGAAGGCCAAGACTGTAACAGGGTTCAAAAAAGAATTAGTAAGTTAGTGGAGGATAGATCCATCAATGGCTATTAGCCAGGATGGGCAGGGATGCAGACTCATGCTCTGGGTGTCCTAGCCTCTGACTACCAAACACTGGGACTGGATGACAGGAGATGGATCCCTCGATAATTGCCTGTTCTGTTCTTTCCGTCTGAAGCACCTGGCCCCTGTCAGAAGAGAAGATACAGGACTAGATGGATCGTTGTTACCTGAGTCTCCTTTTCCTTCTCTGGTGCTGCTCCTCCTAGTCGATGGGGCCCACATGCCTAACTACCTCAGACAGTCCCTGTCATCGAACCAGTAATTTGAATGGAAAGCTTGGTAGTAACAAGAACACTCACTTTCCCAGTCTGAACAGTCACAGCTGTACCCCTTTGGTATAGGCCTTCTCTTTTACCTGTTGTGCATTTAGCAAAATTCTTCTAGCAAATGTATAGGTCCAGAGAGTTCCTGGAGGATAAGTCCATCAATGTCTCACATGCCTCACTACCTCAAACAGTCCCTGCCATCGAACCAATAATTTGAACTGAAAGCTTGGTAGTAACACTAACATTCAGTTTCCCAGTTTGAAAACTCACAGCTGGACCTTTTGGTATAGGCCTTCTCTTTACCTGTTGTGCATTTAGCAAAATTCTTCTAGCAAATGCCTGCAAAGTCTTGAGGTGATTCCTTAATTGAAGAATGTATTGGACTGTGTTCATTGCCTGGGGTCTTTGCTCTCCAGTATTTCTCCAAGCACGTCTAGAAAGCCTCAAGGTTGCTTCCCAGACAGCGGTTCAAAGGGAGAAAGAAAACGTGGAGGCTTGCGGCACACCCCTGATAGCAAAAAGGTGGCGGGGGAAGAGTTGATCCCAATGTTTGGGATCCGAGCTTACAAACTTCTTTAACATTGCCATCAAAGTTCTGTGAAATTTCTCTACCATCCCATCACTTTGAGGATGGTAGATCCTCTCAGCTGTTGGAGATTTTTTGCCTGGGCATATTTGAAGCCATGAGGATACATTTTCAGCCTCATAACTACATACATGAAATTATAAGCTATAACCTTACTATAACATTAGTGCATCATGAGTCTTCCGAAGACAGCCGGCATGACAAACTTTG
Source organism: Terrapene triunguis (assembly GCF_002925995.2). Taxonomy (NCBI): domain Eukaryota; kingdom Metazoa; phylum Chordata; order Testudines; family Emydidae; genus Terrapene; species Terrapene triunguis. The sequence goes on along the minus strand of NW_020664862.1, from coordinate 143,495 downwards.
CACTGAATACCACACAATCATTTGACAAGGATGAATGTGGAGGTGCTGGGTGTTCCTCTGGAGTACAGAGCATCACAGGCTGCGGCAGGGGCTCCAAAGCTCCTGAGCTTCTGGGGTTGTGGTGGGGGCCATTGAGCTGTTAGATGCGGTGGCAGCAGGTGCTGGACCCTCCTCTCTCCCACAGGGATGCTCGGGCTCTCATCCTCCCAATCAGGCTTTAATCATCCCTCTGTCAGTCCACACCCCACCCCATTATTTTTAGTAAAAGTCACAGACAGGTCACAGGCTTCAGTAAGTTATTGTTTATTGCCCGCAAACTGTCTGTGATTTTACTAAAAATAACCGTGACAAAAACTTAACCTTAGGCATGATGGATCATATGGTTTGCCCCTTCTTCCTGAATTGTGTTGCAGTCCAGGATAGCCACACCCTTGGTGAATGCATTCTGGTTGCTGTCAAGGGCTGCAGTTGTTGCATGCCCATTGACCTGGCCAGAAGTCTCCTCCACAGAATCATCTATTTCCTCCCCTATTCCTACCAACTCTGCCAGTTCTATGCATACTGTCACTGGGGTGTCAGCCTCCACCTTCTCAGTCAGCTGTTCCCCCCATTCCTTGAGGATTTCTCCAAAGTGATTCCTGTCCCTCCCCAATATGACTAGAAAGGCCAGATACTGGAAATAATTTACCTTACAAGCTTATTAAGATTTAACACAACTAAGTTTCCACACAAAAAATCCTTTATTAGTCCAAAGGGAACATGGTGTTGATTACATCCAAAATACAATTACAAGCAGATACACACTGGTGTTACATCCTCACAACCATACAGATATAGGCATTAAATAAATATTCACCACAGAATCAGGCTCAAGAAATACCTTCCCATCACAGCATGACTCCAGCGGGATAAGTAAAACCTCTGACAAAGTAACCCCTAAAAATTGGCTCTTTATAAGAACATAAAAATGGTCATCCTGGGTCAGACCAATGTTCCATCTAGCCCAGTATTCTGTCTTCCGACAGTGGCCAGTGCCAGGTGCTTCAGACGGAATGAACAGAACAGGTATTCATTAAGTGATCCATCACCTGTCGCCCCTTCTCAGTTTCAAACAGAGGCCAGGGACTTTTTAGAGCTTGGTTTTCCATCTCTGCCCATCCTGGCTAAGAGCCACTCACGGACCTATCCATGGACTTACCTAGTTCTTTTTGAGCCCTGTTATAGTCTTAGCCTTCAAAACATCCTCTGGCCAAGAGTTCCACAAGATGACTGTGCATTGCATGAAGAAATACTTTCTTTTGTTCGTTTCCAACCTGCTACTGATTAATTTCATTGGGTGACCCCTAGTTCTTGTGTTATGAGAGAGTAATTAACACTTCCTTATTTATCTTCTCCACACCAGTCATGATTTTATAGACCTCTATCATCTCCCCTCCCTTGTCGTCTCTTTTCCAAGCTGAAAAGTCCCAGTCTTGTTATTTTTTCCTCTATGAAAGCTTTTCCATACCTCTAAGCAATTTTGTTGCCCTTTTCTAACCTTTTCCAATTCCAATAGATCTTTTTGGAGACGGGGTGATAACATTTCTACACAGTATTCAAGATATGGGCATACCATGGATTATATAAAGGCAATATGATATTTTCTGTCGTATTGTCTATCCCTTTCCTAATGTTTCCCAACATTCTGTTAGCTTTTTGAACTGCCGCTGCACACTGAGTTGATGTTTTCACAGAACTATCCACAATGACTCCAAGATCTCTTTCTTAAGCGGTAACAGCTAATTTCGACCCCATCATTGTATATGTATGTTTTTGAATGTGTATTACTTTGCATTTATCAGCATTGAATTTCATCCACCATTTTGTTGCCTAGTCACACAGTTTGGTGGAATTCCTGTGTAACTCTTCATTGTCTACTTTGGAACTAAATATCTTCAGTAGTTTTGTATCATCTGCAAACTTTGCCAACTCACTCTTTACCTCTTTCTTGAGATCATTTAGGACTATGTTGAACAGTAGTGGTCCCAGTATACTATTTGGTCCTGGTGATATATTACTGTCATAGAAATTCCTGTCCGTTCCAGCTGAGGAATAAAGAGAGACGGACACAGCTAATCAAGCAAGGAGCCCCAGGAGGGGCGATCCGTTTATTTCAATTGCAATTGGGTTCGAGCTCATAAGTCAGCAAGAACAAAGAAAACGCTTACACCAAAGCATTATATGCAGTTGACTATGATAATCTATCGCTCTATGATTGGCCAAAATTTGCCATCATTACCATACATAATTAGCAAGCTACATGTATCTGCCCCTCTTATGACCCCTTATTGTTCATCTACTTGCCCCCCCCCCCACTTGCTTTATTTTGCAAACCAAGCAGTTAGTTATCTACAGGACGCAGGCACAGAAAGTTCCATTGTCTGCAGGTTTGGAGTTTGGCTACATTTCCTCTCGAAGGAACTTCCTGAGTTAAGACTAGCTGACACTGCATATCTCCCTTCTGTGTAAGTGACAAATTTGCCCCCTGGCAGTTAAATAGAATAATTTTATTTCATTACTGTTTAATTTATCCATTAGTTCCAAAACCTCTTTTAATGACAGCTCAATCTGGGACAATTCCTTAGATTTGTCACCTAAAAAGGATGGCTCAGGTGTGGAAATCTCTCTCACATCCTCTGCGGCGAAGACCAATGTAAAGAATGAAGTTAGTTTCTCCGAAATAGTCTTATAAAGTTTATATTTACTGCACCTGAGAGAACATTACTGAGCTCCTCTGCCATCTTCTTAGCATCCAATGACTGTCTGTGACTCATACAATGATTCCAGATTGCTGAGAGAGCCACTTCTTGTACCCTTGTCAAAGCCTGCTATGCCGTCCTATCATAGACTGTGCTCCATCGCTGCAAATTACAAAATAATGTCCCCAGTCAAGGCCTGTGTCTTGGACAAAAATATTTAATAGTTCAAAAAGCTCTTCACCGGTTGCTCGTATTGGTAGTGGAAGGCAAAACAGACATTTCTTTTTTAATTATATTGCTGTAGAAAAATGAATATACACCAGCAAACGTGCAATGTTTGATATACTGTAGAGCCTCAAAGTTATGAACACCTTGGGTATGGAGGTTGTTCGTAACCCTGTCCTCTGAAAAAAAAAATCTTGATGGGTTTAGCTACTAAGGTGTGGTGTCTTGTGTCGAGATGCTGGTGTAGCTTGCAGCACCGTATACTGTGGTTTGCCAGTAGTTCATTGCATAGAACATATTGAGGCTTCGGTGCATCTCTGGACTCGCTCCACGTAAAGCCCAGTTTGAAATAAGCTTTGCCATATTTTCAACTTTGGCATTTTGCTGGGACTTCCACTGCTGCCCTCACTTCAGTTTGTGCTGTACGCTTTTCTCCCTTTGTCACAAAACGATCCATTTCTCCTGTAAGCTCTTTCTCACTGCAAGCGCTGCTGATAATGGTTTTAAGTTTGTTTTTAAGAACTTGGGACATCTGACATGTCACAGGTGCTAAGAGAGCCCTGCATGGGGCTCGTGTAGAGCACTGAAGCACTCTGTGTGGCTGTGTCTCCCGTTGTCAGCCTGGGCTCCCACTGTCACCCTGGGGTGGCTGAGGCTCCAGCTCTCCCCTTTACCCATCCCCTGGTTGTGCACGGCCCATCTGCATGAGCCCCAGCCACCTGGTGCTGACAGCTGGGGCTCTTAAAAAAATCACACAGCTTCCGCCTCCCTTTATACATTCCCACACCTCCCACAGTTTGAGAACTGCCGCTCTAAATAGATCTGAATGAAAGCAAACGTCCAGGAAAAGCAAAGAAATGTCTGTTGGAATGATTGACCAGTTTTTCAGCTCATTCATACAGACCCTGTCACTTGCAGAATTAAGCGTATTTGGCTGAAGTAAGCTGAATTGATCAGCACCTACCTGCAAGCTTTGGAAGTGATTGGAAAGCTGTGCATTTATTATATGGACACACCTGTAAAACATGTTCACTTTGAGACAATTTTCTGAGTCGGCAAGTCTTTTACCTTGTGACAGCCATAGCTCAGGGTTGGTTGGCAGGGGAGTGCCACCCAGTTGTCAGGGCTTAGGCCTGTGACGTGAAAGGGGGTAGGTAGGGGAGCCCAGGCCTTCCAATGCACCGGGCTGTGACCTCAAGCCCTTTGGGTCTATCAGTGCTCTGAGATCTGGAGATGATAAGGTGGCATGGGTGGCGCGTGGCTTTGGTATTTAGGGAGGCTGGTCCAAGCGCTAGAAGCTCCCTCGGTTCCTGGATCATGGCCCCACCCCATGCTTCACTTCCTTCCCTGTGCCCTCCCCAACTGCCGCTTGCTGAGTCCCTCCTCTCCTCTACGCCCTCTCACCTTTGAACACCTTGACTGTCGCTCGCTGAGTCCCTCCTCCCCCCCTGCTCCGGGACCCTCACTGTCCGCCACTAGCCAAATCCCTTCCTCCTCTCCTTAACCCCCTGTCCTCCAAGGCCTTCTGCCCACCGGGTGCCTGCACTCCCTACCCCCAAGACCCCACCACTCATCAAGTCCCTCCATTTCTGTATGAGCAAGTCTCGATTTGATTGAAAGGGCCCTCATATATTTACTGAGCAGTCCATCAGTGCCCTCTGGATCACGTTCTTTCCCTGCTTCAACACTTTTAGCTATTTCCATTGACTGGGATGAAAACCTGAGATTACATTCACCTAAGAGTGCGTCCAGCACATGAAAATACAGCTGTCTGCCCCATTTTCCTTTAGCACTCTCATTTTTACCTGGCTGATATTCTTGTTTTCTAAGTGTGTTTGTAATAACTGAACAGCCAAGAAAGGCTGGTTTTTTTCACAGGTTATTTCTGAGCATACGCTTCCTCTGTGCAAGGGTAACCTGGACATCATGCAGCTCACAGAACATTTGGGCTTCCTCCAAAGAGTATCCCACTTAACGCTGGTTTGCATAATGTCTAACACTTTGACACTTCCCTGCCGTACACTGAAGGCCTGAGAAAGTGTCGTGTCTGGTATCTGCAGAACTTTGTGCGCTACATGATCCATACTAAGAACATGGTAAAAAACCACCAAGCACACCCAAAATCTATTTTCTGCACATTCTTCAACAAACTGAATGCATCAATAAATCTTCAGTGGGGAGGCTCTGACAGTCCCAACAAACTACTGAGAAGTGCTCTCATGGAGTTTTTACAGTAGACATATTTTTTCATCTGTATGCCCATCTCCTCTCATTTAAACTAGACAATTCTAGTTTCACTCCAAGCATCTTCTGGCCCTTTAAGTGAGCATGGTGTGTGCCATGCTTCAGTGCTTGCTGATGCTGGAACAACTCATCTAAGGGGGCTGGAACATGGGGGGCCAGGAGGCCAGGGCCCAATTTTAAATGTGGTTCTGTTTTTTACTGATGAGCAGAAGGTGGTAGGCATCTCGGGGATGGGGGAGTCGGGGTGGAGGAATGGAGAGACTCAGCAAGCAATGGCAAGGGAGGTGGAGGAGAGGAAGGTCTCAGCGAGCAGCAGGCGGAGGTCCATGGGGAAAGGTAGGTGGAGGAGAAAAGGGACTCAATGAATGGTCGGCGAGGGGGCAGGAGAGGAGGGACTCAGCAAGCTGCGGGTGTACGGGACACATAGGAGGAGCATGGAGGAGAGGAGGGAGTCAGGACTCAGCTAACATATAAATAAACATATAAATAATTAACCCAATCTATATCTTGAAACAAAGGATTTTTTTAATTAACACCTTGGTCTATACATCAAGTAACAAATGAAAGCTTTAGGTAGATACCTAGTACAGATTTTGTCCACATTAGCAACAAAGCTGTGAGATGACAATCAAATTCAAAATAAAAACCCCAGTACTGGTACTTGTATCCCGATTGAGGGTTGTCAGGTGTTTCAAACTAAAAAAAAAAAGGCAAATTAAGGTGTTAGAAGCCCAAAAGGAGCCCAAAACGTATGTAGTGTAAAAACCACAATAACTTGACAATATTATTTATTTCTAATTGCATTCAATGATAATAGTCAATGTCCATATTTTGAGTTGTATTAGTTTGTTACTGTTAGTCTCTAAAAGGCAACATTTCATGATCACTGTCATCTTTGGAAGTAGAATGCTTCTGTTGCTGGTCAGACATATCAGCAGTGACCAGTGAAATCATTTATTTCGTTGGTGAAAACTCTTCACAATATATTTTGTGGGTTGCATGTACACCCTAAGATGAAGAGCGTTTTCTAAAAGTTCCTCTTGCATCGTGTTGTGCAGTTTTGTTTTTTATCAAGTCCATCGGAGAAAACAGTCTTCCAACTGCAGCATTGCTAAAAGGTAGCAACAGCAATGAAAGAGCAAACAAGATAAATTCATTAAAGTTTTAATCCCCAGTGGCATCCATGTGTTGAAGACCTTCAACCCAAAAGTGCTCTACTCAGTTATTCTGAGTATGAGGCCAGTGAACCAGAAGCAAAATTCTCCACTGTGCTGCTCCAACTGCCCAAAGTCTTCACAAAACAATGGCAAAAATGAGATATCAGCCAATTTAAGTCATGAAGAACTTTGTATTGGAAGCGATTCAATCACTTGGACATTTGGTGGCAATCTCTGTTTCATCTGTTTCACAAACTCCAAGGTGAAATCTTGACATCTACTTTTGATGTCTTGGACAACGGGAATGGTTAGAGTGCATTTTGAAAGTTTCAGCTGAAAGCAACTCCAAAATCAACTGCACAAAGTGGCAAGTTATTGGACTCCAAGGTGATGTCATAGTTTAACACAGCAGTCTATTACCCACGGTCTTCAGAATCCCCAGGAAGGGCAAATTAACTATTTCACTCCAGGCGGTGGCAGGAATAAATCAATGGGAACACAGCAATTCTGTCTGATCATGGATTAAATGCAAGTAAGCATGCTCATGTCTAACACCGCAGTTTATGACATTTAAGCACACACAGACATAAGCAATAGGTTTAGAACATCCCAGATATGTCCCTAACATTTGGAATGGTATTGAATAATTAACAGCAGGTTCGCAGTGGCCAGTTGCTCACCTGCTGAGGAGAAAGGGTGTCAGAAAAAACATTTCTCGAGATTAATTCAGAGAACTCCTCCAAAGTACACTGTATTAGCTAATCTTTTATAACTTCTATAAACAAATAGGTCATAGTGACATCTACTGGATCATCACTTTTCTTAACTTTCAATAAACTTCTAATATTAGAGGCATCTAGACTCAAGGTTTACATCCATTTATCTTTTTTCTTTCTCATTTATTTACTTACCTATCCACTTCTTTTTAGCGGGAAATGCCAGCTTGATTTTGACCTTGCATCTTAAAGCCTGCTTTCCAATTAACCCAGAACTATTTGGTGTTCTATTTTATTAATTCATAGTGGCTGAGTGCACATCATATGGTTGCAATTGGGTTGAACACGTTCTGAAGTACACACTCCTCAAATCCAGGGTAACACGGTCCAGTTATCAAAAACACACTGTTTCAAAACCCTCATCAATGAGCTCTAGAAGAATGTCCTCAATTCCTGCAGCAGCTTTCCTGTATTAGCAGTATCCAACTGAGACACTTCGTTTATCATCGAGGCTTCCTGAAGGATTGAACGTAGAAAAATCAGGTTAATTTTGCTCACTAGATAACTGTACATACAATAAAGAAGTTCAGCATTGTTGTTGCTTTCTTTTCTTTGTCTGTCAGAAACCGTAGCTTCAGTTCGTCAAACTGATGAAGAACCCTGTTCACACATGGTTTAATGGAAAGCCAACTTTCTTCAGAAAGCTGCAGTATCTTTTGGTGGTCTGGAAGTCATGGAAAGGCCGAGGGAGTGTGCAGAGGTAGGGTCTGACAGATGATGCTGAAAGAGATCAGGTGACACAGCAATGGAGAGAGCAGTGCTTGGTGATCCAGTGATAAAACGTTAGGTGTGAGTAACTTCTCAGACTGTGAACTTCTGCAATGGTGAGCTCAGCTAAACTGCTACAGAACACCCTTGATTAACGAGGAGATATTCTTTCCCCCTGTCAGCACTCAGGTTTACAGTTTTTGTTCCCCAGCGATCACCTTTTGCAGATGTATTTTCCCACTTTGTCATGAAGCTCTTTGGTTTTGACCCCATAAATGATAGGGTTGAGCATGGGGGGGATGAGGAAATAGAGGTTTGACAAGATGATGTGAACATGGGGAGCAATGCCCTGACCAAACCGCTGTGTCAGATTGGAGAAGAGGCCAGGAGGATAAGCCATCATCAACACACAGAGGTGGGATGTGCAGGTGCTGAGGGCTTTCTGGTGGGCTTTCTTGGAGGAGATTCTGAGGATGGCCCTGATGATCAGACCATAGGACAGGGCAATGAGAGTCAGGTCTAACCCGATAACTACAAATGCTATCACCAAGCCGTACATCCTGTTCACTGTGATGTCCCCACACGACATCTTTGCCACAGCTATGTGCTCGCAGTATGTATAGGGGATAATGTGGTTGCCACAGAATGGCAGCCTGCTCAAGATAAAGGGCAGGGGCAGAACGAAGAGAACAGCTCTTAATAAAGCCAGGAGCCCTAACTTAGCTATCCGTGTGTTGGTGAGGATGGTGGCGTATCTCAGAGGGTTACATATGGCGATGTAGCGATCGAAGGCCATTGTCACGAGGACGGCTGAGTGCATAATAGAAATTGTGTGAATGAAGAACATCTGGGTGAGGCAGCCAGCCACAGTAATGCCTTTGAAATCGAACCAAAATATAAAGAGTGCCTTCGGCATGATGGAGGTCGACATGCTGATGTCTGTGAGTGCCAGCATGCAGAGCAGCAGGTACATCGGCTTGTGCAGGGTCTCCTCTTTGCCTACAACAAACAGAACCATGAAATTTCCCAACAGGCCCATCATGTAGACGATAGAGAAAGGGATGGATATCCAGGTGTGGGCAGCTTCTAGGCCAGGGATGCCCATTAAGATGAATGTTGAAGGATCAGAGGGGGTGAGGTTGAAAGCTGCCATCAGGTAGTCAATGCATCTGTCAGACTCAGAAATGCTCAAGGTGCCTGTGAATGGAGAGAAGCACAGCGAGGTGGGTAGCACACTTTATAACAAATAATATGGTAAATACTTTATAATAGGGCTGTCGATTAATCGCAGTAAACTCATGTGATGAACTCAAAAAAATGAATCTCGATGAATCACACTGTTAAACTATAGAATGCCAATTGAAATTTTAAAAATATTTTTGGATGTTTTCCTACATTTTCAATTATATCGATTTCAGTTACAACACAGAATAAAAAGAGTGCAGTTCTCACTCTATATTATTTTTATTACAAATTTTGCACTGTAAAAATGATAAACAAAGGAAATAGTATTTTTCAATTCACCTCATTCAAGTACTGTAGTGCAGTCTCTTTATCCTGAAAGTGCAACTTACAAATGGTTTTTTTTGTTATATAACTACAATCAAAACCAAAACAATGTAAAACTTTAGAGTCTACAAATCCACTCAATCCTACTTCTTGTTCAGCCAATTGCTAAGAGAAACAAGTTTGTTTTCATTTATGGGAGATAATGCTGCCCACTTCTTAATCACTGATCATTTTCATTTCTGTCCACTGGACTCTCTCCAATTTGTCCACATCCTTTCTGTAGTGGGGGCCCAAAACTTGATGCAATACTCCAGATGTGGCCTCACCAGTGCCGAATAGAGGGGAATAATCACTTCCCTCCATCTGCTGGCAATGCTCCTAGTAATGCAGCCCAATATGCCATTAGCTTTCTTGGCAACAAGGGCACACTCCTGACTCATATCCAGCTTCTCATCCACTGTAATGCCCAAGTCCTTTTCTTCAGAACTGCTGCTTAGCCAGTCGGTCCCCGGCCTGTAGCTGTGCATGGCATTCTTCCATCCTAAGTGCAGGACTCTGCACTTGTCCTTGTTGAACCTCATCAGATTTCTTTTGGCCCAATCCTCCAATTTGTCTAGACCACTCTGGACCCTATTCCTACCCTCCAGCGTATCTACCTCTCCCCCCAGATTAGTGTCTTCTGCGAACTTGTTGAGGGTGAAATCCATCCCATCAGCCAGATCATTAATAAAGATGTTGAACAAAACCGGCCCCAGGACTGACCCCTGGGGCACTCCAATTGATACCTCCTGCCAACTAGACATCGAGCCATTGATCACTACTCATTGAACACGACAATCTAGCCAGCTTTCTATCCACTTTATAATCCAGGTACTGAGGTGAGGCTGACCAGTCTGTAGTTCCCCGGGTTCTCTTTATTCCCTTTTAAAAAGATGGGCACTATATTTGCCTTTTTCCAATCATCTGGGACCTCCCCCCGATCACCACAAGTTTTCAGAGATAATGGCCAGTGGCTCAGCAGTCACATCAGCCAATTCCATGGACTTGTGCATGTCCAGCTTTTCTAAATAGTCCTTAACCTGTTCTTTCACCACTGAGGGCTGCTCACCTCCTCCCCATACTGTGTTGCCCAATACAGTAGTGTGGGAGCTGACTTTGTCTGTGAAGTCCAAGGCAAAAAAAAGCATTGAGTACTTTAGCTTTTTCCACATCATCTGACACTAAGTTGCCTCCCCCATTCAGTAAAGCTCCCACACTTTCCCTGACCTTTTTTCTTTTTGCTAACATACCTGTAGAGACCCTACTTGTTACCTTTCACATACCTTGCTAGCTGCAACTCCAGTTCTGTTTGGCCTTCCTGATTACATCCCTGCATGCACGAGCAATATTTTTATACTCCTCCATAGCCATCTGTCCACATTTCCCCTTCTTGTAAGCTTCCTTTTTGTGTTTAAGCTCACTGAAGATTTCACTGTTAAGCCAAGCTGGTCGCCTACCATATTTGCTATTCTTTCTGCACATTGGGATGTTTTTTTCTGCGTGCTCCATAAGACTTCTTTAAAATACAGCAAGCTTTCCTGTACTCCTTTCCCCCTCATATTAGCTTCCCAGGGGATCTTGCCCATTAGTTCCCTATGGGAGTCAAAGTTTGTTTTCCTGAAGTCCAAGATCCATATTTTCTACTCTCCTTTCTTCCTTTTGTGAGGATCCTGAACTCAACCATCTCATGGTCACTGCTGCCCAGGTTGCCTCACACTTCTACTTCTGTCATAACTATGAAGGGAAGGGTAACAGCTCTCTGTGTACAGAGACTCCAAATCCTTTTACCTGTAAAGGGTTAAGAGGCTCGGGTAACCTGGCTGACACCTGACCCGAAGGACCAATAAGGAGACAAGATACTTTCAAATCTTGGGGGGGG
>NW_020664862.1:16645-57220 GCF_002925995.2 Terrapene triunguis | reverse complement strand
TCCATCCCTTTCTCTGCATTCTACATTATCAGTCTGTTGGGAAATTTCACGCTTCTGTCTGTTGTAGGTAAGGAGCAGACCCTGCACAAGCCGATGTACCTGCTGCTCTGCATGCTGGCACTTACAGACATCGCCACACCTACCTTCGTTGTGCCAAAGGCGCTGGGCATATTTTGGTTCAATTTGAAAGGCATTACTGTGGCTGGATGCCTCACCCAGATGTTCTTCCTTCACATGGTTTCTGTTATGCACTCAGCCACCCTCGTGACAATGGCCTTTGATCGCTATGTTGCAATATGTAACCCTCTGAGATATTCCACTGTCCTCAGCAATGCACGACTAGCTAAGCTAGGGCTTGTAGGTTTGATAAGAGCTGTTCTCTTCATTCTGCCCCTACCCCTGCTCATGAGTCAGCAGCCATTCTGTGCCAACCGCATTATCCCCCATACGCAATGTGAGCACATAGCTGTGATGAAGATGGTATGTGGGGACATCACAGTCACCAGGATATATGGCTTGGTGCTAATGTTTGTAGTTATGGGGTTTGACCTGACGCTCATTGCCCTGTCCTACATTCTGATCATCAGGGCTATCCTCAGAATCTCCTCTAAGAAAGCCCACCAAAAAGCCCTTAACACCTGCACAGCCCACATCTGTGTGATGCTGACATATTATACCCCTGGCCTCTTCTCCAACCTGACACATCGGTTCGGTCAAGGCATTGCTCCCCACATTCACATCATCTTGGCCGACCTCTATCTCCTCATTCCTCCCATGCTCAACCCTATCATTTATGGGGTCAAAACTAAAGAGCTTCGTGACAAAGTAGGCAAATACACCTGCAGAAGGTGATCACCTGGTGCCACTGACTTGAAACCTGTGTGACAAGAGGGGGAAAGCATATCTCCTTGTTAATCAAGGGTGCCCTGTCCCAGTTTGGTTGAGCTCAGCATGGTGGAAGTTCACAGTCAGAGAAGTTCCTCCCACCCAATATCTGATAATTCCATCACTAAGCACTGCTCTCGACGGTGCTGAGTTTCCTCTCTCTGACCATCACCTGACCTCTTTCATTGTCACCCATCATCCTCCAATCCCCCACACCCTGATACTCAGCCTTTCTGTGAGTCTAAGGCTATGTCTGCACTACTGCAGTAAGTCGACCTACTCCACACAACTCCAGCTACGTGAATAACTGTAGCTGGAGTCGATGTACCTTAGGTTGAGTTACCACTGGGTCTACACAGCGGGGGGTCGACAGGATAAAATCTCCCATCGACTCTTCTCATTGTGGGTAGACTACAAGGGTTAGACACACTAAATCGACCTCTGGTGGATCGATCTCAGAGCATCGATCCCGGCTGTAGTGTAGACGTACCCTAAGACTACCATAAGATACTGTACCATTTTCATACAAAGTGGTTTTCCATTAGTCTCTATGTGGTCAGGGGTCTTGTTCAGTTTTACAAACAGAAGCTACACTTTCAGATAGCCAAAGAGAAAACAAAAGAAATGGCAATGCTGAACTTCTTTATCATATGTACAGTGATCCGGTGAGCAAAATTTACCTGATTTTTCTATGTCGAATCCATCAGGAAACCCGGAGGAAAATGCAACAGAGGGTCCTGTGGCACCTTTAAGACTAACAGAAGTATTGGAGCATAAGCTTTCGTGGGTGAATGCCCACTTCATCAGATGCAAGTATATTCCTCAGATCCCACTGAGGAATACACTAAGAAACTGCACCATCTACTCAGGACACTCCCTACAGTAACACAGAAACAAATCAACATACCCTTAGAGCCTCGACCGGGGTTATTCTGTCTACTACCCAAAATCCACAAACCTGGAAATCCTGGATGCCCCATCATCTCAGGCATTGGCACTCTCACTGAAGGACTGTCTGGATATGTGGACTCCCTACTCAGACCCTACGCCACCAGCACTCCCAGCTATCTCCGTGACACCACTGATTTCCTGAGAAAACTACAATGCATTGGTGATCTTCCAGAAAACACCATCCTAGCCACCATGGATGTAGAGGCTCTCTACACAAACATCCCACACACAGATGGAATACAAGCTGTCAGGAACAGTATCCCTGATGATGAAACAGCACAACTGGTTGCTGAGCTCTGTGACTTTATCCTCACGCACAATTATTTCAAATATGGTGACAATATATACCTCCAGACCAGTGGCACTGCCATGGGCACCCGCATGGCCCCACAATATGCCAACATTTTTATGGCTGACCTGGAACATCGCTTCCTCAGTTCTCGTCCACTAACGCCCCTTCTCTACCTACGCTACATTGATGACATCTTCATCATCTGGACCCATGGGAAGGAGACCCTGGAAGAATTCCACCATGATTTCAACAGCTTCCACCCCACCATCAACCTCAGCCTGGACCAATCTACACGGGAGGTCCACTTTCTAGATACCACAGTACAAATAAGTGATGGCCACATTAACACCACCCTATACCGAAAACCCACCGACCGCTACGCCTACCTTCATGCCTCCAGCTTCCACCCCGGACACACCACACGATCCATCGTCTACAGCCAAGCGCTGAGGTACAACCGCATCTGCTCCAACCCCTCAGACAGAGACCAACACCTCCAAGATCTTCACCAAGCATTCTCAAAACTACGATACTCACACAAGGAAATAAAGAAACAAATCAACAGAGCCAGACGTATACCCAGAAGCCTCCTGCTACAAGACAGGCCCAAAAAAGAAACCAACAGAACTCCACTGGCCATCACCTACAGTCCTCAGCTTAAACCTCTCCAATGCATCATCAGTGATCTACAACCCATCCTGGACAATGATCCCTCACTTTCACAGACCTTGGGAGGCAGGCCAGTCCTCGCCCACAGACAACCCGCCAACCTTAAGCATATTCTCACCAGCAACCACGCACCACACCATAACAACTCTAACTCAGGAACCAACCCATGCAACAAACCTCGATGCCAACTCTGCCCACATATCTACACCAGCAACACCATCACAGGACCTAACCAGATCAGCTACAACATCACCGGCTCATTCACCTGCATGTCCACCAATGTTATATATGCCATCATGTGCCAGCAATGCCCCTCTGCTATGTACATTGGCCAAACTGGACAGTCACTACGCAAGAGGATAAATGGACACAAGTCAGATATTAGGAATGGCAAGATACAAAAACCTGTAGGAGAACACTTCAACCTCCCTGGCCACACAATAGCAGATGTAAAGGTAGCCATCTTATAGCAAAAAAACTTCAGGACCAGACTCCAAAGAAAAACTGCTGAGCTCCAGTTCATTTGCAAATTTGACACCATCAGATCAGGATTAAACAAAGACTGTGAATGGCTATCTAACTACAGAAGCAGTTTCTCCTCCCTTGGTGTTCACACCTCAACTGCTAGCAGAGCACCTCACCCTCCCTGATTGAACTAAGCTCGTTATCTCCATACTGATTTATACCTGCCTCTGGAAATTTCCATTACTTGCGTCTGATGAAGTGGGCATTCACCCACAAAAGCTTATGCTCCAATACTTCTGTTAGTCTTAAAGGTGCCACAGGACCCTCTGTTGCTTTTTACAGATTCAGACTAATATGGCTACCCCTCTGATACTGGAGGAAAATGCTAATATTTCATTTGGAAAGTCCTAATACAGGAGAACTGCAGTAGGATTTGGGAACATTCTACTAGCACTTGTTTGTGAGTTTTTCCTGTGCTATTTTATTATGGGGTTAGAGCAGTAAACCTGACATTGTTTATTTGGCCTCTTGAACCTATTTCATAACAAATGAAAGCTTGGTCAAGCAATTGACTACACAATTGATCAACAACCAGTATGAATCACTCCTTCCTCTCAGATTCAGTATTCAGACACAATGAAGGCACCCACAGAAGTAATTCTCCTGAGCAAAAATGCTGATGAAGTTTATGAGACTCCAGCATTAAAGAAATTAACGGAAAATTTTAGTTTTGTTTTTCTCATTGTGCTCCAAAGAAAGATTCTGGAAAGAGTAAATGCTGGTTCCAAACCTCTACAATTCAAAGACACACATCTATACGAAGCAGTAGGATTACTTCCCAAATGCACTGAACTTCTAGCTACATTTCAAATGAAGTTAAACGAAGCCAGACATTCAGCAAGTAAATTATCAGGAAAATGGGGCAGAGAAATCAAGTCTGAAAAGACATGCTTGAGAAAGGCTAAAAGGCATGGGAGTAGCTCATTTTGTGTTAGATCAGGAAGGAGAGCAGACCTGCTACTGGCAGTTCCAGGGAGATGATCTGAGGGAAGGTAGAATGTCCTCCTGAACAACTGCCCAAAAGTCCCTCCCTTAGGGAAGGAAGGGCTTGCTGCTGGGACAGCCTGAGAGGGAAGCTTTCATCTCTCATATGAATGTTGGTCTTGATTGATCCACTTTATTTGCTGTTTGGACTACTCCAGCAGGGAAGAGCCCTTGGACTGAGCTGGCTCCCGGAGGTTCCGCCATACCACAGGAAGAGGCAGTTGCTGCCCAAGAAGACAGGAGAAAGACCTTGTTACATGCAACCACTGTTACCTCGGTAACTTTTACTCAATCACCTGAAATTTCCTTGTGGGGAGGGAAATCTCACCCCAGGACAAAATCTACTTCCTGACAGTTTATCTTTGGAGGGTAGCTAATGTGCCGCCAATTTTTAAAAATGGCTCTGGAGGTGACCCCGGCAATTACAGGCCAGTAAGCCTAACGTCAGTACCGGGCAAACTGGTTGAAACTATAGAAAAGAACAAAATTGTCAGACACCTAGATAAACACAATTTCTTGGGGAATAGTCAACATGGTTTTTGTAAAGGGTAATGCCTCACCAATCTACTAGAATTCTTTGAGTCAGACCTCAAAAAATCATAAGATTGGCTTAAAAGCCTCAAAAATAGGTACTTTGGTGTTTATTGTGTCTTCTGGTTTCTAGGCCATTAAGTTGCACCTGGGTCATGTTTTCAAGGTTTCCTCTGTAACCAGAAGGCTGAGAACTGCTGTGTTCTTTACAGCTGAGATTCTCACTTAATCCCAGGACTCCAGGAGTTGGTGTATTAAGAAAAACATCAAATGTCATGAGACTTGATATCAAATCATGAGAGATAGCAACACTGTTACATCGGCAGAGTTGCTCACTGGCTGTAATGCAGGGTGATTTCTGGGGTCGGGGGAGGCTGTGTGCTTGTGAAATGTGGCAATAATACTACTGAAGCACAAACAGTATGTGTCGGCTGACTGAAGTGGCTAAGGAGCGTGAGTATCAACCTCAGGGAAGACTGCTAAGGAGAAGGGCACATCTCCCAAAGTGGTTGTGACTCTATACTTTGATTTCACCAACCAACTATCAGTGTGAACCCTTCAAGCAGTACAATAGCCTTAACATGGAGTCACAGACAGTTGCCTGGGTACTCTCTGTCTTGCCACCCATTTAAGCCTTCCTTTGTGATAGATGGTCCCTTACACCAAAAATCACAATATTCAGGTTACTCCGAGTCCCAAAGGACCAGTCACTTACCCCAAATGCACCTTAGATCTCACACCGAAGACACCGCTACAATAAATTAAAGATTTATTAACCAGGAAAAAGAAGTGAGTTATTTACAAGTTTAGAGTAGGTCAATATACACACACCAATGAGTTACAGTCTTAGGTTCCAAAAGGAGATAGAAGCTGCTGTAATATGCAATCTCTGTGTGTCCATTAAGCCTAACTCAGGCTAAGCAGCTGGGGATTCCTTGCTTATGCTTAGAAATCTTTGCCCCTCAGAATCCGAGCAGCGCAAAGAGAGACAGTTCCTTCTCAGCAGAGATTTTTAGTCCAACAGTTCAAGCTGTTGGGGCGAGGCCAACTGCTTGTCTCCTCTTCATGGGTGTGGGGGGAGCAATGAACAGTCTTTTGTCCTCTAATGTTCCACAGTGGCTTGTCTGGTATCTATGGGCCTTCTCTTGTTGGGCAGGAGATGACATCTCTTGGGGATAGCTAGTATCTCACACTTAGGAAAGCTTCTCCCCTGACTATGGGGGTTTCCAGTTTCATAGCAAACAATTTTATAGTTACAGAGCACTGAAATATTACCTTTAACATGGGGTACAGATGTTACCATTAATGCAGGCAGCAACTTGCAAGCATTTCATAAAGTGTGAACACTAAACACATTTTTATTAATCTAACACCTATGTTAACAATACCAACACACAGGTGAGCCAGACTGGTTTCCAGCTATGTGTTTGGCAGTGCTCAGTGAGGCTAGGGACCTTGGTGTGAGGTTGCAACTGGTTTGCCAACATCACAACATGCTTGGATTAACTAAGTTTATTGGGGCAGCCAGGAGGACACTTCCACCTGGTGTTTCCATCAAAAGTTGGTTTGCTGAACTGTTTTTATATGTAAACCATAAGGCAGTATCTCCAAGTCATCTTAGCATATGCAGTGGGGCCCAGAGAGTTGGAGGATTCCAGGCAGGGGAGGAGATGGTCCGCTGTCCGCTTTGGGGCAGCTTGTGTGGCGGGTTACAACCCCTCTGCTGTCCCTACTAAATTGCTTTTATAAACTGAAAAATAAATGAACAGTACATACCTCAGTGGCTATTCGTCATTTCCTGATTTTACATGCAGAGTTAACATTCAACCCAACAGAGCCTAGTGCAACTGGTGTGCATTTATGCAAGGATGCAATGTCAGCTGCAGGGGGCCGGGCGGTTGTGGGGGATTAGTGGCGTGTGAATAGCACTCTTTGCCTCTTCATTCAGCACCACCGATTATAAAGCACAGAGTAAATGCTGAGCTGGTTACCTCTCAAGTAAACTGATGTAATTCCATTTGTTTCACCTGACCACAAAGCTGATTTGACCAGCGTTCTTATTTTTTGAATCCCCCCTGTATGAAGTTTAATGCCATGGACTAGTTTTGGAATAAGCCCTCCCACCAGGATTCTGAACTATCATGTGGCCATTAATATTGCAGCATTGGTAAAGACAATGCCTCTCCTAATACCCACGCAAAATCCAGCCACCGCCTTGTGGGTGAAGCTCTTGCCGCAGTCGCTGCAGACGAAGACGCTCTCCGTTGTGTGGCCGCGCTGGTGCTGCACCAGGGTGGCGTGCCGCCCAAAGCTTTTGCCGCAGTTGGTGCAGATGAAGGTGCGCTCTGCCGCGTGGCTTTGCTTGTGCTCGCCCAGGGACGCCACGTCTCCAAACCGCCACCCGCAGTCAGCGTAGGCCACAATGTCAGTTCCTCAGCTGGGAGGCCCTGGCACTGAGGTTCCCAAGGGTCCTGCTACACTCAGCGGGAGCGTCCTGACTGCTCCCTGGCTGGCTTCCAGGTGCCAGAGGGCTCTTGTAGGGCTTCCCTGCCAACACCCAGAGGGCCTCAAGCTCCTTGGTATGGTCCTTTCCTGACCCTTCTTCCTTAATGGCTTTCGCAGCCCAGTCACCTTGTTAGAAGGCTTATTCCTTCACCCTCTCACTTCCCTGGTCCTTCTCTCATGAACAGAGAGCAACAATAGCTGAAGTCCGAAGGTGCAAACAATTCAATGTTTATTGGGGTGAACTTCCCGCAAGCTTAAATCCAAGTTCCTTTTTTCCTTATTTTTGAATCCCAACTTACTTCCTGTTTGCCCCTAATTTATATAGTAATACTCTCAGCTATACCTTAACCAATCATTTTACTGAAATTTACCTAACCAATCCTAACATATCGTAACATGATTCTCTAACAAATTATATCCCACCCCCCTAATTAACTTACACCTAGCAAACTTAATTATACAGCAGACAGAAACAGCTAGAGAACCAGACAGATTAACAATAGTAAAGTGGGGGCCATAAAGATAAAACACTCAGAAATGGGGGTTTCACAACCACAACTATTGAGAAGTGATTTCTTGCCAGACAGGTTTTCTTTAAGCATCTTTATCTGGTGGTGACAGGCGTTATCAGGACAGGATTGTGTTCCTAACAGCCCCATAGCACCTGATTTCAGTGTGACGGGTTTGGGAGGTGAGGATGTGACCGTTCACTTCCCAGCTTATGGCTGCCTCTGCTGCTTAGCCCAAGGCCTTAGCCTAAGAACAGGGCCTCAGACTGTCACAGTGAGAAAAGGCCCTGACACCGGCAGACAGTGATTATGATTCTTTCTTTTATACCTCTAGAACTAGCTAAATGATAAACATATACCTAAATTATTAAAGGATAGGCCTTTAGAGGCAGGCCTGCATATCTATATCCTAACACACCTGTGCAGGGCAGGGGAAAGAGAAGCCAGAGACACTGTTAGTGGCTGCTAAGGCAGGGAACAGCAACAGGCCAAGCCACTTCCCGCTGGAGTGCAGTTATCAGAGGGTCTGTGTAAACAGCCATCTCCTCACACAGCTCTGCTAGGGTGTGTTTTTACTGCTTTCCCCCGTTATCTGGTGCAGGGACTCTGGTCTCAGTTCTCCCCGTCGTGCCCCTTGTGTAGCCAGGGCGTCTCTGCAGAGGGCATGGAAGAGGCTGCCATTCAGAGGGAGTTTGCACAGGTGTGCGTGACCATGCAAAGTGCAAGGCCGTGGCAGTTCAGGCCCAATTCTCACTTGGCACCAGGAGTAACTCCAGGGAAGCTAACGGAGCTACAGTGGTGTCAGAATCAGGCTCGCTGCCTCTGCTGGAGGGAAGAGAGGGATTCTCTTCTGGTTTGTGCCTCTTCAACAGAGATGCTAGTGAAGTGCCACTTGTGGGGCCAGCTGCTACCCCGAGTTGCATCTGTGCAGCTCTATTGAAAGCAGTGAGGTCCCCCAGGTGCAGAGAAGCTGACAAAAATCTTCTAGTGACAAGAATATAAGAACAGCCACACTGGGTCAGAGCAATGGACCATCTAGCTCAGTATCCTGTCTTCTGACAGGGGCTAGGGCCAGGTGCTTCTGAGGGAATGAAGAGAACAGGGAAATTATTGAGTGAGCCATCCACTGTTGGCCAATCCCAACTTCTGGCAGTCAGAGGCTAGGGGAGGGACATCCAAAGGATGGGGTTGTGTCCCTTACCATGATGGCTAATAGCCATTGCTGGATCTATCGTCCATGAACTTATCTAATTCTTTTTTGAACTCAGTTATATTTTTGGCTTCACAACATCCCCTGGCAACTAGTTCCCCAAATTGACTGTGTGTTGTGTGAAGAAGTGTGTCCTTTTGCTTGTTTTGTGAAGGTGTAAACATTCACTTTCAAGTCACTTTCTCCACACCATTCATGATTTCATAGACCTCTACAATATCTCCCCTTAGCCGAGCTAAACAGTCCCAGTCTTTTTAATCTCTCCTCATACAGAAGCTGTGCCATACCCCTAGTCATCTTTGTTGCCCTTTTCTGTACCTTTTCCAATTCTAATATATGTATTTTGAGATGGGATGACTAGATCTGTACACAGTATTTAAGATGTGGGAGTACCATGGATTTATATAGTGGTATTATGATATTTACTGTCTTCTTATCTACCCCTTTCCTAATCATTACTAACATTCTGTTCGCTCTTTTGGCTGCTGCTGCACATGGAGTGGATGTTTTCAGAGAACTGTCCACAATGACTCTAACTTCTCTTCCTTAAGTGGTAACAGCTAATTTGGACACCATCATTTTGTATGTACAGCTGGAATTATATTTTCCCATGTGCATTACTTTGCATTTATCTACACTGAATTTCATCTGCCATTTTGTTGCCCAGTCACCCAGTTTTGTGTGATTCCTTTGTAACTCTTTGCAGTCTGCTTTGGACTTAACTCCCTTGAATAGCTTTGTATCACCTGCAATCTTTGCCACCTCATTGTTTACACCTTTTTTCCAGATCATTTATGAATATGTTGAATAGCACTGGTCCCAGTACAGATCCCTAGGGGACACCACTATTTTCCTCTCTCCATTGTGAAAACTGACCATTTATTCCTATCATTTGTTTCCTATCCTTTAACCTATTACTGACTCATGAGAGGACCTTCCCTCTTATCCCATGACTACTTACTTGCTTAAGACCCTTTGGTGAGGGACCTTGTCAAAGGCTTTCTGAAAGTTCAAGTACAGTATATCAACTGGATCACCCTTGTCCACATGTTTTTTTACCGCCTCAAAGAATTCTAATAGATCCATAAGGCGTGATTTACCTTTACAAAAACCATGTTGAGTCTTTCCCAACATATCATGGTCATCTACGCGTCTAATAAGTCTGTTCTTTTAATCAGTTTGCCTGGTGCTGAAGCTAGGCTTACCGGCTTGTAACTGCCAGGATTGCCTCTGAAGCCCTTATTTAAAAATCAGCATCATGTTAGCTATCCTCCAATCATCTGACACAGAGGCTGATTGAAGTGATAATTTACATACCACAGTTAGTCGTTCTGCAATTTGATATCTTTCAGACCTCTTGGGCAAATGCCATCTGGTGCTGGTGACGTATTACTGTTTAATTTATCAACCTGTTCCCAAACCTCCCCTGTTGATCGTTTCCCTGATGTGTTACCTGAAAAAAAAGCTCAGGTGTGGGAATCGCCCTCACATCCTCTGAAGTGAAGACTAATTAAAATAAATCATTTAGCTTCTCTGCAACGGCCTTCTCTTCCTCGAGTGCTCCTTTAGCACCTCGAGAGTCCAGTGGCCACAGTGATCATTTGGCAGCTTTCCTATTTCTGATGTACTTAAGAATTTTTTTTGGCTATTCGTTTGTGTCTCTTTTGCTAGCTGTGCTTCATTTTATTTTTTGGCCTGCCTGGTTATACTTTTTCACTTTATTTGCCAGAGTTTGTGCTTTTTCTATTTTCCTCAGTAGATTTGGCTTCAGAATGTAATATGATGCCTTTTTTCCTCTAACTGCTTCTATTATTTTGTTGTTTAGCCATAGAGGCATTTTTTTGGGTCCTCTTACTGTTTTGTTTTGTTTTTATTTGGGGAATACATTTAATTTGAGCCTCTATTATGGTGTTTTTTTAAAAGTTTCCATGCAGTTTGCAGGCATTTCAGTCTTGTGACTGTTCCTTTCAATTTCCACTTAACTAGCTTCTTCATTATTCCGTAGTTCCCCTTTCTGAAATTAAATGCTATTGTAGATGTTATATGGTTGCTATTACCAAATGGTTCAGCTGTATTCATCTCTTGAACCGGCTCCTGTGCACATTTTTGATTGAATCAAGAATTGCCTCTCCCCTTGTAGCAGCTCCAAGAAGCAGTCATTTATGGTGTCTAGAAATGTTGTCTCTGCATCCCATCTTGAGGTGACATAGCCAATCAATATGGGAATAGTTGAAATCCCCCGTTATTAATGTGTTTTCTATTTCTGGAGCCTCTTTAATCTCCATGAGCATTTCACAGTCACCATCACCATCCTAGTCAGGTGGTTGGTAGTATATTCCTACTGATGTACTATTATTCAAGCATGGACATTTGATTCATTTAAGAGTTTTACTATATTTAACTCTCTGCTGTCTTGCACATATAGTGCCACTCCCCCACCAGCACGACCTACTCTGTCATTCCTCTATAATCCATACCCTGGTATTACCACATCCCATTGATTACAATCCTTCCACGAAGTTTCTGTGATGTTTGTTACGTTAATATCCTCATTTAATACCAGGCACTCAAGTTCACCCATTTTAGTATTTAGACTTCTTGCATTTGTATGCAGTCACTTATAAGATTTGTCAGTATTTAGTTGTCTGCCCCCATGTGATGTAAATAAAGTGAATATCTCATGCAAATGCATGATACAGATAAATACCCAGGTGGCAGGTAATGAGACGAAGAGGAACATTCACAGCTGTAGAGTCTCTGGAGATCAGGAAACCCTGCAGTGATTAGGGGAGTTAGACATATAGATTATATATATACTTCCACATGAGCCTGAGACAGGCAGTTCCTGTGCTTTGGATGTCACATTCATTTCGGTCTTGGACACAATTCCAGTAAGTGGCTTGACTCATGGTGCTTGTTTTTATGACCTGGTGCTGTTGCTGTATAAATGCTCAGTATTGAGATTATTTTTCATTGGGAAGGGGCTGGATTACCAAGGAATGGTTTAAAAGGCTGAGTTATTCCTGCCTGTGGATTATCTGCCTTTTATAGACTAAACATACACACATCTGCTATTTGGGAAAGTCTCCTGCTTTGTGGTGTCTTCCCAGCCTGCCACTGACACAGCTATTGTTTGTGGGCTTGGGAGACCATCATTGGCAGGATACTCCAGCTTTTGAGGAGAGAAGAGAATGTTAAACCCTATTGAATTCAATAGGCTGCAGCTGAAATTCTCTTTCCTTGCCACTAAGTTTCACAAGATTCAAACTCCTGGGACCTGATTTGGATCTCAGTTACCCCAGTGTAAATCCAGAGTAACTTCAATTAAATCTTAACATTCATATCAGTGATAATTAGGGCTCTCAATTAATTGCATTTAATTCAAGTGCTTAATTTGTTTTGAGTTAACTCGATTAAAAAAATTAATTGCGATAAATCACAGTTTTAGTCTCAGTATTAAACAATAATAGAATACCAATTTAAATTTATTATAAATATTTTGGCTGTTTTCTACATTTTCAAATACATTGATTTCAATTACAAAACAGAATACAAAGTTTACAGTGCTCAATTTAAATTATTTTTATTACAAATATTTTCATTGTAAAAAAGATAAAAAATAGTATTTTTAAATTCACCTCATACAAGTACTGTAGTACAATCTCTTTATCTTGAAAGTGCAGCTTACAAATGTAGATTTTGCAGTTACATAACTGCACTCAAAAATAAAACAATATAAAACTTTAGAGCCTACAAGTTCATTCAGTCCTACTTCTTGTTCAGTCAATCTCTCAGACAATTGCTAAGACAAACAAGTTGGTTTACATTTACGGGAGATAATATTGCTTGCTTTTTATTTACAATGTCACCTCAAAGTGAGAACAGGGGTTCATATGGCAGTGCTGTGGTTAGCGTTGCAAGATATTTATGTGCCAGATATGCTAAATATTCATATGCCCTTTCATGCTTCGGCCACCATTCAGAGGACATAATTCCACGCTGATGATGCTAGTTAAAAAAATAATGCACTAATTACATTTGCGACTGAACTACTTGGGGAAGAATTGTATGTCTCCTGCTCCATGGTTTTACTCACATACTGCCATATATTTCATGTTACGGTAGTCTCAGATGATGTCCCAGCATATGTTGTTCGATTTAAAAACACTTTTATTGCAGATTTGACAAAACACAAAGAAGATACCTATATGAGATTTCTAAAGATAGCTACAACACTCCACCAAGGTTTAAGAGTCTGAAGTGCCTTCCAAAATCTGAGAGGGACTAGGTGTGGAAAACCCTGAAAGAGCAAACAAATCCAGTTCACTAAAGTCTTTGTCCACAGTGGCAGCCATGTGTTCGAGATCTTCAACCCAAAACTGCCCTACTTGATTATTCGCAGTATCAGGCCAGTGAAACATAGGCAAAACTGTCCACTGCTGCTCCAACTGTCCAAGGTCTCCATGAAACAATGGCAAAAATGAGATATCAGCCAATCTAGGTCATGAAGCACTTAGTACTGCAAGTGATTCAATCACCTGGACATTTAGTGGCAATCTCTGTTTCCTCTGTTTCACAAACTCCAAGATGAAATCTCAACACCTAAATTTGATGTCTTGGACAACAGGAATGGTTAGTTTGTATTTTGAAATTTCCAGCTGAAAGTGACTCCAAAATTGACTGCCCAAAGCCGTAAGTTGTTGGACTCCATGGTGATGTCATAGTTTAACACAGCAGTCTATTACCTGCGGTTTTCGGAACTCACAGCAGGGGCAACTTCACTATTTCACTCCAGGCATTGTCAGGAATAAATCAATGGGAAGACAGCAATTCTGTCTGATCAAGGATTAAATGCAAGTAAGCATGCTCTTCTCTAAAACTGCAGTTTATTAGATTTGAGCACACACAGACATAAGCAATAGGTTTAAAACATCCCAGATATTTACCTAAGATCTGGAATGGTATTGAGTAATTAACAGCAGGTTCACTGTGTCCAGTTGCTCACCTGCTGGGGAGAAAGGGTGTCAGGAAAAAGGTCTCTCAAGATGGATTCAGAGGACTACTCCAAACTACACAGTGTGAGCTAATCTTTCATAATTTCTATAACACACATAGATCATAGTGACCCCTACTGGATCATCACTTTTCCTAGCTTACAGTAAACTTCTAATATCAGAGGCATCTAGGCTCAAGGTTTTCATCCATTTAGGTTCTTTCATTCTCACTTGTTTACTTGTCTGTCCACTCCTCCCATTCTGATTAGCAGAAACTGCCAGTTAGATTTTGACTTTGCACCTAAAATCCTGCTTTCTAATTAACCCTAAACTATGTGGTGCTCTATTTTATTAATTCGTAGTGGCTGAATGAACATCATATGGTTGCAATTGGCTTGATCACATTCTGGGGTACACTCCCCTCGAATCCAGGGTAACCCAGTCCAGTTCTCAAAAACCCACAGTTCCACAACTCTCACCAATAAACTCTAGTAGAATGATCTCAATTTCTGCAGCAGCTTTCCAGAATTAGCACTTTCCAACTGAAACATTTAGTTTATCCGTCAGGCTTCCTGAATGATTAGATGTAGAAAAATCAGGTACATTTTGCTCACAGAATCAGTGTACCTATGATAAAGAAAGTCAGCATTGTGGTTGCTTTCTATATTTTTTGGCTATCAGAAAGTGTGGCTTCAATTTGTCAAACTGATCCATAATGCTGTTCACACAGGCTCTAATGCAAAGCCACCTTGCTTCAGAAAGCTGCAGTATTGTCTGTGTTCTGTAAATCATGGAACGGCTGAGTGACAGAGTGTGTGGATCTGGGAGCTGCTGGGTGAAGCTGAAAGAGATTAGGTGATGGTCAGAGAGAAGGAGCTTAGCAACAGAAAGAGCAGTGCTTGGTGATGGAGTGATAAGATGTTAGGTCTGAGGAGCTTTTAAGACTGTGAACTTCCACAATGCTGAGCTCAGCCAAACTGGAACAGAGCACCCTTGATTAATGTGGAGATATCCTTGCCACCTCTTTTTACACAGGTTTAAAGTCAGTGGCCCCAGGCGATCACCTTCTGCGGGTGTACTTGTCGACTTTGTCACGAAGCTCTTTGGTTTTGACACCATAAATGACAGGGTCAAGCATAGGGGGGAGAAGCAAATAGAGGTTGGCCAAGATGATGTGAATGTGGGGAGCGATGCCCTGACCAAACCGGTATGTCAGAGTGGAGAAGAAGAAGGAAGGATATGACATCAGCATCACACCGATGTGGGCTGTGCAGGTGTTCAGGGCTTTCTGGTGGGCTTTCTTGGAGGAGATTCTGAGGACAGCTCTGATGATCAGACCATAGGACAGGGCAACCAGTGTCAGATCTAACCCAATGACTACAAATGCCATCACCAAGCCGTATGTCCTGTTCACTGTGATGTCCCCACATGATAACTTTGCCACAGCCATGTGGTCACAGTACGTATGGGGGATAATGCGGTTGGCACAGAATGGTTGCCTGCTGAGGAGCAAGGGACGAGGCAGAATGAAGAGAATGGTTCTTATCAAACCCACTAGCCCTAGCTTAGCTATTCGTGCGTTGGTGAGGATGGTGTCATATCTCAGAGGGTTACATATGGCGACGTAGCGATCAAAGGCCATTGTCACAAGGACAGCTGAGTGCATCATAGAACCCACGTGAAGGAAGAACATCTGGGTGAGACACCCACCCACAGTAATGCCTTTCAAATTGAACCAAAATATACACAGTGCCTTTGGCATGACGGAGGTAGATGTAATGATTTCTGTGAGTGCCAGCATGCAGAGAAGGAGGTACATCGGCTTGTGTAGGGTCTGCTCTTTCCCTACAACAAATAGAACTGTGAAATTTCCCAACAGGCCAATAAGGTAGAACATAGAGAAAGGGATGGAAATCCAGACGTGAGCAGCTTCCAGGCCTGGGATGCCCGTTAGGATGAATGTTGAAGGGTCAGAGGGGGTGAGGTTGAAAACAGCCATGAGGTTGTTGATGCATCAATCGAGCTCAGAAATGCTCAAGCTACCTGTGAAGGGAGAGAAGCACAGCGAGGGGGGTAACACTCTTTATAAGAAATCGCATGGTAAATATATTATACTTATTAACAATCTAGAAAGGGGGGTGAGGAGTGAGATCACAACATTTGCAGATTGCACCTGTTTATTTTAGTCATAGTCAAGTCCAGAGAAGTCCTTAGAGGGAGCTCAGTAAGACAGGTGAATGGGCCGCATGATGGCAGATGCATTTTGATGGTAATAACTGCAAAATGCATGCCCATTGGAGGGAAAAGTTTGAAGTCCTCAAACACCTAACAAGCTTCTAATTCAACTGTATGAACTCAGGACAGGGACCTGTGCATCTTGGTACACAGCTCTGTGAAACCCTGCTCAAAGTGCAAGCACAAAAAAAAATTAAGCAAAACATTAGGATCCAGGAGTAGTGGGTTGGGAAATCATACAGAAAATGCAATGCCATGAGATCAGTCGGTCAAAGTTTCACCCTCCTCTGTACACCTCTGTGTAGTACTGGGCACCCTTTTCACACAGGATGTTGCAGAACTAGAGGAGCTTATTCAAGGGGAAAGATCAATGATCTGCGAAAACTCTTATACGGAGAGAGATTGAAAAGACTGGGATTGTTACCTTACAAAAGAAAAGAATTAGAGACGAGATGAGAAAAGTCTATAAAATACTGACTGGTAGAGAGTAGCATAGATTGAGAACGTGGTCTCCCTGACTCATAACACAAGATCAAGAGGACATTCAATTAAACTGAAACATGGCAAATTCAATAAAGATAAAAACAAATGCTTTCTTCGCTGAATGCCTAATTAGATTGAGGAACTCGTTGCCACAAGTGGTAGTTGAGGCCATGAACTATTTCAGAGTCAGGAAGGGTTTGGACATTTACATGGACAGAGAGATATCCAGTTACAATAGTTACAGCTAAATAAATATTTTGGAAATCCTATATGCCAACATGTTTTAGGGCAAAAGCCAATCTCTAGCTGTAAGGCATTAGGGTGGTGCCCTCAGGATGGTAAGGTCATCCCTCCATCCACCTACAGCTAGGTTTCTAACACCTTCTTCTGGAGCACCTGGGGCTGTCACTGTCAGAGGCTGTCACTAGACAAGTTGAACCATAGGTGTGGTCTATGGTGCAATTCCTATGTTGGAAAGGAGCCAAGTTTCCCCCATGAAAACAGACTTTATTATGCTGAGCTGTGGAAGGGCACAAGGGTCTTGATATCTGGGGCTACAGGACTGCACTTCTGTTACTTCCCTTGTTTCTTTTAGTGAGACAATTCTTGCAGGCAACCAGTTTCGTTTGAGACATAAGTTCCTGGAGTTAAATGACGAGTGTAACTAAGACTCGTGTCAGCAACTCAGCCACTTCTCCTCCTCATGCCTGAAAATGGATGAAGCTTTGTCTGAGGCATAAGTTACAATTGTTAACTAACAAGTAGGAGCAGAGACATGTGTCAGCAACTCAGCTACTACCACTTCTTACGTCTGAAGTTTGCAGATGACATAAAATTTGTGGATTGCAAATAATGAAGAGGACAGGTCACTAATTCAGAGCCATCTGGATTGGATGGTAAACTGGGTCGAAGCAAACAATATGTGTTCTCATATAGCTATGTATATACACCTCTACCCCGATATAACGCGATCTGATATAACACGAATTCGGATATAATGTGGTAAAGCAGTGCTCCACGGTGGGCGGGGCTGTGCACTCTGGTGGATCAAAGCAAGTTCGATAGAACGCGGTTTCACCTATAACGCGGTAAGATTTTTTGGCTCCCGAGGACAGCGTTATATCGAGGTAGAGGTGTATCTACATCTAGGAATAAAGAATTTAGGTGATGCTTGCATGATAGGGGGCTATCGTGGGAAGCACAATGACTCTGTACAAGAATTGGGGGCATGAAGGGGTAATTAGATTAACATAAGCTCCCAGCATGACCATGTGTCCAAAAGAGCAAATGTGATCCTGGGATGATAACCAGGGGAATGTCAAGGAGATGTAGAGAAGTTATTTTATCTTTATATTTGGCACTGGTTCAACTGCTGCTGGAATCCTTTGTCCAATTTTGGTGTCCATGATTAGAGATGGATGTTTATACTCTGTAGTGTTCAGAGAAGAATCACAAGAATTATTATAAGATTAGAAAACTTGCCATATAGTGATACACTCAAAGATCTCAAATTATTTAGTTTAATAAAGATGGTTAAGGGGTGACTTGATAAGAGTCTGTAAGTACCTACACGGGGAACAAACCATTGGGCATCTGAGTGCTAAAGACAAGCACACTTCTGTTAGCTGCTTTCAGGTAAACCTGCCACTTTGGGGCAAGTAATTCAGACCCTGGGTCTGTGTTGGAGCAGACAGGAGTGTCTGGCTCAGCAAGACAGTACTGGAGTCCTGAGCTGGCAGGGAAAACAGGAGCAGAGGTAGTCTTGGCATATCAGGTGACAGCTCCCAAGGGGGTTTCTGTGATCCAACCCATCACAAATGGTAATTGGGACAAAATACAACATGGTTTTACAAAAGGTAGATCATGCCAAACCAACCTTATCTCCTTCTTTGAGAAGGTAACAAATTTTTTAGATAAAGGAAACACAGTGGATCTAATTTACCTCAATTTCAGTAAGGCATTTGATACAGTTCCACATGGGGAATTATTAGTT
Organism: Terrapene triunguis; assembly: GCF_002925995.2. NCBI lineage: Eukaryota > Metazoa > Chordata > Testudines > Emydidae > Terrapene > Terrapene triunguis. The sequence goes on along the minus strand of NW_020664862.1, from coordinate 38,454 downwards.
AAATTGGAAACGATGGGGATAAAAATGAAAATTGAAAGGTGGATAAGGAACTGGTTAAAGGGGAGACTACGACGGATCATACTGAAAGGTGAACTGTCAGGCTGGAGGGAGGTTACTAGTGGAGTTCCTCAGGGATCGGTTTTGGGACCAATCTTATCTAATCTTTTTATTACTGATCTTGGCACAAAAAGTGGGAGTGTGCTAAGAAAGTTTGCGGATGACACAAAGCTGGGATGTATTGCCAATACAGAAAAAGACCGGGATATCATACGGGAAGATCTGAATGACCTTGTAAACTGGAGTAATAGTAATAGGATGAAATTTAATAGTGAAAAGTGCAAGGTCATGCATTAATAAGGTCATGGATTAATAACAAGAATTTTTGTTATAAGCTGGGGACTCATCAGTTGGAAGTAACCGAGGAGGAGAAGGACCTTGGAGTATTGGCTGATCACAGGAAGACTATGAGCCGTCAATGTGATATGGCCATGAAAAAAGCTAATGTGGTCTTAGGATGCATCAGGCGAGGTATTTCCAGTAGAAATAAGGAGGTGTTAGCACCGTTATACAAGGCACTGGTGAGACCTCATCTGGAATACTGTGTGCAGTTCTGGTCTCCCATGTTTAAGAAGGATGAATTCAAACTGGAACAGGGACAGAGAAGGGCTACTAGGATGATCCGAGGAATGGAAAACCTGTCATATGAAAGGAGACTCAGAGAGCTTAGCTTGTTTAGCCTAACCAAAAGAAGACTGAGGGGAGATATGATTACTCTCTATAAATATATCAGAGGGATAAATGCGAGGTAGGGAGAGGAATTATTTAAGCTCAGTACCAATATGGACACAAGAACAAATGGATATAAACTGTCCATCAGGAAGTTTAGACTTGAAATTATATGAAGGTTTATAACCATTAGAGAAGTAAAGTTCTGGAACAGCCTTCCAAGGGGAGTAGTGGGGGCAAAAGACATATCTGGCTTCAAGACTAAGCTTGATAAATTTATGGAGGGATAGTATGATGGGATCGCCTAATGTTGGCAATTAATTGATCTTTGACTATTAGCGGTAAATATGCCCAATGGCCTGTGATGGGATGTTAGATGGGGTGGGATCTGAGTTACTACAGAGAATTCTTTCCTGGGTGTCTGGCTGGTGAGTCTTGCCCACATGCTCAGGGTTGAGCTGATCACCATATTTGGGGTCGGGAAGGAATTTTCCTCCAGGGCAGATTGGCAGAGGCTCTGGGTTTTTTTCACCTTCCTCTGCAGCGTGGGGCACGGGTCACTTGCTGGAGGATCCTCTGCACCTTGAAGTCTTTAAACCATGATTTGAGGACTTCAATAGCTCAGACATAGGTTAGGGGTTTATTAAGGAGTGGGTGGGTGAGATTCTGTGGCCTGCGTTTTGCAGGAGGTCAGATTAAATGATCATAATGGTCCCTTCTGACCTTAAAATCTATGAGTCAAGAGTGTGCCCTTCTTGGCAAGAAGACTAACTGCATATTGGGCTGCATTAGGAGGAGGATTGCCAGGATATCGAGGGAAGTGATTATTCCTCTCTACTCAGCTTTGGTGAGGCCACATCTGGAGTATTGCATCCAATTTTGGGCCTCCCACTACAGAAAGGATGTGGAGAAACTGGAGAGAGTCCAGTGGAAGGCAATGAAAATGATCAGGGGGCTTGGGAATATGATTTAGGAGGAGAGGCTGAGGGAACTGGGCTTATTTAATCTGCAGAAAAGAAAAGTGAGAGGCCGGGGGATTTGATAGCAGCCTTCAACTACCTGAAGGGGGGTTCCAAAGAGGATGGAGCTCGGCTGTTCTCAGTGGCGGCAGGTGACAGAACAAGGAGCAATGGTCTCAAGTTGCAGTGGGGGAGGTTTAGATTGGCTATTATGAAAAACTGGTTCACTAGGAGGGTGGTGAAGCACTGGAATGTGTTTCCCAGGGCCGTGGTGGAATCACCTTCCTCAGCATTTTTTGAGGTCTGGCTTAACAAGTCCCTGGATAGGATGATTTAGTTGGATTTGGTCCTGCTTTGAGCATGGGGTTGGACTAGATGACCTCCTGAGATCTCTTCCAACTGTAATCTTCTATGATTCTATGACTCTATACAAATAGGATAATCGTATTCAGAAATCATAACTTTTCAAATGACATCTTACATGAGCCATATTGCATAAAATGCATCATAATTATGTTATAATCATATCATAATTATATCACTATGAAGAATTTGTGTTGGAGTGTCAGAAAAATGATCAATGGTTCTTTCCACTGGTGAAATACCTGAAGTTACATAACAACAACAGCAGTTGGAAACAAAACGGAGTAAAGGTTGTGACACCCAGGCTACACTTCTGTGGCTTGCCAGGGCAAAGAGCCCCTTTAACCCCCTCAAAACGCAGTCTGGGCCAGGAAAGGTCTCAGTGCTGGTCTTTGACCAAAAATCACCAAGAAAAATTTAATTTCAGCAGCGTTTCCCACCTGTCCGTCTACATTCTGCTCTGCATCCCCACCCGCCCCAGTGCTGCTCGCCTGTCTATGTATCCCCTCCTTAACCTCACCACAGGCTGACTGCTCTTCAGCGAGGCTCTCCCCTTTGATCAGCCTTTCAGTCGCTTGGTGGTGGTGGTGTCTGTAGATGTTGGTGGAAGAGAGAGAGCATGGCAAAATGTCTCTCCCTTTTATCATGTCCTTTCTTTCCTCTTGGCTTTGCCCTACTCCCCGCCCCCTTTTCCAAGTCAGGTGAGCATTACCTCATCGGAATTTCAAACTGCCCAAAGGAAGGGGGTGACTCCTTCAGGGTCTAACAGATTCTTTTGCTGCTGCCTGAGCCAGTGTCCCTTGTTCCTGTGAGGCTGGGCTTGTCCCATCCATGCCCTGATGAGGTGTGAACTGCCCCTCTGTTCTTGGAGAATTTTTGCATGGGCTTGCTTTAAGCCATGAGGATACATTTTCAGCCTCATAACTATATACATGAAATTATAACCTATAACCTCACTATAACATTACTGTAACAATTACTATAACATCACTATAACAACCATGCTCAGTGCATCATGAGCCTTCCGAACCCACCCAACATGACAAACTTTGCATTGGATACCTCACAATCATTTTATAAAGATGAAGATGGGGGGGTAGGGTGTTCCTCCAAGGTACAGAGCGTCCCAGTTGGCAATCGCTGACATTGCACGAGGCTGAAGTGGGATTGCTCATGGCAGGAAGGATGGCCCGGATGGGGGAAGGTGTCAGAGACAATCTGCCGCAGTGTGGTACATGTTGCATTACTGTCTGAGATATCCTTCTGGCCTAGGATGCCTTGTTACATCTCTTTGGTTTGTGCTATGGCAGGATGTCCATTCCCTATTTCACCCGGTTTCAGGACTACAGGACACTGTGGTCTGGATACTGCACATCCCAGCACCCACACACACATACTGTGCAGACCTCCCCAAGTTAGATTTCCAACACCACCTGAATTCTTTTAAGCCAAAAACATACTTTTATTTTTACTGCCTTTTGTACTTCTCGTCCTCTCCAGACCCAGAGATGCAAGGGCAAAGAGAGAGCAGACTCCTCTCCCTCCCTGAAAAAAATGGTTATCCTGATTTTTCTTAACCTCTAAACCTGTGAGTATGCGATTTCAGCAACTCTCCTGTCAGTTCTTCTTTTGTGCAAACAAGCTCACCCATCCTGGAGGCTCATGGTTGGTGTAAATCAGGCCATTTATTTAAGTCCCTACATGTGGATTTAGGGTGAAATTCTGGCAGTGTTGAGATTTTTGCCATTGATCTCAATGGGACCAAAATGTCACGACCTCAGGTCCTGCTACAGACAGCACTATTATGTTAGGGAACTCAAAGAGTTTGAAGGAAACCCCTAGTTTAGGTGGCGTTCGGAGACCAGGCATGAACAATGGGTTTTTCAAAACACATGGGCTCCGATTTTGCTCTCAGGGAGGCCAGTGTCAATCTGGAGTGACCCACTGAAGCAGAATGTGAGAGCAGAATCTGGCCAGTGTGCAGCCCATTCTTGTTGTGAACCCTCTGGTAACACAGATACCCACTGCAGAGGCTTTGGCTGCACTTCCTAACAGGGCAATGGCACTGCTGATTTGGAAAAATTGAGCGAACCAGAGGAAAAACCACACAGCCCCAAAAAAGGGCACCTACAAGATCTCTATCAAGCATTCTTAAAACTAAAATACCCACCTGCTGAAGTGAAAAAACAGATTGACAGAGCCAGACAAGTACCCAGAAGTCACCTCCTACAAGACAGGCCCAACAAAGAAAATAACAGAACACCACTAGCTGTCACCTTCAGCCCCCAACTAAAACCTCTCCAGCGCATCATCAAAGATCTACAACCTATCCTGAAAGATGATCCCTCACTCTCACAGATCTTGGAAGACAGACCTGTCCTCGCTTACAGACAACCCCCCTACCTGAATCAAATACTCACCAGCAACCACACATCACTGCACAAAAACACTGACCCAGGAACCTATCCTTGCAACAAAGCCTGATGCCAACTCTGTCCACATATCTATTCAAGTGACATCATCATAGGACCTAATCACATCAGCCATACCATCAGGGGCTCGTTCACCTGCACATCTACCAATGTGATATATGCCATCATGTGCCAGCAATGCCCCTCTGCCATGTACATTGACCAAACCGGACAGTCTCTACGCAAAAGAATTAATGGACACAAATCTGACATCAGGAATCATAATACTCAAAAACCAGTGGGAGAACACTTTAACCTGTCTGGTCATTCAATGACAGACCTGCGGGTGGCTATTTTACAACAGAAAAGCTTCAAAAACAGACTCCAACGAGAAACTGCTGAACTCGAATTGATATGCAAATTAGACACAATCAATTTAGGTTTGAATAAAGACTGGGAATGGCTGAGCCATTACAAACATTGAATCTATCTCCCCATGTAAGTACTCTCACACTTCTTATCAACCTGTCTGTACTGGGCTATCTTGATTATCACGTCAAAAGTTTTTTTTCTCTTACTTAATTGGCTTCTCAGAGTTGGTAAGACAACTCCCACCTATTCATGCTCTCTGTATGTGTGTGTGTATATATATCTCCTCAATATATGTTCCATTCTATGCATCCGAAGAAGTGGGATGTATTCCACGAAAGCTTATGCTCAAATAAATTTGTTAGTCTCTAAGGTGCCACAAGTACTCCTGTTCTTTTTGTTGATACAGAATAACACGGCTGCTACTCTGAAACCTGTCATTATGCAAGGCACTGCATTTAGCCGTATGGAGTGGAAATCCATCAACTTCATGAAAAAACTTGTACAGATACAGACAGACATCATCTTCCTTTCCAAATGAAAACAGATGGACATCATACCAAAAGGACTAAAGGTAAAAAATCTATTACAATCTACATACCACACAGACTATGCTGAGAGACTGTGTCACACACTCTCAAAGAAACTGCGAAACCACCTGATCAGCATCCTATACAGCAAACAGGGAAAGATTAAGAATGAGCTCTCAAAACTGGATACTCTCATGAAAAACCAACCTTCCACACAAACTTCCTCATGGATTGACTTTACAAAAACTAGACAAGCCATTTACAACACAAACTTTGCCTCTCTACAAAGGAAAAAGGACACTAAACTATCTAAACTGCTACATGCCACAAGGAGCCACAACAGTAGTTCTCTTAACCCACCCAACAATATTGTTAATCTTTCCAGCTATACCCTTAGCCCAGCAGAAGAGTCTGTCCTATCTCAGGGCCTCTCCTTTTGTCCCTCCAGACCCACGAACATGATACAAGTTCTGCGATGATCTAGAATCCTACTTTCGACGTCTCCGACTCAAAGAATATTTCCAACATACCTCTGAACAGCATACTAACCCACAGAATCCTCCCTACCAGCACTCCAAAAAAAAGGATTCTGCGTGGACTCCTCCGGATGGTCGAAACAACAGACTGGACTTCTACATAGATTGCTTCCGTCAACGTGCAAAGGCTGAAATTGTGGAAAAGCAACATCACTTGCCCCACAACCTCAGCCATGCTGAACACAACACCATCTACAGCCTCAGGAACAACTCTGACATCATAATTAAAAAGGCTGACAAAGGAGGTGCTGTCGTCATCATGAATAAGTTGGATTATGACCAAGAGGCTGCTAGACAGCTCTCTAACACCACATTCTACAAGCCATTTTCCTCTGATCCCACTGAGGATTACCTAAAGAAACTACACCATCTGCTAAAAAAACTCCCTGACAGAGCACAGGAACAAATCTGTACAGACACATGCCTAGAACCCCGAACAGGGGTATTCTATTTGCTACCCAAGATCCATAAACCTGGAAATCCTGGACGCCCCATCATCTCAGCCATTGGCACCCTAACATCAGGATTGTCTGGCTATGTGGACTCTCTCCTCAGGCCCTACGCTACCAGCACTCCCAGCTATCTTTGAGACACCACTGATTTCCTGAGGAAACTACAATCCATTGGTGATCTTCCAGAAAACACCATCCTGGCCACTACGGATGTAGAAGCCCTCTACACCAATATTCCACACAAAGATGAACTACAAGCTATCAGGAACAGTATCCCTGATAATGTCAGAGCTAACCTGGTGGCTGAACTTTGTGACTTTGTCCTCACCCACAACTATTTCACATTTGGGGACAATATATACCTTCAAGTCAGCGGCACTGCTATGGGTACCCGCATGGCCCCACAGTATGCCAACATTTTTATGGCTGACTTAGAACAACACTTCCTTAGCTTTCATCCCCTAACGCCCCTACTCTACTTGCGCTACATCGATGACATCTTCATCATCTGGACCCATGGAAAAGAAGCCCTTGAGGAATTCTACTGTTATTTCAATAATTTCCATCCCACCATTAACCTCAGCCTAGATCAATCCACACAAGCGGTCCATTTCCTGGACACTACTGTGCTAATAAGCGATGGTCACATAAATACCACCCTATACCAGAAACCTACTGACCGCTATACTTACCCTACATGCCTCTAGCTTCCATCCAGGACACACCACAAGATCCATTGTCTACAGCCAAGCTCTAAGATACAACCGCATTTGCTCCAATCCCTCAGACAGAGACAAGCACCTACAAGATCTCTATCAAGCATTCTTAAAACTTAAAAAAGAAGTGGGATGTAGCCCACGAAAGCTTATGCTCAAATAAATTTGTTAGTCTCTAAGGTGCCACAAATACTCCTGTTCTTTTAGTAAGACACAATGAACAGATCTTAAAAACAAATATTTGTCTAAACTATTTCCAATACATTTGTAGTTCCAATTTTACCCAGGTAAATCTGCTCATGTTTCTGACAATACTAAACAGTTGAAGTTGCTGTGCTGGTAAATTCCTGCCAAATGGTTCTTGACTTGAACCCCGAAACCCTTCCTAAGCCCTTACTAACTTTAATGTAGAAAGAGGAAACTCACCTCAATCCTGCTGAGCAGAGAGAAGAAATCTCCTTACTGTGACAGAAAGGCACAACCCTGAGAATCAGTGTTTGAATCTCACATGTGTGACATTTGGTGTCCTTAGCAGCAACCTTTATGGTTGATCTGTACAGTCCCTGTGGACTCTCAGGTTGGCTAGGATTCAGAGACAATTCCCTTGGCTCTGTGAGCAGCAGGAAGAGGAGAAAATAGACACTGGAGAACTTCAGGTTGAGAGCCTCCCCTGGGAGTGAAGAAATGATTCACCAATACCAGGGGCTCAGATTTTCAGTGTAAACTGAGTCTTGCAGACTGTTCAGCCTAGCAACTGATGATGGCTTTCTTTTCTTTGTGTAGTGTACTGCCATCTGTACTATGTGTGGAATGGTACCACAAGATATGGGACCAAAAACCATTTTCAATTGATCGTAGCAGTGTACCGCTGCATACTGCCCATGCAGTTGTAATATCCAGTCCATTAACCTCTGAAGAGTGACTGCCACCATATGGAGGTGAAATGAAGTGATCCTATACTGATGTAAGCAGAAGAGCATGGAAAAGGCTTTCTTCTCCCAGCATTCTGGCATCAAAGGTATTTGCTAGTATCACTTTGTGAGGTCTAAAGTGGATATTTTTCTGGCAGCTCCCAGTTGTTCTTATAGTTAATCTACTCTATGCATTGGGTAAGCATAAAATTTCAGTACTGTGTCAATCTTTCAGAAATCAATGCAGAAACAGGTTGTGCTATGCTATGTCAGAACTAGTACCATGGGCCCTCTCCACACACTCTTCATCTCACATGGTATCCCACATTTTATGAGGGAGCAGCCACAGGGTTTCCCCGATCTGTTGCCATGGGGCCATTTAGGGATGGTAGCCCTGCTGGGGTGAGAACACAGTGGTAAAGGAATCAAACAACTGCTACATCTGGATCTTTTGTTCTGGCTACAGTCCTTCCACCATGCTTGCGTCATAGGTGCCTGGGGGACCTAATTTGGGCTCCAGAGTGATGAGTTGTCACCCCTGGGATGCAGTCTGGGAGCAGTGAGAACTGCAGCAGCCCTTAACCATCCAGCTGAGCTGGCCTGTTTTCATTCTGCTTTGTTAGTGATTCACCATCTCCAGCCCTGTTATCAGCCAACACAAGAGAAGATGGCACCACACACCCAACTGAGCTACTTGAGGGCTTACTTAAGCCACCCAAATAGAAACAGCAGTCACCAGCTCATTTCCCTTCTCCCCAGGCTCCCCCCGCCCACGAGAGAATAAATCCACAAATACACTGTCTTGCACTGCACAGGGATCTGTACAATGTAAGCTCATTAACAGAGTTCGCCCTACCTTTGATGTGAGAAGGATATGCATCAAGCCTGTGTGAACCAACCTGAGATTTTCCCTAACACATGACTCAAAGGCACACTGGTTTAGATAAAGCAAAAAATAAGTTTAAGTACAGAAAGATGGATTTTCAGTGATTATAAGTGCTAGCAAATGCATCAAAGCAAATTACCTAGCAAATAAACAAAACCACAAACTAAGCCTAAAATATTAAATAGATTGGATCACATAATCATATAATCATAGAAGATTAGGGTTGGAAGAGACTTCAGTAGATCATCTAGTCCAACCCCATGCTCAGTGCAGGACCAACCCCAACTAAATCATCCCAGCCAGGGCTTTGTCAAGCCAGGCCTTAAAAACCTCTCAGAATGGAGATTCAACCACCTCCCTAGGTAACCCATTCCAGTGCTTCACCACGCTCCTAGTGAAATAGTGTTTCCTAATATCCAACCTCAACTTCCCCCACTGCAACTTGAGACCATTGCTCCTTGTTCTGTCATCTGCCACCACTGAGAACAGCAGAGCTCCATCCTCTTTGGAACCCGCTTTCAGGTAGTTGAAGGCTGCTATCAAATTCCCACTGTGCAACTCTTCTTTTCTGCAGATTAAATAAGCCCACTTCCCTCAGCTTCTTTTCATAAGTCATGTGCATCAGCCTCCTAATCATTTTTGTTTCCCTCTGCTGGACTCTCTATAATTTGACCACATCCTTTCTGTAGTGGGGGCCCCAAAACTTGACACAATACTTCAGATGTGGCCTCACCAGTGCCGAATAGAGTGGAATAATCACTTCCCTCAATCTGCTGGCAATGCCACTACTAATGCAGGCCAAATGCCGTTAGCCTTCTTGGCAACAAGGGCACACTGCTGACTCATATCCAGCCTCTCATCCACTGTAATCCCCAGGTCTTTTTCTGCAGAACTGGTGCTTAGCCAGTTGGTCCGCAGCCTGTAGCAGTCCATTGGATTCTTCCATCCTAAGTGCAGGACTCTGCACTTGTCCTTGTTGAATCTCATCAGATTTCTTTTGGCCCAATCCTCCAATATGTCTAGTTCACTCTGGACCCTATCCCTTCAGCATATCTACCTCTACGCACACCTTAGTGTCATCCACAAACTTGCTGAGGGTGCAATTCACCCCATCATCCAGATCATTAATGATTTACCAGGACACAAAAATAGTTCTTGATGTATACAGCACTCTTAACATGAAGGTTACTGAGGCTTCTTACTGTGTGGCTTTGTGCATTGCCAAAGCTGGTAAGCCACACAATATAGGTGAGAAACTAGTACTTCTAGCTGCAAAGGATGGTTGACTGGGCAACAAAATGGCAGATGAAATTCAATGTTGAGAAATAGAAAGTAATGCACATTGTTAAACGAAATCTCAACTACACATATAAAATGATGGTGTCTAAATTAGTTGTTACCACTCAAGAAAGAGATCTTGGAGTCATTGTGGAAGTTCTCTGAAAACTTCCAATCAATAAGAACATAAGAAAGGCCGTACTGGGTCAGACCAAAAGTCCATCCAGCCCAGTATCCTGTCTACCGACAGTGGCCAGTGCCAGGTGCCCCAGTGGGAGTGAACCTAACAGGTAATGATCAAGTGATCTCTCTCCTGCCATCCATCTCCATCCACCCTCTGACAAACAGAGGCTAGGGACACAATTCCTTACCCATCCTCTCTATTGTGGAGCGACAGTCAAAAAAGCTAAAAGAATGTTTGGAATCATTAGTAAAGGGATAGATAATAAGACAGAAAATATCATATTGCCTCTATGTAAATCCATTGTACACACACATCTTGAATATTGCATGCAGATCTGGTCGCCCTATCTCAGAGAAGATATATTGGAATTAGAAAAGGTTCAGAAAAGAGCAACACAATTTTTTAGCGGTATGGAACAGCTTCCGTATGAGGAGAGATCAATAAGACTGGATCTTTTCAGGTTGGAAAAGAGATGACTAAGGCAGGTATGAGAGAGGTCTATAAAATCATGACTGGTGTGGAAAAAGTAAATAAGGGAGTGTTAATTACTCTTTCTCATAACACAAGAATTAGGGGTTGCCAAACCAAACTTACAGACAGAAGGTTTAAAATGAACAAAAGGAAGTATTTCTTCAGATAATGCACCATGAACATTTGGAACTCTTTGCCAGAGGATGTTTTAAAGGCTAAGACTATAACAGGATTCAAAAAAAGAACTAAGTGACTTCATGGAGGATAGGTCCATCAGTTGCTAATAGCCAGGATGGGCAGGGATGCAAAACCATGCTCTGAAGTGTCCCTAGTCTCTCTTTGCCAGAAGGCTGGGAAGGGGCAACAAGAGATGGATCACTTGGTGATTACTTCTTCTGTTCATTCCCTCTGAAGCACCTGGCATTGATCACTGTCGGAGTACAGGTTATTGGGAAGGTATTTCCCAAGCCTGATCTTGTTGTGAGTATTTAGCTAATGCATATATCTGCATTGTTTCTAGGATAGAACACATAAGTGTGTATCTGCTTGTATTTTGGATATAATCAACACCAAGTTCCCTTTGGACTAATAAAGGAATTGTTGTGTGGAAACTTAGTTTTGCTAAACCTTAATAAACTTCATAGGGAAATTATTTCCAAAATCTGTCCTTTCTGGTGATACAGTCCCTCTGCTGACACAAATAATTATGATAGTATTTGTAGAGCCAGCAGATTTGGTAGGAATAGGGCTGGAAAAGATGATGCTGTGGAGGACACTTCCAGCCAGGTTAGTGGGCCTGCAACTACCACATCCCTTGACAGCATCCAGAATATGTTCAACTGAGGAGTGGCTATCCTGGCCCACAACATAATTCAGGAACGAGGAGCAGACCAGATGATCAGTGATGCCTAAGTTTAAGTTTTTGTTATGGTTATTTTTAGTAAAAGTCACGGACAGCTCATTCAGTAATAACCAAAAATTCACGGAAGCCCCTGACCTGTCTGTGACTTGTTATAAAAAATAATGGGGCTGGGGGAACTGACAAGGGGAATATTAAAGCCCCATTGGGAGGATGAGAGCCCGAACCACACTGTGGAATGGGGGAGAGTCCAGCATCTGCTGCTACCAAGGCTAACAGCTCTATGCCCCCCACTGCAACCCCAGCAGGTAAGAGCTCCGGAGCCCCTGCCACAGCCACAGCATCACAGAGTTCCGAGGTCCCCACTGCCCATGGCAGCTCAGAGCTCTGAGTGCCCCTGCCACCCGCAGCAACTTAGAGATCTAGGTTCACCTGCCACCCAAGGTGGCTGAGAGCTGCTGGGTCCTTGACCATCAATGCCAGCTGATAGCTCGCCACCCGCCCCCCACCAGCTGACAGCTCTGACTCTGCTGCCTCGGGGTGAAGTGAAAAATGTCATGGAGGTCTCTGAGATTCAGAGAATCCATGACTTCTGTGACATAATCTTATCCTTAACCATGCCTGTAAACAACTCGCTGTGTGAATGGGGAAGTAGTGGAACCGCAGAGATTGCGGCAGTAGCCATACTTTGGGCAGGAGGAACAACAGTCGCCGACTGGCTCCAGACAGTATAGTTGCTCACCCCTGGGTTCAGCGTGTCAGCTAGGTGTTGTTAAGTACTGAAGGTTAGAAAGTTGTTGCTCAGTAATGCTTTTCAGGCAACTCAGTGCTTCTGTCCTTGGAGCTCTAGTGTTATCAGTATTATTAAATAAGGTAACCTGCTAATTCAGCAGACCTACAATGTTACTCATAAAGAACGACCACAGGCATGGTTTGGAGACAAAGGCACCCAGTCAGGTTTACTGACCTCTAGGCATAGGTCTAGCACTCTGACTATGAGCCAAATGAGCAAATGAGCTGATGAAATTCCTCTCCCAGGTGGTAATATCACAAGAAATTCTTACTGATCAAAGACCTAACTTCACATTTCAACTAATGAAAGAACAGTGTGATTTACTGAGAGTATTTCCATTAAGAACGTAGATCTACCATCCCCAAACTGATGGGATGGTAGAGCGATATCACAGAACTTTGAGGGTGACATTAAAGAACTTTGTAGCATTGGATTCCAAACACTGGGACTAACACTTCCCCCACCTACTTTTTGCTATCAGGAAGGTGCCACAACCTCCAAGTTTTCTCTCTTTGAACTGCTGTCTGGGAAGCAGCCTCGAGGCTTTCCCGACAGACAGGAGAAACATGGAAGAGCAAAGACCCCAGGCAATAAATATAGTCTGATACATTTTTCAGTTAAGTAATTGCTTGAAGACTTTGTGGGCGTTTGCTAGAAAAAATATTGCTAAATGCACAGTAGGTACAAGAGAAGGCCTATAAAAAAGGGTCCAGCTGTGAGTGTTCAGACTGGGTGATTGAGTGTTATTGCTGATACCAAGTTTGCTGTTCAAATTACTGGTTCAATGGCAGGGACCATTTGAGGTAGTGAGGCATGTAGGCCCTGTTGTCTATGAGATCCAGCAACCAGAAAAGAAGAAGGACACTCAGATAACAACGTGACAATGGCCATACAGGGTCAGACCAATGGTCCAGCTAGTCCAGTACCCTGTCTTCTGACAGGGGCCAATGCCATGTGCTTCAGAGGGAAAGAACAGAACAGGGCTATTATCGAGGGATTCATCTCCTGTCATCCACTCCCATCATCTGGCAGTCAGAGGCTTGGGAAATATGAACATGGGGTTGCATCCGTGAATAACTTGGCTAACAGTCATTGATGGACCTATCTTCCACGAACTTATCTAGTTATTTTTGAACTCCCTCTTAGTTGTCTCTTTTCCAACCTGAAAAGACCATCTTTTTAATCTCTCCTCAGATGGAAGCTGTTCCACACGTCTGATAATTTTGGTGCCCTTCTTTGTACATTTTCCATTTCTAATATATCTTTTTTGAGATGAAACAATCACAACTACACGGCATATTCATGGTGTGCTATTTATATAGTGGTATTATTATATCTTATGTCTTCTTATCTATCCCTTTCCTAATGGTTCCTAACATTCTGTTAGCTTTTTTGACTGCTACTGCACACTGAACAGATGTTTTCAGATAGCTATCTGTTATGACACAAGGTCTCTTTCTTGAGTGGTAACAGCTAATATAGACCCCATCATTTGGCATCTATAGTTGGGATTGTATTTTCTAATGTGCTATCATTTGAATCTTTTAAAGGCCTAGGAGGGGATCTGCCTCATAATCTCATTGTGACTCTGCACTCCACATTCTTCATAGTTCTATGAATATGAATAATTATGATACATTTTGTACAAGATATGTCTTGTTAGGTGTCATTGGAAAAGTTATGATTTGCTGAAAATGATTATCCTATTTCTGTGCTTATGCCCCACCTGAAAATGTTCAACACAGCCTATACGTAATGACTGCTATGACTCAGCAGGGCATTAAAGGGCATGTGACCAGATTACATGACACTGAACTACATTCTGGATACCTATATTTTTCCACAAGCTGGACTGAGAACAGATTTTGGAATAAATGATTCCCACCATAGGCTAAAGCTACATAAGATAGGTGTGACATCACCTAGAGGCCTTACTTCCCACACAAGAGAACTCCTGGAAACAAGCGAGGAACAAAGACGGAACTGGGGGAAGTGCTGGTCCCAGGCTAAAAGGATTTCTAGCCTGTGCATGGAAAAATGGTGGACTGCTTGTTTCAGAAGCTAGGGTGCGAAATTACTAATTCATATCAAAAGCTTTTTATACGGTCTCCCACAGTATTCTTGCGTGAAGGAAATATTTGGCAGGCCTTAAACTTTAGTCAAGACCCTGAGTTTGGTCAAGCTTGCTTACAGGCCTTGAACTAAGATCCTGCTTGTTTATGTGTACAAAGGGCAGAAGGAGTCAGAGTGGGAAAAAATCCCCAAACAGAACAATTTGTAATAGCCCAAGCTTAGGAAATATATAACCTCAATAGCACTGTTAGAAAAGTCAAACCGCAAACGAACCAGACTGTGAATAACAATAACAAGAAAAGCCAAATAAGAAGGGTGATTGTTCTTTTTGCTTTTGACCTTGTCAAGGCTGATCCCCACTTTGAACCTTAGGGTACAAATGTAGGGGCCTGCATAAAAACTTCTAAGCTTATCTACCAGCTTAGCTTTGGTCCGCTGCCACCATCACAAGAATTCCCTCCCTGGGAAGCCTTGAGAAACCTTTCACCAATTCCCTGGTGAACACAGATCCAAACCCCCTTGGATCTTAAAACAAGGAGAAATTAATCTGGTTCTTAAAAAAGAAGGCTTTTAATTAAAGAAAAAGGTAAAAATCATCTCTGTAAAATCAGTATGGAAAATAGCTTTACAGGGTAATCAAACTTAAAGAGCTCAGAGGACCCCCCTCTGTCTTAGGTTCAAAGTACAGCAAACAAAGATAAACACTCTGGTAAAAAGGTACATTTACAAGTTGAGAAAACAAACTAAATCTAAGACGCCTTGCCTGTCTTTTTACTTACTAGTTTGAAATAGGAGAGACTTGTTTAGAAAGATGGGGAGAACCTGGATTGATGTCTGGTCCCTCTCAGTCCCAAGAGCGAACCACCCCTTAAAACAAAGAGCACACACAAAAGCCTTTCCCCCCCCAAGATTTGAAAGTATCTTGCCCCCTTATTGGTCCTTCGGGTCAGGTGTCAGCCAGGTTACCCGAGCCTCTTAACCCTTTACAGGTAAAAGGATTTGGAGTCTCTGGCTAGGAGGGATTCCATAGCACTGTACACAGGAGAGCTGCCACCCTTCCCTTTATAGTTATGACAGACCTGTATTAATTTTGCAATCTATTCCAAATAAGGTAATTAATATGGCAGTATCTGTAATTTGTCTGTGGTTTTAAGCTTTAAAAAGCTTCTGTGTCCCTGGACTCAGGGGGGCAGCTCCAATAGCTGTCACCCCCTGCGCGCTTGCAATCAATAAAGGGCCTCAGGCTGATTTGATTGAAAACACAATGCGTGTATCGACGTTTTTCCACGACACTTGCCAGCAAGTTAAGAAAGTACGGTTTGGACAAATGGACTATAAGGTGGATAGAAAGCTGGCTCGATTTTCAGGCTCAACAGGTAGTGATCAATGGCTCGATGTCTAGTTGGCAGGCGGTATCAATTGGAGTGCCCCAGGGGTCAGTACTGGGGCCGGTTTTGTTCAACATCTTTATTAATGATCTGGCTGATGGGATGGATTGCACCCTCAGCAAGTTCACAGATGACACTAAGCTGGGGGGACAGGTAGATAGGCTGGAGGGTAGGGATAGGGTCCAGAGTGACCTAGACAAATTAGAGGATTGGGCCAAAAGAAATCTGACGAGGTTCAAAAAGGACAAGTGCAGAGTCCTGCACTTAGGATGGAAGAATCGCATGCACTGCTACAGGCTAGGGACCGACAGGCTAAGCAGCCATTCTGCAGAAAAGGACCTGGGGATTACAGTGGACGAGAAGCTGGATGTGAGTCAGTAGTGTGCGCTTGTTGCCAAGAAGGCTAACAAGATATTATGCTGCATTAGTAGGAGTATTGCCAGCAGATCGAGGGAAGTGATTATTTCCCTCTATTCGGCACTGGTGAGGCCACACCTGGAGTATTGCGTCCAGTTTTGGTCTCCCCGCTACAGAAAGGATGTGGACAAATTGGAGGGAGTCCAGCGGAGGACAACAAAAATGATTAGGGGGCTGGGGCACATGATTTATGAGGAGAAACTGAGGGAACTGGGATTATTTAGTTTGCAGAAGAGAAGAATGAGGGGGGATTTGATAGCTGCTTTCAACTACCTGAAGGGGGGTTCCAAAGAGGATGGAGCTCGGCTGTTCTCAGTGGTGGCAGATGACAGAACAAGGAGTAATGGTCTCAAGTTGCAGTGGGGGAGGTCTAGGTTGGATATTAGGAAACATTATTTCACTAGGAGGGTGGTGAAGCACTGGAATGGGTTACCTAGGGAGGGGGTGGAATCTCCATCCTTAGAGGTTTTTAAGGCCCATCTTGACAACCACAGAGGAGGTTTAGCCTCTCCTGGCCTATTATACCCACCGCCTATGTAAGGTGGCCATCCCTGGGCCACTTCCTACCACCTCCCTGCAGTTGTCCACAAGGTCTCCGTTTGGGGTAGGCAGCATGAAGAGTGTCTGCTCACCCCAAGGCACCCTCTGGTGGCTGCATGTAGTGTTGTCATTCTCCTTTCCTCTCAGGCAGCAACTGCTTCCTCCTGGGGTTTGGCCCAGCCTCCGAGGGCCAGCTCAGACCAATGGCTCTCCCCTGCTGGGGTAGTCCAAACAGCATATAAAGGGGATCAATCAAGTCCAGCAGTCATATGAGAGATGAATGCTTCCCTCTCAGGCTGTCCCTTCAGCAGGCCCTCCCTTCTCTTAGAAAGAGATCTTTGGGCAGTTTTTCAGGGGGAGATTCTGCCTTCCCTCAGCTCATCTCCCCTAGAGATGTCGGTGGCAGGTCTGCTCTCCTCCCTAGTCTGCGACAAAATGAGCTGCTCCCCTGAATTTTGCATTTCTCAAGCACTTCTTTTCAGACTTGATTTGTCTGCCCCATTTTCTTGTTAATTTACGGGCTCAGTGTTTGGCTTCTCTTAACTCATTTTGAAATGTAGCTACAAGTTCACTGGCTTTGGGAAGTAATTCTGCTGCTTTCCATGGGTCTGTTTTTTATGGATTGTAGGAGATTTGAAACAGCATTTACCGTTTCCAGAATCTTTTTTTGGAGCACAATGAAAAAAAAAACTATTTTTTCCATTAATTTCTTTAATGCTGAAGGCTAGTAAATTTCATTGTCCTTTTTTGCTCAGGAGAATTATTCCTGTGTGTATCTTCATTTTGTCTAAATACCAAATATAAGAGGAAGGATTGATTCATACTGGTTGTTGATCAATTATGCAGTCAATTCCTTGACCAAGCTTTCATTTGTTATGAAATATGTTCAAGAGGCCAAATAAACAATGTCTGGTTTACTGCTCTAACCTCATAATAAAATAGAACAGAAAAAGGTTTTATACTATACTAGTCTCTAGGAAACCATCTAGTGCAGTGATGTTACATTTACCTTACACAGAAGTCTCATATGACTGCTGGACTTTGTGTCCCCAAAGTTACACATTTCAGCTTTCATCGTTTATTTAAAGATATCACAAATTACACATCTATTTATACATCACTAAAATCCAACCTATCATTTTCTCACAGTTCCCTAATATAAGTGGGGAACTATTGTTGGGAACTTTCCTGGCTTTTGTATTATCCCAGGGGAATTGGCTAGTGAAAGAGTCTGAGTTCCCACTCTCACTCACTTTACCCAAGGCCTGCCAGACCTCAAGGACTCCCCTTCCACTCTCCTGTGTGGAAGAGTCCTCGTAATGGTGACATGGCTGATTCCAGGATTCCTGGGAGACCAAAACCCCAGTCTCATCATTGTCACTTAGGAGAGGGGCTAGGGTGTCCCCACTCTGGGGTACTCTCTTCACACTGGACTCCTCCCTGACCCACTGATCACTACATTAAGTTCAAACCAAATACAATTTATTAAACAGCGACTGAAAGAAAATTAAGGATAAATGGGAAAGTTCAAGGAAACAAGGAACCCCGCACTGACAAACAGCAGTCTCTGGGATGTAAGAAATGTTCAGTGTGTGTTCATCACACATCCCAGGCCACCTGCCATACTCTGGTTGTGCTGCGGTGATACTGCCAAGTCAGACACTAGCTTTTGCAGTGGCCACATGCCCTCAGGTTCTATGTGGCAGGACCCTTCTCACCAGCATCTGGCCCACATCAGATTGATGTCCTCTCTTCTGAGTCCAGTCTTCAAGACCCTCTTGTCTGGTGATGTCTCCTTGTACTGAGCCCGCTACCCATGGCTCAACCTTCCTCTCCCCAGCTGCTCATTGTGAACAGCTGCTGTGTTACTTGTGGCCGGCATCCAGTATCCTGGCCCTGCAGCTCCCCACTGTTGCTCAGCCTTGGCTCCCAGTTGGTGCAGCTGGTTTGTGCAGATCCAGCTCCCTGCTCTGGTCTGCTCCAACTACAGCTCGCCATCTCTGCCTCACCACTGCTGTTCTGCCTCCAACTCTTCTGGCTCAGTGCTGCTTCTGTGGCCTCAGCCCAGCTCTGCCTTCAGGGCTGCTTCTCTGGACCTTTTTTTTTTCTGGCTGCTGCTGCTCTGCCTCCAGCGCAGCTTGAAGTACTGCATCAGGTTTGGCAGATTTCTACTGCTTTAATAGCCCCAAATCACTTAAAAGTAGCCCCATCTATTTCGTGAAACAAAGGATTTTAATAAACACATTGATCTATACATCAAGTAACAAATGAAATCTTTTGTTAGCTACCTAGCACAGATCTGATTTAAAAAGGAAAGAAAACAAAAGAAAGCTACAAGGCCCAGCAGCCCCACATTACCAACAAATCTATGAGATGACAATCAAATGCAAAATCAAAACCTCAGTGCTGGGATTTGAATCCCGATTGACGGCTGGCAAATGTTTCAAACAAAAAACGGCAAAATATGGTGTTAAAAATAGCCCAAAGGTAGCCCAAAACGTATGTAGTATAAAAACAACAATAACATTATTGTATTATTTATTTCTAATTGCATTCAATGATGGTAATCAATGTCCATATTTTGAGTTGGATTATTTTGTTACTGTTAGTCTCTAAAGGGCTACATTTCCTCTTCAGTGTCTTTGTTGGAAGTAAAATGCTTCTGTTGCTGGTCATACATATCAGCAGTGACCAGTGCAATCATTTGTTCAATTGGTGCAAGCTCTTCACAACTGATTTTGTATCATTGTATATATGCCCTAACATGAAGAATGTTTTCTAAAAGTTCCTCTTGTATCTTGTTGCACAGTTTCTTTTTTTATCACGTTCATCTGAGAAACCAGTCTTTCAACTACAGCGTTGCTAAATGGTAGCAACAACCATAAAAGAGCAAAGAAGTCAAGTTCACTAAAGTCTTTGTCCACTGTGGCAGCCATGTGTTCCAGACCTTTAACTCAAAACTGGTCTACTTGGTTGTCTTGAGTATGAGGCCAGTGAACCATAGGCAAAACTCTCCACTGCTGCTCCATCCTTCCAAGGTTTCCACAAAACAATAGCAAAAATGAGACATCAGCCAATCTAGGTCATGAAAGACTTAGTAATGCTAGCGATTCAATCACCTGGACATATATTGGGAATCTCTGTTTCATCTGTTTCACAAATTCCCCTCAAATTCAGACTAACTCGGTCCAGTTCTCAGAAACACATAGTTTCAGAACTCTCACCAATAAGCTTTGGTAGAATGTCCTCAATTCCTGCAGCAGCTTTCCTGTATTAGCACTTTCCAACGGAAACATTTGGTTTATCCTCCAGGCTTCCTAAAGGATTGGATGTAGGGAAATCAGGTAAATTATAGCATTATACTTGCTTAATTTGTCTTTGGCTATCAGAAAGCATGGCTTCAGTTTGTCAAACTGAACAAGCTACCAGTTCACACCGGGTATAATGGAAAGCCACCTTGATTCAGAAAAATGTCATATCTTCTGTTGGTCTGGAAGTAACGGAAAGGCCGAGTGACAGGGTGTGTAGAGGTGGGGGCTGATAGGTGACACGGAAACAGATCAGGTGATGGTGAGAGAGAGGAAACTCATCAACGGAGAGATCAGTACTTGGTGATACAGTGATAAGAAGTTAGGTGTGAGGAGCTTCTCAGACTCTGAACTTCCACAATGCTCAGCTCAGCCAAGGTAGGACAGAGCACCTTTGATTAACTAGGAAATTACCTTTCACCCTCTTGTCATGAAGGCTTAAAGTCAGTGGCCCAGGCAATCACATTCTGCAAGTGTATTTAAGCAATTTCTCACGAAGCTCCACAGTTTTGGCCCCATAAATGATAGGGTTGAGCATGGGGAGGAGAAGGTAATACATGTTGGCCAAGATGATGTGAACATGGGGGGGAATTCCCTGACCAAATCGGTATGTCAGAGTGGACAAGAGGGAGGAAGGATAAGACATCATCATCACACTGATGTGGGCTGTGCAGGTGCTGAAGGCTTTCTGGTGGGCTTTCTTGGAGGATACTCTGAGGACAGCCCTTATGATCAGACCATAGGACAGGGCAATAAGCGTCAGGTCTAACATGATGACTACAAATACTATTACCAAACCGTACATCCTGTTGACTGTGATGTCCCCACACGACAACTTTGCCACAGCCATGTGGTCGCAGTACGTATGGGCAATAATGTGGTTGGCACAGAATGGCTGCCTGCTCAGAAGCAGTGGCAAGGGCAGAATTAGGAGAAAAGCTCTTAGCAAACCCACTAGCCCTAGCTTAGCTATTCGTGTGTTGGTGACGATTGTGGCGTATCTCAGAGGGTAACATATGGCAACATAGCGATCAAAGGCCATTGTTACGAGGACGGCTGAATGCATAACAGTACCCGCATGAAAGAAAAACATTTGGGTGAGACAGCCACCCACAGTAATATCTTTCAAATTGAACCAAAATATGCACAGCACCTTTGGCACGACGGAAGTAGACGTGCCAATTTCTGTGAGCGCCAGCATGGAGAGCAGCAGGTACATTGGCTTGTGCAGGGTCTGCTCCTTGCCTATAACAAACAGAAGCGTGAAATTTCCCAACAGGCCCATAATATAGAAAGTAGTGAAAGGGATGGAAATCCAGATGTGAGCAGCTTCCAAGCCAGGGATGCCCATTAAGATGAATTCTGAAGCTTCAGAGTGGGTGAGGTTGAAAACTGCCATGCGGTGGTCGATGCGTTGCTCAGGGTCAGAAATGCTCAAGGTGCCTGTGAAGGGAGAGAAGCAAAGCGAGGGGGGTTACACACTTTATAACAAACTGTATTGCAAATATTAACAATCTAGAATGGGTGTTGAGCAGTGTGGTCGCAACATATACAGATGGCACGAGATTATTTTGGTCATATTCAAGTCCAGAGAAGGCTTCAGAGAGAGCTAACCAAGCCAGGTGAATAGGCAATCTCA
>NW_020664862.1:0-16245 GCF_002925995.2 Terrapene triunguis | reverse complement strand
CTCTGCCTCCTGGGCTGCTTCTCTGGCCCTTGTGTTTCCGGCTGCTACCGCGCTGCCTCCAGCTCAGCTTGAGTTGCTGCTCAGGTTTGCCAGAATTCAGCTGCATTAAGAGCCCCAAGTCACTTCAAAAGTAATTGAAATGTGGCCCAAGTCAACTTAAATGTATTTCTTGAAACAAATGTTGTTGTTGTTTTTTATTACCACATTGGTCCATAGTTCAAATAACAAAGGAAAGCTTTTGTTAGATACCTAGTACAGATTTGATTTCTTTTAAACAAAAAACCACAAGCCCCAGCAGGAGTATGTCTACATTAGCAACAAAGCTAAGAGATGGCACTGAAATTCAAAATTAAAACCCCAATACTGGTACTTGTAACCCGATGGAGGGTTGGCAGGTGTTTTTAAAAAATGGCCAGTAACAGTGTAAAATAGCCAAAAGGAGCCCAAAACATACGTAGTGTAAAAACAACAAGACCATTACATTATTATTTTTTTCTAAATGCATTCAACGATAGTAGTCAATGTCCATATTTTGAGTTGAATTAGTTGGAGATTCCACCACCTCCCTAGGTAACCCATTCCAGTGCTTCATCACCCTCCTAGTGAAATAGTGTTTCCTAAACACCTGGACATTTGATGGCAATCTCTGTTTCATCTCTTTCGCAAAGTCCAAGATGAAATCTCGACACCTAAATTTGATGCTTTGGACAACGGGAATAGTTAGTGTGTATTTTGAAAGTTTCAGCTGAAAGCAACTATAAAAATCAACTGTGCAAAGTGGTAAGTTTTTGGTTTCCACGGCAATTTCGTAGTTTAACACAGCAGTCTGTTACACAGGTTTTTCAACTTAACTCTTTCACCCCAAGCAGCAATTCTGTCTGATCAAGGATTAAATGCAAGTAAACCTGCTCTTGTCTAACACTGCAGTTTATTCGCTTTTAAGCACACACAGACATAAGCAATAGGTTTAGATCATTCCAGATATTTACCTAACTTCTGGAACAGTACTGAGTAATTAACAGCAGGTTCACAGTGGTCAGTTGCTCACCCACCAGGGAGAAAGGGATTCAGAAAAAACGTCTCTCAAGATGCCTTCAAAGGACTGCTCCAAAGTACGCTGTATTAGCTAATCTTTTATAACTTCTACAAAACACAGAGGTCAGAGTGACCCCATCACTTTTCCTAACTTTCAAAAAACTTCTACTATCATAAGCATCTAGACTCAAGGTTTACATCCATTTATCTACTTTCTTTCTCATTTATTTTCTTGTCATCCACTCCTCCCATTCTGATTAGCAGATACTGCCAGCTAGATTTTAACCTTGCATCTAAAAGCCTGCTTTCCAATTAACCCTTAACTATGTGGTGTTCTCTTTTATTAATTCATAGTGAATGAGTGCACACCCTATGGCTGTAATTGGCTTGATCGCATTCTGGGGCACACACCCTCAAATCTAGGATAACACAGTCCAGTTCTTAAAAACACAAAGTTTCACAACTCTCACCAATAAGTTCTACTAGAATGTCCTCAATTCCTGCAGCAGAGTTCCTATATTAGCACTTTCCAACTGAAACATTTGGTTTATCCTCCAGGCTTCCTGAAGTAAGGACGTATTAAATTCAGGGAAATTTTGCTCACCGGATCACTGTACTTATGATAAAGAAGTTCAGTATTATAGTTGGTTTCTTTTTTTTTGACTATCAGAAAGCATAGCTTTAGTTTGTCAAACGGATCAAGAACGCTGTTCACACATGGTCTAATGGGAAGCCTCCTTGCTTCAGAAAGCTGCAGTATCTTCGGGCGGTCTGGAAGTCAAAGAAAGGTGAAGTGACAGGGTGTGTGGAGGTGGGGGCTGATGGGTGACACTGAAAGAGATCAGGTGATGGTCAGAGAGAGGGAACTTAGCAACAGAGAGAGCAGTGCTTGGTGTTAGAGTGATAAGATGTTTGGTGTGAGGAGCTTTTAAGACTGTGAACTTACACAATGGTGAGCTCAACCAAACTTGGACAGTGCACCATTGATTAATGAGGAGATCTCCTTTACCCCTCTTGTCACAGAGGTTTGGAATCAGTGGCCTTAGGTGATCACATTCCGCAGATGTATTTGTGCAGTTTGTCACGAAGCTCTTTGGTTTTGACACCATAAACAATAGGGTTGAGCATGGGAAGGAGGAGGTAATACAGATTGGCCAAGATTATGTGTATGTAGGGAGCAATGCCCTGACCGAATCGGTATGTCAGAGTGGAGAAAAGGAAGATAGGATAAGCCATCAGCATCACACAGATGTGCGCTGTGCAGGTGTTGAGGGCTTTCCGGTGGGCTTCCTTGGAGGGTATTCTGAGGATGGCCCTGATTATCAGACCATAGGACAGGGCAATAAGTGTCAGGTCAAAACCGAGGACTATAAATACTATCACCAAACCATACATCCTGTTCACTGTGATGTCCCCACATGACATCTTTGCCACAGCCATGTGGTCGCAGTACGTATGGGGGATAATGCGGCTGGCACAGAATGAATGCCTGCTCAGGAGCAGGGGCAGGGGCAGAACGAAGAGAACAGCTCTTATCAAACACACTAGCCCTAGCTTAGCTATCCGTGCATTTGTGAGGATGGTGGCGTATCTCAGAGGGTTACATATGGCAACATAGCGATCAAAGGCCATTGTCACAAGGACGGCTGAATGTGTCACAGAACCCGCATGAAGGAAGAACATCTGGGTGAGGCAGCCACCTAAAGTAATTCCTTTCAAATTGAACCAAAATATACACAGTGCCTTTGGCACAATGGAAGTAGATGCACCAATTTCTGTGAGCGCCAGCATGCAAAGCAGCAGGTACATTGGTTCATGTAGGGTCTGCTCTTTGCCTACAACAAACAGAACCATGAAATTTCCAAACAGGCCAATAATGTAGAACGTAGAGAAAGGGATGGAAATCCAGAGGTGAGCAGCTTCCAGGCCAGGGATTCCCGTTAGGATGAATGATGAATGGTCCAAGTCACTGAGATTGAAATCTGCCATGAGGTGGTCTATGTGTTGATTGGGCTCAGAAATGCTCAAGGGGTCTGTGAAGTGAGAGAAGCACAGTGAGTGGGATTACAAATAGTACAATAAATATTTTATAGTTATTAAGACTCTAGAAACGGTGGTGAACAGTGAGGTGACAAAATTTCCAGATGGCACCAGATTATTTAGGTCATAGTGAAGTCCAGAGAAGTCCTCAGAGGGAGCTAACCAAGCAAGGTGAATGAGCAACATGATGGCAGATGAACTTCGATGTCAATAACTGCAACGTGCACACCCATTGGAGGAAAAAGCTTGAATTCCTCAAACAGCTTACAAGGTTCTAATTTAACGGTATGAACTCAGGACAGTGACCTGGGTGTCATGGTACAGAGCTCTGTGAAACCCTGCTCACAGTGGAAGTATGGACAGAAACTAAGCAAAACGTTGGGATCCAGGCGGACTGGGATGGGAAATCATAAAGGAAATACAATGCCATGAGACCAATCAGTCAATATTTCATGCTCCTCTGGCCTCCTCTTTGAAGAATGGGGCACCCTTCTCACACAGGTTATTACAGAAATAGAGGGGTTTGGGCAAGGTCAACAAGAATGATCAAGGGCCCCGGGAAACTCTCCTAATGATATAGGTTGGAAAGACTGGGATTGTTACCTTAACAAGGAGGTATATTAGAGGGCCATGAGAAAAGTCTATGAAATACTGACTGGTAGACAGTAGATCGAGAATGTGGTCTCCCTGTCTCATAACACAATATCAAGAGGACATTAAATTAAACTGAAATGTGGAAAATTCAAAACCGATGGAAAAAAAATGATTTCTTCACTCAATGTCTAATTAGACTGAGGAACTCGTTGCCACAAGAGGTATTTGAGGCCATGAGATAAATGAGAAACAGGAAGCGTTGGGAGATTTAGATGGATAGTAAGACTATCCAGTTACAATAGTTCCAGCTAAATACATATTTTGGAATGTCTATACACCAACGTATTTCAGGGCACAAGTCAAGAGGTAGCTGCTAGGTGACACCCTCAGGGATGGTTAGGTCATCCCTGAATCCACCTACTGCTTGGTTTCTTACAACTTCTTCTGCAACATCTGGGCTGTCCCTGTCAGAGAGAGGACACTGGACTAGATGGACCTATATTGAAAAGAGCCAGGTTTCCCCCAGGGAAACAGACATTTTAATGCTGGGCTATGACTTTGTGCTCAACAGAATGGGCACGAAATGCACAAGGCTCTTGGTATTTAGGGCTACAGGCCTGCACCTCTATTACTTCCCATGTTTCTTTTGGTGAGACACTTTCATGCAGGCAACCAGCTTTGTCTGAGACATAAGTTACAGATGTTACCTGACATGTGTAAGCAGAGACATGAGGCAACAACTCAGCTGCTAATCATTCTCATGCCTGAATATCGATGAAGTTTGCAGATGACACAAAATTGTGGGATGGTAAATAATGAAGAGGACAGGTCACTGATTCAGAGCAATCTGAATTGGTTGGTAAACTGGGTTGAAGCAAATAATATGTGTGTTCTAATAGAGTTATGTAGATATCTATATCTAGGAACAAAGAATTCAGGCAATGCTTACATGATGGCAGGATATTATGGGAAGCACAATGGCTGTGAAGAAGATTTGTGGGCATAAAGGGATAATTAGCTGAGCATGAGCTCCCAGTGTGACCTTGTGGTGAAAAAAGCCAGTGAGATCCTGGGATGATAAGCAGGAAAATCTGAAGGAGAGGTAGAGAAGTAATTTTACCTCTGTATTCAGCACCGCTGTGACTGCTGTTGAAATCCTGTATCTAGTTCTTGTGTCCACAATTAAGGATGGATGTTGATACACTGAAGAGGTTTCAGAGAAGAATCAGAATTAGTAAAAGATTAGAAATATTGCCTTATAGGGATGGACTCAAAGAACTCAATCTATTTAATTACCAATGATGGTAAAGGGGTGACTGGATAACAGTCTGTAACTAGGTACACGGGGAACCAATATTTTATAATAGGCTTTTCAACCTAGCATACAGAGGTATAACATGATTCAATGGCTGGAAGTTGAAGGTAAAGAAATCCAGGGGCGGCAATGGTCCTGGGTCACCACCAATCAGGGCCGGCTCCAGGGTTTTGGCCGCCCCAAGCAGCCAAACAAACAAACAAACAAAAAAAAAGCTGCGATCGCGATCGGCGGCGGCAATTCGGCGGGAGGTCCTTCGCTCTGAGCAGGAGTGAGGGACCATCTGCCGAATTGCCGCCGAACAGCTGGACGTGCCGCCCCTCTCCCAAGTGGCCGCCCCAAGCACCTGCTTGGTAAGCTGGTGCCTGGAGCCGGCCCTGCCCCCAAATGCCAAATCACCAGTGGGCACCCCAGAGCCCCCCCAGTAGCAGCGGTCACCCTGGACTCCCCCAGCATAAGGGGGTGCCCCAGAGCCCCCCTCCAGGGCAGTAGCTGCGCCCTACGGACTCCTCCAGAACACCAAAAATTTAGTCAGTGATTTCTCGTACAAGTCATGGACAGGTCATGGGTCCGTGAATTTTTGTTTATTTCCCTTGACCTGCCCATGTCTTTTACTAAAAATCCCCTTTACTAAAACTTAACCTTACTTATAGGCTGTCTGGAGCGTTTTCGGGAAAGCTCACCAGGTGAGAGGTAAGTTTCTCCAACAGACTATGTTTTCTTAATGGCTCATGGCCCTGAATAGTCCCTCCCCAAACATCGATCTAGACTGAAAGCAACATGCCTAGTGGATGTTACCCAGCTGTAACTATATGTGAAATAGAGATACACAGTCAGTAGTTATAACTTCAGATGCAAAAATGATCAATGCACACAAATAGGATAACCCTATTCAGAAAATCATAACTTTTCCAATGGCATCTTACATGACTCATCTTGCATAAAATGTATCATAATTATGCTATAATCATATCATAATAATATCTCTATGTAGAATATGGGGTGCAGAGTCACACAAAGCTCAGTGGTTCTTTCCACCAGTCAAATGCCTGAACTTACATAACGAGAGACAGGAGTACAGGACTGCGCTGGAAACAGAACTGAGTCAAGCTTGTGACACCCGGGCTGCAGTTCTGTGGCTTGCCAGGGTAAAGAGACCCTGAGACTGGCCCAAGCCAACAATCACAAAGAAAAATTTAATTTCAACAGCGCTGCCCACCTGTCCCTGTAGATGTTGCTCCACGCCCCCACAACCCCGCAGTGCTGCTTGCCTCTAAACCCCCTACCTGTCCCCACCACCTACAGCGCTGCCCTCCTGTCTGTGAACAGCCCGCTCCCTACCGCACAACCCACAGTGCTGACCACTTTTCCATGTAGGCCCCTCACCCCCACAAATTCTAGCCCTGCCACACAGCAATACCCCTCACCCAGGACCAAAACCAGGTTCCAGACCCCACAGCGACAGTTTCTGACAATACTAAACAGTTCAAGTCACCGTGCTGGTGAATTCCTCCCCAGATGGTTCTTGATTTGAACCTTGGAACCCTTCCTGAGCCCTCAACACTAACTTTAATACAGAAACAGGCAACTCACCGAAATCCCACACAGCAGAGAGACAAAATGTCCTAACTGAGACAGGAATGTAGAGATCTAAGGATCAGTGTATGATTCTCACATGTCTGACACTCGGCATGCTGGGCAGCGACTTTTATGATTCCCCTGTGCAGTCCCTGCAGACTCTCTGGTTAGCTGGACTACCAGACAATTCTCTCAGCTCCATGAGCAGTGGGAAGAGCAGAAAATAGACTCTGGAGAACTCCAGCTTGAGAGCCTCCCCCGGGAGTGAAGAAATAATTAGCCAATAACAGGGGCTCAGATTGTCAGGGCAAACTGAACCTTGCAGACTGTTCAGCCTAGCAATTCCCAATGGCTATTTTTTCTGTGTGTAATGTACTGTCATCTGCACCATGTCTGGGAATGCTGCCACAAGGTACGGGACCAAAAACCATTTTCAATTGATCATAGCTGCATACCACTACACACTGCCCATGAATTTGTAATATCCAGTCCAGTAGCCTCTGAAAATCACTGCCACCCTCTTGAGGCCAAATGACTTGATAGTGAATTGATGCAAGGAGCCATTAGGAAAGGGATTGATAAGAATAGAGAAAATACAATAATGCCACTATATAAATACCACACCATGGATATTGCATGCAGTTCTGGCCACCTCATTTTTGAAAAAAGGTATATTAGAAATGGAAAAGGTACAGAGAAGGGCAACGAAAAGGATTAGGGGTATGGAACAGCTTCCATCTGAGGAGAGATTAAAAAGCCTGGGACTTTTCAGCTTGCAAAAGAGATGACTAATAGGGGATAAGATAGAGAGCTATAAAATTGTGAATGGTGTGGAGAAAGTGAATACGGAAATCTTGTTTACTCCTTCACATAACACAAGAACCAAGGGTCACACAAGGAAATAGTATATGCAACACACAGTCAACCTGTGGAACTCATTCCCAGGGGATGTTGTGAAGGCTAAAGGTATAATTGGGTTAAAAAAACAACTAGATACATTCATGGCGGCTAGGTCCATCAATGGCTGTTAGCCAAAATGTTCAGATATGCAACCCTATGTTCTGGGAGTCCCCAGGTTCTGACGACCAGATGATGGGACTGGATGACAGGAGATGGATCCCTCGATAATAGTCCTGTTCTGTTCTTTCCCTCTGAACACCTGGCATTGGCCACTGTCAGAAGACAGGATACTGGACTAGATGGACCATTGGTCTGACACAGTATGGCCATTCTTATGTTCTTATCTGAGTATCCTTTTTCTAATCTGGGTGCTGGACCTGATAGTCGAC
The DNA here is from genome assembly GCF_002925995.2 of Terrapene triunguis. Taxonomy (NCBI): domain Eukaryota; kingdom Metazoa; phylum Chordata; order Testudines; family Emydidae; genus Terrapene; species Terrapene triunguis. The sequence continues at coordinate 8,394 of NW_020664862.1, read as the reverse complement.
GGGGCCCACACGCCTCACTACCTCAAATGGTCCCTGTCATTGAACCAGTAATTTGAACAGCAAACTTGTCAATAACAATAACACTGATTCACCCATTTTGAACACTCGTGTCTGGACCCCTTTGTTATAGGCCTTCTCTTGTACCCATTATGCATTTAGCAAAATTCTTCTAGCAAATGCTCACGAAGTCTTGAGGTGCTTGCCTAATTTGAGAATGTATTGGACTATGTTCATCATCTGGGGTCTTTGCTTTCCCATGTTTCTCCAAGCAGGTCTGGAAAGCCTAAAGGCTGCCTCCCAGACAGCAGTTGAAAGGGAGAAAACTTGGAGGCTTGAGGCACTTTCCTGACAGCAAAAAGGAAGTGGGGGAAGAGTTGGTCTCAGCATTTGGAATTTGAGGATACAAAGTTCTTTAATCTTGCCATCAAAGTTCTGCGAAATTGCTCTACAAACCCATAAGTTCTTAATGTCTTTACCTTCAGTATATCACAAAGTTCTTTCATTAATTGTAAAGTGAAGTTAGGTCCTTGATCAATAAGGATTTCTTGGGGAATTACCACCTGGGAGAGGAATTCCATAAGCTCATTTGGCTCATAACTAGGGTGCTAGGTCTATGCCTAGATGGCAATAAACCTGGCAGGGTCCCTTTGTCACTGAACCATGCCTGTGGTCTTTCTTTATGATTAACATCATGGTCTGCTGAACTAGCAGGTTACCTTATCTGTGAATACTGATAACACTCAATCTCCAAGGACAGAAGCACTGAGCAGCCTCGACAGCACTACCAAGGCAACAACATGCCAGCCTTTAGCACCTAATGACGCCAGCTGACACTCTGAGCCCAGTGGTGAGCAACTCTACTGTCTGGAGCAAGTGTGGCCACTGCCTCAGTCACTGGGGTTCCACCACTTCCCCATTCACCACAGCAAGTTGTTCACAGGCATGGCTAAGGATATGATTATGTCATAGAAGTCACAGGTTTTGTGACTGTCAGAGATCTCTGTGACATTTTCCACTTCAGCCCCGGGATGATGGAGACAGAGCTGTCAGCCAGAGGGGACCCCCGAGTTCTTAGCTGCCATGGGTTGCCAAGGCCACAGCAGATCTCAGCCACCGCTGGTGGCTGGGGGACCCGGAGCTCCAAGTTACTGTGCGGGGGGGACCCAAAGCTCCAAGCTGCTACTGGCAGCGGGGGCTCTGGAGATCTGTGACACTGGGGCTGCAGCAGGGGCTCTGGAATTCTGCAACACGGGGACTGCAGTGGGGACCACAGAGCTCTGAGCTGCTGGGGCTGCAGCAGGGGCCATGGAGCTGTTAGCTGTGTTAGCAGTAGGTGCTAGACCTCCCCCCATCCCGAAGCCGGTCTTGGGCTCTCATCCTCCTGATTGGGCTTTAATTGCCCCATCAGTCCCCTGCTCCATTGTTTTTAGTAAAAGTCACAGACAAGTGATGGGCTTTCATGTATTTCTGTTTATTGCCCATGACCTGTCCGTGACTTTTACTAAAAATAACTGTGACAAAATCTTAACCTTAGGCGTGACTGATCATCTGGTCTCCCTGTATTGTCTGAACAAAATTCGTGTCATGGGCCAGGATAGACACTCCCTGGATGAATGCATTCTGGATGCTGTCTAAGGCTGTGGTCAATGCATGTCCACTGACCTGGCTGGAAGTGTCCTCCCCAACATCATCTTTTTCCTCCCCTATTCCTATTAACGGTGCCATTTCTGGTCCTTTCTATTTTCCTCAATGGGATGTAACATCCACTTTTTTAAGGATGTGCTTTTGCCTCCAACTGCTTCTTTTACTTTGTTATTTAGCCATGGTGGCACTTTTTTTGGTCCCCTACTGTGTTTTTTTAATTTGGGGTATACATTTAAATTGAGTTTGTCCAGATCATTTTGAATTTTAATGCTAACCCTTAAAAGCACTTGCAACCTCTCCCATCTTGGTATCATCTGCAAACTTTATAAGTGTATGCTCTAAGCCATTATCTAAATTATTGATGAAGCTATTGAACAGAACCGGACCTAGAACCGGGACTCCACTCATTATGCCCTTCCAGCTTGACTGTGAACCACTGATAACTACTTTCTGGGAATGATTTTCCAACCAGTTATGTGCCCACCATATAGAAGCTCCATCTAGGAAGTATTTCCCTAGTTTGGTTATGAGAAGGTCATGTGAGACAGTATCAAAAGCCTTACTAAAGTCAAGGTATACCACATCTACCGCTTCCCCCCATCCACAAGGCTTGTTACCCTGTCAAAGAAAGCTATCAGGTTGGTTTGACACGATTTGTTCTTGACAAATCCATGCTGACTGTTACTTATCACCTCATTATCTTCCAGGTGTTTGTAAATTGATTTCTTAATTAATTGCTCCATTATCTTTCCTGGTACAGAAGTTAAGCTGATTCGTCTGTAATTACCTGGGTTATCCTTATTTCACTTTTTATAGATGGGCACAATATTTGCCCTTTTCCAGTCATCTGGAATCTCTCATTTTCACTGGCATTCACTATGTTAGACGTCCAATTTCCACCAACCTTCTTGATGAAAACCAAAACAAAGAAGTCATTAAGTACCACTGCCATTTCCACATTTTCTGTTATTGTCTTTCACCTCTCATTGAGTAATGGGCCTACTCCTTGCTCTTCCTCTTGCTTCTAACATATTGGTAGAATATTTTCTTGTTACCCTTTATGTCCCTAGCTAGTTTGATCTCATTTTGTGCCTTGGCCTTTCTAATTTTGTCCCTATAATCTTGTGTTATTTATTTATATTCATCCTTTGTAATTTGACTGAGTTTCCACTTTTTGTAGGACTCTTTTTTGAGTTTTAGATCATTGAAGATCTCCTGGTTAAGCCAGGGTGTCTCTTGCCATACTTCCTATCTTCCCTATGCTGTGGGATAGTTTGCTCTTGTGCCCTTTACAGTGTCTCTTTGAAAAACTGCCAACTGTCTTCAATTGTTTTTTTTTCCCTTAGACTTGCTTCCCATGAGATCTTACCTACCAACTCCCTGAGGTTGCTAAAGTCTGCCTTCTTGAAATCCATTGTCTGTATTGTGCTGTTCTCCCTCCTACCATTCCTTAGAATCATGAACTTTACCACTTCATGATCACTTTAACCCAAGCAGTTTTCCACTTTCAAATTCTCAACCAGTTCCACCCTATTTGTCAAAATCAAATCTAAAACAGCCTCTCCCCTAGTAGCTTTCTCCACCTTCTGAAATAAAAAAAAATTATCTCCAATACATTCCAACAATTTGTTGGACAATCTGTGCCCTGCTGTGTTGTTTTCCCAACAGATGTCTGGGTAGTTGAAGTCCCCACCACCACCAAGTCCTGTGCTTTGGATGATTTTGTTAGTTATTTAAAAAACCCTCATCCACCTTTTCTTCCTGGTTTGCTGGTCTGTAGTAGACCCCTACCATGACATCGCCCTTGTTTTTACCCCTTTAATCCTTACCCTGAGACTTTCATCAAATCTGTCTCCTATTTCTATCTCAACCTCAGTCCAAGTGTATATATTTTTAATAAATAAGGCAACAACTCCTCCCTTTTTTCCCTGCCTGTCCTTCCTGAGCAAGCTGTACCCTTCTATACCAACAAACCAGTCGTGCGTATTATCCCACCAAGTCTCCATGATGCCAACTATGTCATAGTTGTGTTTATTTACTAGCATTTTAAGTTTTTCCTCCTTATTCCCCATACTTCTCACATTAATATACAAACATCTAAGATACTGATTTATTCCTCCCCCTACCATTTCTGTCTTGTCTGTCCCTTATTTCTACTATAACAGCCCATGATCCCCCCAGATTCAAACCCTTCTCCCAGGTCTCCATATTTTTGACTTATCTGTGGCCTTTGATCACCTGCCCCTGCCAAACCTAGTTTAAAGCCATTCTCTCTAAGTTAGCCAGTCTGTAGCCAAATATGCTCTTCCCCTTCCTCAATACATGGACCCCATCTCTGTTTACCAGTCCTTCTTCCTGAAACAGCATACTGTGGTCAAGGAATCTGAATCCCTCCTGGTGACACCATCCTTGCAGCCAGGCATTCACCTCCAGGATGCATATGTCTCTACCAAGGCACCTACCCTTGACTGGAAGACCTGAAGAGAACACCACCTGTGCTCCCAACTCCCTCATCCTTACTCCCAGAGCCCTGTAGTCACTTCTGATCTGCTGAGGGTCATACCTTGCAATATCATTAGTGCCCACATGGATGATTAGCAGGCACCTCTCACACTGGATGGTACCCCCAGCCTGGCTTTCTGTTTGTGGGAAATGTAGGCCACAGTCTCTGCAAATCCACACCAGGATATGGGTAGAGGCATCCATGGTTATGTTGTCTGTCTGGATACAGGCATGGGTGGAGGAGACAGGAGCAGTGTTGGCACTGGTGATGCACACCTTCCTAACCATAGTGATTTTATTACATCTCCCTCCCGCAAACTCCCTCTCTCAAACTCCCCTGTTTGCAATCCCCTGTTTGCTAACTCCCCTTGGTCACTTAGCCTCTGGCTTTTAAACCCTTCCCTCCTCATTAATCACACAGGGGAGGGTGATCACAAGGCTGATTGAGGCTGATCAAGGATGATCAAGTATCAGGAGGTAGTCGTGTTAGTCTGTATCTACAAAAACAACAAGGAGTCTGGTGGCACCTTAAAGACTAAACAAAGGCTCAAACAATCCCCAAACACAGAATCCCAGTTGACCCAATTGTCCCTATAAATAAAATAACCTGAAAGAAAAAGAAAAACACAAACAGCCAAACAAACTCACTCACCCCAAGGTTAGTACTCACACCTTGTTCATTCAGCAGGGTGATTTCCTTCGCCCTCTCTCAAACTCCCCTGTTTGCGGTCCCCTGTCCATGCTGGGGTATGACTCTGTGCTCAACAGAATGGGCACTAGGGGCACAAGGGTCTTGGTATTTAGGGCTACAGGCCCTCTGTTACTTCCCTGGTTTCTTTTGGTGAGACACTTTCTTGTTGGCACCTATTTTTGTCTGAGATATGAGTTACAGGTGTTAACTGACAAGTATAAGCAGAAACTCAGCTACTAACCTTTCTCATGCCTGAATATCAATGAAGTTGGAAGATGACACCAAAATGGGGAGATTGTAAATAATGAAGAGGACAGATCACTAATTCAGAGCAATCTGGATTGGTAGGTAAACTGGGGTGAAACAAACAATGTGTGTTCTAATATAGCTATGTAGACATCTACATCTAGGAACAAAGAATGTAGGCAATGCTTACACAATGGGGGAATCTCGTGGGAAGCACAATGACTCTGAAAAAGATTTGGAGGCATGAAGAGATAATTAGCTAAACATGAGCTACCAGTGTGACCCTGTGGCGAAAAGAGCCAATGTGATCCTGGGATGATAAATGGGGGAGCCTTCAGGAGAGGTAGATAAGTTATTTTACCTTTGTAGCTGGCACTAGTGTGACTGCTGATGGAAAACTGTCCACTTCTGGTATCCTTGATTAAAGATAGATGTTTATACATTGAAGACTGTTCAGAGAAGAGTCACACAAATTCTTAAAAGATTAGAAAACTTGCCTTATAGTGATAGTGTCAAAGATCTCAGTCTAAAAGTGACAAGTTTTTTAAGTGCTTATATATTAATGATAGAAGTTTAAGATGGGTGAACTATAGTGCCTCGTATTAAATGAGGATATTCATATTACAGGCATCACAGAAGCTTGGTGCAATAAGGATAATCAATGGGACACAGTAATACCAGGATACAAAATCTTTTGGAAGGACAGAACAGGTCGTCCTCATGGGGGAGTGCCATTATATGTGAAAGAAAGCATAGAATCAAATGAAGTAAAAATCTTAAATGAACCGAACTGTACTATAGAATCTCTATGGATAGCAATTCCATGCTCAAATAATAAGTATATATTTGGTAGGGATATATTACTGACCACCTGACCAGGATGGTGATAGTGACTGAAATGCTCAGGGAGATTAAAGTGGCTATTAAAATTAGTTAGCCAGTGAGAAGCAAAAAACCATCCTTTAAAAAGTGGTAGTTAATTCCTAGTGAGGAAAATAGAAAGGAGCATAAACTCTGGCAAATGAAGTGTAAAAATATATTTAGGAAGGCCAACAAAGAATTTGAAGAACAGTTAGCCAAATACTCAAAAAGTAATAGCAAAAAAAAAAATGTTAAGTACATCAGAAGCAGGAAGCCTGCTAAACAGCCAATGGGGCCACTGGATGCTCACGATGCTAAAGGAGCACTCAAGGATGATAAGGCCATTGTGGAGAAACTCAATGAATTATTTGTATCAATCTTCATGATTGAGGATGTGAGGGAGATTCCCAAACCTGACCCATTCTTTTAAGGTGACAAATCTGGGGAACTGTTCCAGATTGAGGTGTCATTAGAGGAGGTTTTGGGACAAATTGATAAACTAAACAGTGATAAGTCACCAGGACCAGACGATATTCACTAAAGAGTTCTAAAGGAACTCAAATGTGAAATTGCAGAACTACTAACTGTAGTCTGTAACCTATCATTTAAGTCAGCTTCTGTACCAAGTGACAGGAGGATAGCTACTGTGATGCTAATTTTTAAAAAGGGCTCCAGAGGTGACCCCGGCAATTACAGGCAGGTAAGACTGACTTCAGTACTGGGCAAACTGGTTGAAACTATAAGAACAAAATTGTCAGACACATAGATGCACATAATATGTGTGTGGGTGGGGTGGGGTGGGGTGGGGTGGGGGGAGGGATAGCTCAGTGGTTTGAGCATTGGCCTGCTAAACCCAGGGTTGTGAGTTCAATCATTGAGGGGGCCATTTAGGGAACTGGGGTAAAATTAATCTGTCTGGGATTTGGTCCTGCTTTGAGCAGGGGGTTGGACTAGATGACCTCCTGAGGTCCCTTCCAACCCTGATATTCTATGATTTCTATAATTTGTTGGGGAAGAGTCAACATGTTTTTTGTAAAGGGAAATCATGTTTCGCAAATCTACTAGACGCAGCAAAGAGTCCTGTGGCACCTTATAGACTAACAGACGTATAGGAGCATGAGCTTTCGTGGGTGAATACCCACTTCGTCGGATGCAGCAAAGAGTCCTGTGGCACCTTATAGACCAACAGACGTATAGGAGCATGAGCTTTCGTGGGTGAATACCCACTTCTTCGGATGCATGTACATCCTATATGTCTGTTAGTCTATAAGGTGCCACAGGACTCTTTGCTGCTTTTACAGATCCAGACTAACACGGCTACCCCTTTGATAAAATCTACTAGAATTCTTCGAGGGGGTCAACAAGCATGTGGACAAGGGGGATCCAGTGGATATAGTGTATTTAGATTTTCAGAATGCCTCTCATCAAAGGCCCTTTCAGGTCTCTCATCAAAGGCCCTTAAGCAAAGTAAGTTGTCATGGGATAAAAGGGAAGGTGCTCTCATTGATTGGTAACAAGAGAAGCTGCACAGGTGCCTTCCTTGCCATTTGCCACTCGTTTGTGAGATTTCTCACTGTTTAGCTGGGGAGAAAGTAACATAAAAGACTTTCTAGTGCAGGGAAGCAGCTCTGGGTACCCAGAAAGGGCGGGGCCTTGGGCAGAAGGGGTGCAGCCGCAGAAGCCCTTTAACATTGGCTGTGTACGGGTCAGTACCAGTGGCCACTTCTTACCAGTACACTGTACTGGCCTGTAACGGCCCACTTTCACCTCTGCTGGTGATACAGAGTCAGGGACTACCCCCCAGCCAAGGGAGCAAGTGTCATGGGAGGCACCTCACCCCCTGCAGAAGAAGAGCTGGGGGGAGCTGGGGGGGCCTCGGAGTTTGTGGGAACCAGGGATGATTGGGGAGCATGGGGCAGACACTGGAGACCAGTGTGCTGTTAAAATCAGAACAGCCTGGGATGGGAAAGGAGAGTACGCACAGGGGTCAGAGAATGATGGGAGAGAGATCCAAGTGAATAGCAAAGATCAGTGGTTCTTTTCACTGGTGAAATGCCAACAATCACAAAGAAAAATTGAATTTCAGCAGCTCTGCCCACCTTTCAATTTACAGCCATTTCCCTCCCCCCAGAACTCCCAGTGCTGCCTGCCTTTCTCTGTACACCCCCCTGCCTGCCCCCCCCCAACCTCCAGCACTGCCTGCTTCTCTGTGATTTTGGTCCTGGGTGAGGGTTACTGTGTTGCAGGGGTGGGGTTTCTGTGAGCAGGGGACATACATGGGCACGTGAACAGTGCTGGAGGTTTTGGGGGAAGGCAGGGGAGAGTATAAACAGAAGCAGGCAGTGCTGGGGATTGTGGAAGGAGGCAGGGTGTGTACATTGACAAGCGGGCAGTGCTGGGGGTTCAGGGAGCAGGCAAGGGAGTGTATACAGAGAATCAGGCAGTTCTGG
>NW_020664861.1:12863-17962 GCF_002925995.2 Terrapene triunguis | reverse complement strand
GGGGGGGGGCTTGAATAGAGGTGGGGCCTCCCACAAGCTGGGGGCGGGGCTTGCGCACTGGGCGGCAGAGTCCTTGGTGCCAGCAGAGCCATTTGGGGGGTAGGGGGGGGAAGATAGCTGGGGGGCTGGCGCGAGTGGCCTGTCCTGGGACAGACGGGATCAAAACTGCAGCTCTGGCTCCCTGGAGCCGCCAATAGGAATCTGGGAGGTGGGGGGGGGGGGTTGCTGAGACGCTGGGGCTGGGGTCCTGGAACTGCCTATGCTCTGCCACCCCTTTGCCCCCCCCCCCCAATCCTGTTGTGGGGCAGCTGCTGGCTCAGAGGGACGGGTCCTGCCCTGCTCCCCCTGCCCGTTCTTTACCCCTGCAAGGCGGGATGGGTGCTGCCTGCAAAGAGCACACGGGGGGCTGGGCTGCCCCCCCGGGTGCAAACCCACCAGCTGGGGGGGGGGCTGAAACACCACAAGCCCTACTCTGGGGGGTCCTCACGCCAAGGGGAGGGGCACACACACATTCAGGCTGGGATCCTATGAACAAGCCTAGGTCACCTGGGGGAGGGGTGGGAGGGATCCTGCTGAGGGCAGGGAAGGGGCTCCCCCACACAGAACCCCCCCCTCCGGCTACAGGCCGATGCTCAGCCCAGCTCCCTGTAGCCAGATCCGTGGGGGTGTCCGATCCTCCCTCAAACCCCTATTATCTGTGTGTGTGTGTGTGGGGGGGGGTGACAGCCCTACAGCAGAGAAGGATCTGACCCAGTGGGGTGGGGGGGGGACACAACAGGGACACCCCCCACTAAAGGGCCTGCAATGGTAGGGCCTGGTGGGGGGAGGAGGAGGGGGCTTTTGGGGGGGGTTGGGAGAGGGTTAGGGTTGAGGGGGGAATGGGGAACCTGCTGAGGGTAGTATAAAGGTCCCGGAAGATTAAGGGCAAAGGGGCAGGCCTGGAAAGGTCCCAGAAGGTAAGGGGGGCGGGGGCAGGCCTGGAAAGGTCCCGAAAGGTAAGGGGGATGGGGGACTAGGGTGGCATGGGAAGGTCCCGGAAGGTAAGGGGGGGCAGAAGGGCAGGCCTGGAACAGGTCCCGGAAGGTAAAGGGGGGGGCGGAACGGCAGGCATGGAAAGGTCCCGGAAGGGAAGCAGCGAGCCCGGGGGGGGGCTGTGTGTGGAAGCAGCGCGTCCCAGTGTCGTTGCGAGCGGGTCCGGGCGTGAAGCTCGACGCGAATCTCGAGGAGTTGAGTTCACTTTACTGGCCATTAATGCCTCTGGGACAGCACACAGCAGTGCTGTCCTCATACACGTTCACTACGAACTATTGCTATGTTAAATACTCCCAGCCAAGGGGGCGAGGGGGGGGTCTTTCTTCGTGTGCCGGGTCGGGCGGTGGTGAAGTGGAAAAGGAACCCGACGAGCAATCGCCCGGTTTCTTTCGTTTTTGGCTTACACAGTCCGTGAGTCCGGGTGGCTGGGGAGGGGAGGGGGGGGGGAGGGAGCAGCCGGGCCGTGGAGACGCCCCGTTACCCCAAGCCCCCGGTATGTCTGTGTGGGGGGAGGGGCTTTTCCACGCCGTGTCGGGACCAGCCTCCGTCGGGAATTCAGCAGGCAGCGAGATCGGCTCCAGAGGAGTCAGTTCTTTCACGGGGGGAGGGGGTCTCTCTCCCTACCCCAAACCGCACAAGACAGGTCTCAGGTCAAGAGCATGGAGGGAGGGGGGGGGCACAGTCCCCAACCCCACCCCTGGGCTCCCACTTCACGGGTTAGGAGCGTGTTTTCCCTGATAAAATTCCTCCCACCGGCTCTCGAAGAATCTCCGCATGGCGCGCCCGGCCTTGCCCACCTCCGAGTCGTCCTCGTTGAAGGTCTGGCAGTTGTCGAACACCAGTGTGGCATCGGCGGCGAATTCCTCGCAGCTCACGTACCTGGGGAGGAGCCAGGGAGACTGAGTCACCCCTGAGTCCTCCCCCCCCGGATCACAGCAGCCTCTGAGAGCAGGGAACAGCTCTCCTGACCTCTGCTACCACCCCCTCCCCATTGCCTGAATCCCCCCCCATCCCCATTCTGGCCCTTTCCCTCTATCCTCCCCCAACCCAGCAACGCCCGGGTGGTGGCTAGCCAGTCCCTGGGAAGGAGGAGGAGCGGCCCCCGCCAGCCCCCCACAGCCAGATGGGTGCAGGTAGGTTCTTTGTCCCTGGGGCCAGGCGGCCCGGGGAGGGGGGAGGGATGCTTGGCGCTAGCCTGCGAGGTCCATACCGCCCTCTGGCTCCTTGCAGAGATTCCCCCCCCCCCCCCCCGCCCGAGAGTCCCCTGCCCCGACACTCACTCGCCCCGCAGCAGCCGCGTCCGCATGGTGGCGAAGTCCATGGGGTTCTTGATGATTTTCCTGTAGCCGGGCACCAGCCGGGGGTTGACAGGCTCCAGGAAGGGCCAGGCGTCCTCCTGAGACTCCATCTCCATCAGGATGATCCTACAGAAGGGGAGGGGCGTAGCACAGGGACATGTACCCCACTGGGGGACATGCGGTGCCCCCCCCCCCCCCCCGCTGGGGCATGCCCACGACCCCCCTCCAGCCAGGGGGGCACACCCCAGGGTACGTACTCGCAGAAGGTCAGGTCGCTGCTCTGGCCCCGCGGGGACAGTCTCCTCCGCTTGGAGGGGGACAGGCCCTCCCCTGAGTAGCGGGGCACCGACAGGGTGTCACGCCTCCGCGGCAGGACCCGGCGCCCAGGGCTCTCCTCCTCCTCCGGGAAGCCCCCCCCGAAGAGACGCCCGCCTTTCCGCTTCGTGCCCCGCCTGGGCGAACTGGGGTCGTCGTAATACTCGCCTCCCGCCTGCAAGGAAAGAGAGACTGGGGAAGTCACTCGCTGAAATCGGTCGCTCCCCACCCACGAACCGCACAATAGGGAAACTGAGGCACGAGGGGAGACATTCCTCTGAGGTCACACAGCCACCACCCAGCAGCCCTGGCTCCCAGCAGGGGTGGGGGAGAGAGGGTGTGATCTGGGCTCGGAAAGATCTCGGTGAGGGGGGCAGCCCATGCAGGGGTCGAAGCCCAACTGGGCTCCCACGGGAACGTACCTGGGAGACACAGACGGAGCAGAACCAGTCCCCGTCCGGTACCTCCGTCATCCTGGGCCGGTGGCAGTAGAGGTGGCAGCCGCGGTCGCAGCCGTCACACAGCAGCAGGTGTTCATCGTCGTCCCCCTTCCGGCACACCAGACACGTCTGGGGGCAAAGGAGAATGAGGTGGGTGGGCTGAGAGAGGCCCCCAGCCCCGAACAGGAGCTCAGCCCAGCCCAGTCAGACATTTTATTTCTTACCCTACTAGGTCCATCCAGTCCAGATCCAGCCCTGACCCTCTCCCCGCTCCTGCTGTAGGATGGTGGCTCCCCCAACAGAGTTCCAGCCCCGACTCTCCCTCCTGCAGCAGGGAGTTCCACAGGGTGCCACCTCTTCCCTGCACTACCCCTCGTCCCTGGCGCCTCCGGATGGCCGGGAACCATCGAATGTCCCCCCCGCACCCCTTACCACTTTGTTGACCGACTTCTCCCAGGCGATGGATTTCTCCAGCTGGTAGATGCACAGGGAGACCTGGGCCGCGCTCCGGCACCGCTCCAGGGTCTGGCGCCATGTCCGCATCCGGGGAGTGATCTCGTAGGCGCTGGCGGAGGGGAGAAACAGACACTCAGCCTGGCGCAGGGAGGATGCCCTGACAGGGAGCTGGTTGCATGCTAAGTAACCCTCACTGCCACCTCCCATCCAGCCCTGGGGAGGGGGTTACTGTCCGGGTTGTCCAGAGAGGGAAACTGAGGCACAGAAAGGAATCTGCCTAAACCGCATGGCTAGGAAGAGAACCCAGGAGTCCTGGCACCCAGCACCTCCCCGCTTTAACCCACTAGACCCCACCCCCATCCCAGAGCCAGGAGTCGAACCCAGGAGTCCGGGCTCCCAGCCTGTGCTCTGGAGCCCCGTCCCAGAAGCCCCCGTTGCCCGCCCCCCCGCGTGCCAGGCACTCACATCTCCGTGCTGCCCAGGTCCAGTGCCTCGGGGCTGCTCAGCACGGCCTTCTCCACCACCACCTCGTGCGGCGGCCACAGCGGCTCCTTCAGGTACCGGCGCTCCATGTTCTGCTCCAGGGCCGCCAGCCGCAGGACAGCCAGGTCCAGGGGGTTGGTGGCCTCCCGGGAGGGGGGCAGCCCCTCCCGCCGGTTCTTGAGGGTGATGTCCTCTAGGGCCCCCACCTTGTGCTCACAGTACCGCAGGTCGTCCCGCGCCGAGTCGGGGCTCGGACACGTCCAGCCCTGGGGGGAGGGAGAGCCTTAGAGGTGGGCTGGGATCCCGGGAGGGATGGGGATGGTGGTTCAGCCTGCTCAGATCCCAGCCGGCTTTACCAACTACCCAGCAGCACCCGGGGCTGCCTTGGGGTCATTCATCCAGGTGACAACCTGCTGAGCTCACAGCCCTGGGAGGAGGGACCAGGGAAAGAGTTCGCTGGAATGACCGGGCAGCCGCCTCTGCCAGGGACCCGAACCCTGTGCACCCCGCAGCAGCTAGGAGGGGGGGCATACTGCAGCACCCACTAGCTCTCCCAAGCTACATCGGGGGAGGGGGGGGCGCAGGGCCGGGGCCAGGCTCCTCACCCGGATCTGCAGATCCGCCATCAGGACCCGCTGCTCCAGCTCTTCCACCCACTGCAGGAGGGCAAGGTCCATCTCGTAGGCCCGCTCCGTCACGGACCACCGGGCCAAGGCTTCCTGAGACATGGGGTGGCCGGCGGCCTGGGGCTGGAAGATGGGATCTGGCCAGGAGAGAGGCAGGGTTAACAGCCCGGCGTCCTCACCCCGCACCCACGGCCTGGGTCCTCCCCCTCCCCCACCCGCCGACGTGTCCTCACCGGCAGTGGCGCGGGCACAGACCTCCCGCAGATACTCCTTGTGCTTGGTGAGGTGCTTGTGCAGGGCCTTCTCGCGGATCCCCCGTGGGTGCAGCGCTCGGACCACGGCCTCCAGCTCCTCCGGGTCCTTGAGCCACCACCAGCCGCTCTGCATCTCTGCAAGGCAGCCACGGAGCCGGCTGAGCACTGGGATGTGTGTGTGTGTGGGGGGGGGGG
>NW_020664861.1:0-12763 GCF_002925995.2 Terrapene triunguis | reverse complement strand
GGGGGGGGGGGGGGGGGGGGGGGGGGGGGGGGGGGGGGGGCAGCTCCCAGTCACCCTGCAGGGGAAGGGGACCCCAGCAGGGAACGGGAGACAATCCCCACCACCCCGCAGCACGGCAGGGAACGGGACCCAGGAGTTCTGACTGGCACCCAAACCCAGCTCTCTGACCTCAATGAGACGGGGGCGAACGTGGTCTCCTGTCACCCTGTGCTTCACCCGAGGCTGGGTACCCCCCGTGAACGGCAGGGTGGCGGGGGGACGACGTCAAGAGGGAGACCCACCCGCCCCGCCCCCAGGCAAGGAAGGAAGGGAGGGAAGTCTGGATGGGCGGAGAAGGTGGCACTGGGGGAAGAAGCCGTGCCGGAGGTGGCTGCCCCAGGGGAGAAGAAAAGCAGTGCTGGGGTCATTGCCCAATGCATGGAGGGGGGGAGGGGGTGTCCTCACCTGGGGGCACGGGCTGCGCCATCAGCTGGGTGAGATACTTCTGCTCAATCTGCTTGAAGAACTTGGTGGGGGGCCGGCCCCGGCGCTTGGGCTGCCCCGGCGGTTCCTGGGCCTTCTCAGGTCCGCCCCGGCCCCTGGGGCACACGCTGGGCACCCTGGGGCTGGCGTGGACGGGCGTGGAAGCGAGGGGGGGAGACGTGGGGCCATTCGGCTGGGAGGAGAGACAGCACGGGTGAGAGGTTCTGACTGCACAGCCCTCGCCCCAGTCCCGCCGCCCCCCCGGGAGCCAGTCCCTCCAGTCCCCCAGGGGCTCCGGATCTAAGTGACCCATGTCACGGGGCTCCCCTCACTTCCCATGGGCCTCGTCTGTGCTCCTGCCCCCCTTCCTCGGGGGCCAGCCACCACCCCACTCCTCCCCTCGCAGCCCCCTGGATATGGGGAGGTGGGTTCCTCCCCAGACTCAGCCCCACACCCCCACCCCAGGGAGCTGGAGCCCACAGATCCGCCAGGCTCCAGCTAGTCCCCCGACCCCTCCCCGGGGCCCAGATCCTGCCACAGGGGTGAAGGGAAGGGGACGGGGCGGCTTTCCAGCCCTGCTTAGAGCGACACCTACAGGGGTCAGAGGGGAGGGTCCCTCTGGCAGTGCCAGCTATGCCCACAGGGTCAGCAAGACAGGCGCCTGCCAACGGGGATCTGCTAGCCCCCCCATTCCCTGAACTCTTTTTGTGCCCACTCCAGCAGCAGGCGCCCGGCCGGCTCTCACCTGCCTGCCCGTAGCCTTGGGCTGGTCCCCGGGGTGAAGGCTGCGAGGCTGGGGGGCGGCTCTAGCGAGGGGCTCCTCCGAGGAGGTAGCGAGAGGGGGAGCGGCATGGCAGGGCGTCCTAGGCAGCAGGTTGAACCAGGGCCCCTGTTTCTCCACTGTCTCTGGGAAGCTCTCCTCCAGGGCGGGCACCTCGGGGGCAGGGGGGCTGGGGTCCCCCTTCCCGGGGCTGCTGTCCGGGGTGAGGACCGAGCTGTTGAGCAGGGACGACTGCGTCTGGCTCAGCCAGGACAGGAAGGCCGACTGGCTCAGGTCGTGCTGGCTCTGGCAGGGGGCCATCGAGTCCTCTAGGAGCCCGTTGAGGGGCGGGGGCTTGGGCCCGCCCGCCCGGGCCGGGTCCTCTTTGCTTTTCCGCGGCCGGCCCCGCGACCGGGAGACCGTGCAGTTCGGACGGCTGGGGATGGGCAGCTCGACCGGTTCCTTCTTCACCGGGGAGATCTCCGGGGCAGCCTCTTTCTCCTCCTCCTCCTCCTCCGTGTCCTTGGGCCCCTCCTCCGCGGCTGCAGGGGGGGGGGGAGGGGAAGAGATCAGAACCGTGCAAGCCTCTCCGCTGTAACAGCCCCTCCTCCCCATGAGGGCCCCAACCCAACTCACCTGCCTCGGAGCCCTCCACGAAGATCCCGCCCAGGTGGGGCAGGACCCAGTACCGCCTGCGGTAGCGGTCCTGGCCCAGTGCGGTGGCCCGCAGCGTCTGCGAAGCGTGGAGCAGCTTCTTCCGGAAGAACATCTGCCTCTGGGGGAGGGGAGGGAAAAAAAAAAAAAAAAAAGAAGGCAGAGAGGGTGAATGGGGGGAGGCATCGTCTGCTGGGGGCTGTCCCGGGGGATCCAGAGCCTGCCAGCTCCTTACCTTGGCTAGCTTCTCGATCTGTCTCTCCAGCTCGGGGACGCTGCATGCAGGAATGCTGGCCTGAGCGGGAGAAGGGACAGTCAGGAGGAGTGAATCCTTGCCCACCATGTTCCCCTGGCTCTGCATACAGGACCCCCCTTTACCCCTCAAACATCAGCCGCTCTGGTTCACCCTTGTGCTGTCGCCCCTACGGCACAGCTGGGGAAACTGAGGCACCAGGGAATGAGACTTGCACGAGTCAGTGGTAGTGCTGGGAAGAGAACCTAGGAGTTCTGTCTGCCCATCTCCCCTGCTCTAACCACTAAATGACACTGCCTCCGAAAGGCAAAGGCGAACGTCCCCACTCCCCTCGCCTATTGGCCTGGCCCTGCCAGGCGGCTACCTCCTCATCCTTGCGGGACTTCCGGCCCCGGCTCTCTTCCTCCTCTGCCTCCAGGCCACTGTTCTCCTCCGTGATCCGGGAGCTGCGCCGCCTGGGCCCCTCGTCCAGGCCCGTGATCTCGGACTCCGGGCGGCCCGTCTTCTTGGCCAGGGCGATTTTCAACCTGCAGAGCCGCAGAGGGAACGAACATCCTGAATGCCAGCCGAGGACACCGACTCCGCCGCCCCTCAGGTACCCAACCCCGCATGGGCTGGGGGCAGGCGCGCAGTTTGGATCCAACAGGCCGAGAGTGCAGATGTTGCCCTGGCAGAGCGGATCCAACAGCGTACAGCCGCCTTCCAATTCACCAAGACGCCTGGAGCCCCGCTGCCCTCCCCCCATAGCCACCCCGCAAGTTTCTCTGCCAGAAGCAGGGCTGGGCATTTGACCGGTCCTAAAAGAGTCGGTCAATTCATCAGTCAAAAAAGGCCAAATATTTTAAAGCACTGACTTCTTCCAACTATAAACCACAGCACCAGAAAAACTGGAGGCGTTCATGACCTCCCACAGGCTTCGCCTGAGATCAGTGATCCTCAGACAGACTCGCGACCAACTAATTATTGGCCAATCTAAGCTATTAGCCAATCAGGATGCTTTTGCTAGGTTATTAATCGACTGTAGTTGAAAAAAGAATAATACTCAGTCAGTCATTTTGCAGTGAGAATCATCGATAAATAAAAACTAGATCCTCTTTAAATAGGAATATCTAGCCCATGAAACAGTGAATTCACACGGCGGTGGCTCTGCTGGGTAATCGGAGCGCTCAGACATTGGTGCTTCATTCCAGACAACCAGCTACTCGAGCTCGGAGCGGAAAACACAATGAAATGAAGTTCCAACCGATGACAGGTGCGATCGCAAAGGTAGGTCAGCGCCTATTTCAGGGCATCTCGCCGGAATATTTAACTCCGGTCGGATAATGGGCAGGTCAGTTGACATTATCTGGCGGATCAATTGACCAGAAACGCCGTCCCCCTCCGCCCCCAGCCTCCTCCTCGACCCAGCCAGCCCACCCAAAGCCCTCGGTAGCACCCACCTGCGCAGCTTGCCCTCGATGATCCATTTGTTCCTCCTGTAGTTGGACATGTTCTCCAGAGTCTTGTCGATTTCACTGCAAGGAGAGCCCCGAGTTTAGCAGAGCAGTCCTGTCCGGACCTCGCCCCACCACGCGCCCCCTCGGGAAGGCAAAGGAACAACACACTCCAGGGTGCCAGGGCCGGATCTCGCCTCCAGGCCCAGCCTGTTGGGTCCCTGCCCATCACGTGCTCAGGAACGGTTCAGAGCGTGTACGGCTGGGGTGGGCAGAGCGCAGCCCAGAGACTACGAGTCCCAGCATGCAACACTCCCACCTGGATTGGCGCAAAGCTTCCTACTCAGAGCCAGATGGCAGCACTGCATTCTGGGACTTCTTGTCCGCAAGCCCCCTGAGCGCTTAACCCGATGCATGATGGGATAAGTAGTTTCTCTGACTTGTACCATCGTTTGGCTCAAGGCAGCCCAATGCACGCTGGGATATGTAGTCTCCCTGGCCTGCACACCCCTACACAGCCCAATGCCTGCTGGGATATGTAGTCTCCCTGGCCTGCATCACCCCCTGAGAGGCAACAGCTGGGTTTTGCTCCCTGTTCTAGCCACCGCCCCCCCAAGGCTGCAGGGCACAAGCGGCCCGGCCCGGCCCCCGCTCCTCACTTGATGATGAGGGCGCTGCCGTTGAGCTCATTGACCAGGAAGGCCAGGATGGCCGCCTTGCGGTCCGGGGGCAGCGCCTGGAAGGGCTTGGTCCGCAGGCCGTGGCACAGGTCGGCGTCGGCCCCGTAGGCCATGAGGAAGCAGCGCAGGATCTCGGACACGGTGTCCTGGTTCAGGCTGATCTCGGACACCTTCTCCCCGAGGATCTTCAGGGACTGGGGGGGCGGAGGACAGGAGTTAAAGCAGTGGAGGAAGGGTGAGGGGAGGGTCCATGCTGGGATATGGGGGGGGGGGGGGGGGGGGGAGAGAGAGCCTGGCTGGACAATGCTCCAGGTCATGCAGGAAGTGTGGGGCGGAGCAGGAAATGGAACCTGGCTATCCCTGGCCCAGGCTGGCCCCCGCCCCATTGTTCATACTGAGTCCAAGGGGCTCAGCCGCGCCCACGTACCTGGCAGTAGGAAGGGAGGCCGGGGTCGTACAGGGCAGCCCGCAGGAGCCGCACCAGCAGGTCCTGCACCTCGCCCAGGCTGTCGTCCACACCAAACAGCCCCTCCTGCAGGGTGCAGAGGCTGGGGACGTCCCGGGGCACCTCGAAGCCCAGGACCCGGCCGTAGCTGTGCAGGAACTCCACGATGGTGAGGCAGTCGGAGAAGGCCCCGCTGGGCAGGACCAGGCCGGGGATGCGGGCGAATGGCGGCAGGGGCTGGGTGAAGAGAGAGAGAGAGCCGAGCGGCTGGTCAGCGGGGCCTAGTGGGTGGAGCCGGGACCTTACCAGGTTTCAGCATGGTTCCCTTCCACCCCCTGACCCCCAACACATGGGCATGTGATACCAGCCTCACCACCCCGAATGGGCCAGCGCAAGAGGCACCAGGCCCCGCACCCCATGTGGGGGGCTTGCTCAGCCCTTGCCCCATGGGGAGCCCACCCCGACCCACTCGTGGGAGCCCAGGGCAGCTGGGGGATGCCCTCCAGGAAGCTGCAGAGCCAGACGGGCGCTAGCCTCGGGGGGCGGGGGGGCCTGATCTCCCCCCCTCCTGCCAGGGGGTTCACCCAACCTGATGGTCGCCCAGGCACATGTCCTCCGTGGGCTTCTTCATCTCCTCTAAAATCATCTGCTGCCGGCGCCGCTCCTCCAGCCGCCGCTGGGCCAGCAGGTTCTTGTCCACCTTCCGCACAGCCTTGGCCTTCTCCTTGGGCCGCCCCTTCTCCTTGGGCCGCGCCTTCTCCTTGGCCTTCTCCGGCCGCGCCTTCTCCTTCTTCGCCTGGGGGACAGACAGAGCGGCGGGGGGGAGGGTGAGGCAGGAACCCAGCCCCCCCTTCGTGTCTCCCCCCTGCCTCCCCCACACAGGGCCCTCCACACCCACCTTGGCTTTCTTCTTGGCCTCCTTGGGCTTGGGCACTTTGGCCTCCTGCTTCTGTTTGTTCCTTGCCTGGAAGGGATAAAATCCAGCTCAGGTGCCTGGCGGGGAGGGGAGTCCCAGACTGGGAGGGGGAGGAGGGGGAAGTGACACCCTCCCAGCTCCGACTGGGTGCCCCAGCTGGAGGGAGGTTGAGGGAGCCCTCCCCCAGCGCCGCTCGTACCTTTCGCCTCATCTTCTTCTTGATCTTGCTCATCTTCAGCTTGTCTTCGTCACTGAGCACCTCTGCAAGTCGGGGGGGCGGGGGGGGGGGGGGGGGGGGGGGAAGGGGGGGGCCGGGGACAACCGGGGGGGGGGGGGGGGGTACCCCATAACCCACTCCCAGGCCGGGCACAGCTGCCTGGCCCTGGATTCCCGTGCCCCAGCAGCCGCACAGGCCTCTCTAGGGCCTCGCCCCGCTGGGGGGTGGGCAGGTCTGAGCTGTGGGTGCCACCTGGTGGAAGATTCGTGTCTCCTGGTCGCTGGGGATGTGGGCAGCAGGTCCGCACGCTGTCCGGAAGCTGCCATTCGACTGGCACAGTAGCGGGCGTGTGCCATGATTGGGGGGGGGGGGGGGGGATGCGGGCCAGGGGTTGCACTGAATGGAGCAACCCCTGGTTGGGGCTGGGGCTGCAGTTTTCGACCCAGCCTGCCCGAGCGGACCCAAGCTCTGGTTGCATCAGCGAGGTGCCCAGAGGGCGCTGTCCCGGGCTGGCAGGGGAGATCAGGCCCGCAGCACAGCGGGCAGGGTGTCGCGTGGGAAGCCGGGGTGTGTGTGTGTGTGTGTGTCCCACTGGGGGAGTCTCACACCCTCCAGCTGGCAGCGTCTTAGCTGGGCTCCTCCCTGGACGGTGCCTTTGCCACCGGGGCGCGCAGCAGGTCGAGGGTGGGGCCGGATTCAGAGTGGTGCTGAGCTGCCCCGTCCCTGCTCTGAAATCAATGGGAGCGGCTGGCGCATCGGGGCAGGAGGCGCCCCCAGGAGCCGTGCTCCCTTTGGGCACAGGGACCGCCTGGCACGCGGGTAGGGGGGTACCTTGGGCTTCCAGTTTCTTCAGGAGCCTGGCGTCAGTCTTGCTCAGCAAGTCGGCCATCTTGGCCTTGGGGGGCCGGCCCCGGCCGCGCTTCACCTTGGGCGCCTCCTTGGCCTTGGCCTTCTCCTTCTCCGCGTTCCGGGGGCGCCCGCGCTTGCCCGTGATGGCCTGGATGCGCGAGGGGATTTCCTCCCGGGTCAGCTTCACCCACTGCGAGCCCTGCGCGGGGGAGGGGAGAGCCAGACTGACCCCTGGGGTCTCCACACCAAGCCCTGGCCCGACCCCCCCACCCAAGGCCTGGGCCCCCGGGCAAGTCTCCTTTCATGCCCATAGCGAGGGCGCCAGACCGGCAGGGAGGCCCTGGGGAGCACAGGACGGGCTCCGACCTGCCAGCTGGCAACGCCATGGGGCCCCGGTGCCTGGGCCCTGCAAACCCTGCGCCTCGGGTGCATCCCCAATAAACGCCTCATCCCCCCAGCTCCCGAGAGACAAGCAGGCCCCGCGGCCGGGCAGAGCCGGCTGCAGCCTGCGCCCCGGGGAAGGTGCCCACCTCGGGCGTGTCCCGCTCCTCATAGAAGTCTCCGACGGGCATGCGGGGGCTGAAGCTGAAGTGTTCGCGCCGGACGTCCTGCACCACATTCCGGCTCAGGTACTGGGGAAGAGACAAGGCAAAGGGGGCTGATCAGGGTCCCGCGCTGGGTACAGGGCTCCCCCCGGCCAGGCACGGCCATCAGGACACCCCCCGTGCAGCACAACAGGCAACCCCCCCGCATGGTACACTGGGCATCGTCATGGGGGGCAGCCCATGACGGGCAGCTTCCAGGACAGAGAGTAAGCCGGGGGGGGGGGGGGGGGGATTGGGGGGCACCGGCTGAGCTGCTGGGGCGCCCAGCAGCAGGGATCTGTCCGCTCCAACCCGCCGTGCCAGCCTCCGGACGGCCGTGGGCGACAGATTTCCCGCCCCCCAGCCCTCGACGGGGAGAGACGTTTACCTTGATCACCTCCGGGAACTGCTTCATCCTTTTGCCGCAGGGCCCGTAGTACCACGTCTCCCCCTGCCAGCGGTGGCTGCCCTTCTTGATTCGCACTTCCCTCCTCCACCTGCGCGGGAAAGGCCCGTCAGCGGCCGGCACCCACCTGGGCAGAGCGCTGGCCGTTCCCCCCCCCGCCCCCCTGCCATTGGCCCCAGACCCCCCCCTCCTCCAAGTGCGGGGTGCCACCTACCCGTGCTGCAGGGGGAAGCGAACCTCCTCCGCCGTGGCGATCCGTCTGCGGGGGACTTCACCTGCCAAGACAGGGGGACAGTCACTCACCGAGCGCAGGCTGGTCGCTTACAGGCCGGGGCGGGGGCGGGAACAGCCTGGGGGAAGCCGCTTCTCACCTACCCCTTGCTGATGCACTGAGCGGGGCAGCCAGAGCCTCCAGGCAGCTGTCCTCAGCCACTTCCTCCTCCTCCTCCTCCTCCTCCTCCAGACAGGCAGCCGGGGACTCCGGCTCCAGCGGGGGGCTCCGCTCCAGAGACCCCGATTCCTCCTCCCCTGGGTCGCCCCCGTCCTGCAGGTCTAAGCTGCTGTCTGCAACACCAGGGAAGGACAGACACTCGTGGGGCAGGGGATACGCCATCTGTCGGGGTTATTCCCCAGGCAGCCACCCCATGCTGTGTGTGTCCCCCTCCTTGAGGCAATTCCAGCGATTCGTCTCTGCCCCCCACCCCATAGGGCAGGCCCTGGGACCCTGCTTTCTATGGGGGGGGAGGGGGGTGCGGCAGGATGAAACAAACCCTGTCAAGTCACGCGGCGAGTCTGCAGCCGAGCCGGGACGGTAGCCCCGGTGCCACGTCACCTCTGCTCTAACCACTGAGCCTCGCTTCCTGCAGAACTGGAGAGGCCAGGCGCAGGATTGGGGTGTAAGGAGGTTATGGCTCCCAATACGTCCCCTGCTAAAATCCTGCCGTGGGGGAACCGCCCCTTCGCCCCTACTGCTAGCCCCCGAACCTTGCTGCTTTTCATGGTTCGTCTGGGATTTTTCTCCCCTGGCTGGAGCCCTTAGAACAACCCCCCCCACTCAATACCCCCGGCTTTCCACAGGCCCACCTCCCTGGGGGTACGCCGGCCATCTGCAGCCACCTCTTATCCGGAGCTTGGAAGCTCTGTGGGGCACGGATTGCCTTTTTTCGGGTACGGACAGCACCCAGTGCCGTGGGGCCCAGGCGTTGCCGTTAACACACAACACTAGGCAGGATCCCTCCACGTCCTGCACCCACCTCCCCGGCAGTTCGAGATGGAAATGGCTGGGCTGGAGATGGCCCAGTGTCTGCTGGGACACGTAGTCCCCACCAGCTGTGCGCTTTGCAAAGCAGCCCGGCCCGGCCCCAGGGCCACTCGTCAGCCGGTTCCGCACCAGAGACACCCCCTACCTTGCAGGACGGCCTCCCCCAGGACAGGCGGCGAGTCGGGGCTGACGAAGAGCGAGGAGGGGCCCTGGCTGTCGTCCGGCAGCAGGCTGAAGGAGCTGGAGTTGTTCAGGGAGGGGCTCTCGGAGCACTCGAGGGTCGAGATATCCGGGGCAGCCTCCAGAGAAGACTTGTCGTTCACCAGCTGGGAGTTGTCCATCTCATAGAGATCTCCAGTCCCTGGGTCTGCAGGTGGGGATCGGAGTAAGACGCCTTAGGCGCGTCCTACCGAGGGCGAGCGTTCACCCCACCGTGGTTAGGGTCGCACCCGGGGAGGAGCTGGTATCTCCAGCTGGGGTGTGTGTGTCTGTTTGGGACGTTAAACCCACACTGCGCGCACTTCCAGTGATTCCGGCACACCAGGGGTTAATGGATTTCGCTGGCTCCAGCACACCAGGGGTTAATGGATTTCACTGGCTCTAGCCACGCCCCCCCATCCTTTGGGAACCGAAACCCAAGATGGCTGTGTAATAACCATCCCGGAAGCAAGTGGGGCTGGGTGACTGTGTATAAGGAAGCCTGGCCCTTTAAACAAGGAAGCCAGGTCCTGTAACCCCACCCCTATTGGGAGGGATTTAGTGACTCCGCCTACCAGTGGGAGGGATTCCCCAGCCAGAGGGGTATAAGAGGCAGTGTGTGTCTCCCCCTCCCGCCCCCCAGTGCTGATCTGACAGGCTCTGGGCAGAGCTGGGGGAGGAAGTTCGCACTTCGAGACCATGTGAACCTGGAGCTCTGCCTCCGGGGGTCTCAGCCCCCCAGCTGACCCTGCTGCTGGGGCCGACTGGCTCAGGCCAAAGGGAGGTGGGAAGAGTTTGCCAGGACCAGAAAGGGACATTTTTCAAGGACCGGGATGGGGGCCAGCAAATAGTGAGCGGCTTCAAAGACGCCCTCGGCGCCAGACTTCCCAGCGGCCGAGCCCCAGACCCGCAACGCAAGCGGGGCAACAGACAGAGCCTTTGATTGGCCGAGAGCCAGCCCGTTTCACGAACCTGCCCCCCCTCACTTCCTCCACCCCTCACTCCAGATCGAAGAGGCTCTTTGAATATCTCACATATCCCGAGCGGTGCTCTCTGGCCCCACAGCCGGCCGGCCCGGGAGCTTCCCCACGGCCGGCGCACGGAGCCCCAGGAGAGAGCCTGTTTAATGCCAATGCACTGGGCGGCTGACCTCCCGGGGAAGGGGATCCACCCTCCCTACCTCTAGCCAGCGACTCGAAGGGCTCCAGGGGGTCTTCGCTCAGGAGGGGAGGGTCTGCCAGGGGGCCGGTGATGGCGGAGGCGTCACCCAGGCAGCTCCCAGCGGTGTCCGGGGACAAGACGGACGCTTCCTGGCTGAGCGGCTCCACGGCTGGCCTGGAGCTGTTGTAGCTGCACATTTTCAGGTCTAGAAACAACCGCCCCCCCACCCCAAAGACAGCACGTTAACGCAACCCTTCCTTCCCCCCCCCCCCCCCGACACAGGTATGGGCACCTCCCCAGCCCCCCAGGAGGGACCCCGCTTCAGGAGCGGAGCTCCAGACAGCAGCCCCGGTTCCCGTCCAGCAAAGCCAGGAAGACGCTGCTGGGGCAGGACGTCTGTTATGGGCAGCTCAGCGGGGCCCCCACTCCAACACCCCCCCCCGCCCGCCGTGGCACAATTACTGTTCCCCACCCCTCCAGACCAGGCTTTCCGCACCCCTTTCCCCAACACGTCTTTTGGGGGGGAGGGGGGCTCATGGCAAGTTTGCCGACTAGTCTCTTCACTCCTTCGGGAGGGGGAGCCCCCAGCCCGGCGCACCCCTCCCGGGGTCATGGGCTCGATCCTCAACCCCCGCCCTTGGGGAATTCCCCACGCACGCCAGGGAGGGGTGTGTGCCTGCGAGTGCAGAACGCGGGTAGGGAGCCGGGGCAGCGCCGCTGGGCCCACCTCTTCCACCGCTGCTGAAAAAGCCCTTGGGGCGCAGTGCAGGGGGCCCAACTCGGAGCACTCCCAGGGCAGCTCTACACCACGGCAGGGATTGGAGCGGGGGGGCAGAGGGGTTGATTTAGACCTGGCCCCCGCCCCCACACAGCTGCATTAGAGGAGCTGATAACCCAGCCCTGGGGGGTTCTGGTCCCTGAATGTGCCAGTCCCGTCAGCTCCCGCTACCAGCTATCCCAGGCCAGCACCACTCACCCGGCTGCGTCTCCTCCAGTTCCTTGCTGCCCATCAGAGCGGCGCCGGTCTCCTCGCCCGCAGGCGGCATCTCCTTTGCTGCCAAGGACCCCTCCTGGCCGGTGCCCGGCTCGTCCTGCGGGCCCGGCGGTGGCGAGAAAGGCTGGGCGCCGGAGCCCAGCATGGGGGAGGGCTGGGAGGCCGCGTAGAAACCGCTGGCGCCGTTTGGCACGAGCTCGAAGCTCTGATCCTGGAAGTCGTACAGCTCCTGCGAATCGAAGCTCAGCCCCATGGAGCCGGCGGTGCCGTTGGCCCAGAACTCCTGGCCCGCCCTGGGGTTAGTGTTGTGCCCTGGGGATGCCGGCCGGGCGCCCCCGAGGATGCCGTTGAGCGGGTACTGTCCGAGGCCGGAGAACTGGGAGACGCCGGGGGTCTCCTTGAGGCCACCAGGCTGGTACGGCGGGTAGTTCCAGAGATAGTCGTACGGGTGGGGGAGGGCAGAGGCGTCGGGGGAGTGCCCGGCAGAAAAGGTCCCTGAAGTACTAGTGTGAGATACAGTAGATAAGCCATTCCCATTCATGTCGCCATTCAGGCCTGCCGAGGGAAAGGCAGAGCCGTCGGTTAATTGGTCGCGCCGGGGACATGGATTTGGGGGGGGGGGGGGGGGGGGAACCCGGCTTTCCCCCTCGGGGGGGAGGGGCCCGGGGGGGGGGGGAAAGCGAGCGGGTGTGGGGCGGGGGTGAAGGATCTTCCCTGAAACAGCTCAACTGGAGGGTGTGGGGCACAGACACCCCCACACACAGGCAACTCTAGGCCTGGGACAGCAGACGGGAACAGGCAGCCACAGACGGGCTGTCCACGGGGAGCACCTCGCCCAACCCAGACGAGGTCCTGCCGTCCAGCTCCCCGGCCCCCTAGAGACCATGGTACGGAGGGCGCCAAGAAGGCCGGCTGCAGACTGACACCCCCACACCCCATGCACGCAGGTCACCCAGCACAAAACGGGGCCTTGGGGAGACGGGAGGGTTGGTCTGATTTCTCCCCAGCTGCCCGGGTCTCTCCCTGGCCCCCCCATGGGCTGCGGCAGGGTACTGTGCCCCAGAGGCTGGGACCCTCCGTCCCGGGAGAAGCAGGCCTCGGAGACCCGCTACAGACTGGAACCGCGTGGCCAGCCGCCTGTTGGCATCTGAGCCACTCAGAGCCACGGGCGCGGGAAGTTTGGCAGCTCGGGCTGTGAGCCGGAGCGGGGGCTGCCCCGGCAAACATCCTCAGGAGCGAGAGAATGCGCAGGCCGGGGGGAAACCCGCCGAACTGCCCCAGCGCCGGAGTCCCCGTGGGGACTAGTTGCCCCTCGGCCGGGCTACTGGCAAGATCAGCTGAGCAGCCAAATCCATGCAGAGACCCGGCCTGGCAAGTCCTTTCTCTTCTAGGATGAAGCGATCCCAAACAGAGCCCCATCCCCTCCGCTAACCCCCTCCAACCCAGCCAGGATCCCACCCCCCAGGCTCCTCGCCTGCGCCCAGCCCAGC
>NW_020664860.1:0-13344 GCF_002925995.2 Terrapene triunguis | reverse complement strand
ATTTCCTTAAGCGTCCTCCCCAGCCTGGCATAATCTCCCTTGATTCTCTCTAGCGAAAACCTAGCAGTGTCATTCGTTCCTACGTGAAGGATGATCAAGGGGTTGTTACCTGCTCCTTTTAGGATCCTTTTCAACCGCAGGTCCACATCCCGTATCTTAGCGCCCAGCAGACAGCATACCCTTCTGTTCTCTGGGTCCGCCCTGGTCACAGGCCTGTCTAACCTCCTCAGTAAGGAGTCCCCAATCACATAAACCTGCCTTTGCCTGGTGACAGTGCAATCTACTAATCTATCCCCTGTTCCCTCTAGTCGCAACCCCTGTCCGTTCCTATTTTCCCTTATAATCCCCCTTATGCCATCCTGTGTCCTCCCTCCCTAAGAGGTGGGATGTTTAAAATGTGTTAAGGGAGTACGAAGAGCATATTCCGTCGAAAGTGACCTGAGCACCTATCTCCTATATGTCTTAAATACTTTGGGAATCCTACCCTAGATAGATACATAGAATGGTGCCATGTGAGCATTGACTAACCAACATATATGTATATGTAGCTTACAAATTTTAACACAGAAATTTACACTGTACAGAATCATAATATTACAGCTGCCTGGAAAACAAACGTGTCTGCAAGATTTTTCTGTTTACAAAGGGAAAGGAAGTAAGAAAAGATTTTTGTGCCCAGCTCTAAGCCATGTTACAATCGCATTTACACCCCCTGGTAAATGTGGAGTAACTTTACTGAAGCTGATGATGTTACTCCACATTTACACTGAGGTTAGAATCTGGCCTGTTATTTATCATGGTGAGTTTTTTTCTTGCTTGTTAATTTCCAAATATGTTTTCTTGTGCTGTGTGTGACAATAACACTTTACAACCCTCTTTCCTTCTGCGTGTTGAGTTTTAGATGAGTCACCACACCTAACTTTTAGGTGCCTAGAAAATCACTGGGATCACAAAGCCTGAATTAGGTGCCCAGGCCCCTATGCAATGAATGGGAGGGATAGACAACTAAGAATGGGATCCATAAAAGCTAGCACATGCTAGGAGCTGACCGAGTTAGCCCATAGGAGATGCCAAGGATAGGGCTGTGTGCTATGCCCAGCCCCTTGCAGGGAGTTCAGTGCCTACTTTTGCTTGGAATGCTCAGCTGTGAACCTTCTCTTTGAGTTAGGAGCCTAATGTTTCTTGCAAGAAGCTGGGGTGGGAGGAAGATGAATTCCATAGTGACTTCTAGCCCAAATCTTAGAGCACTCCCCTGGAATGCAGGAGACCCCCCCACCTTCAAGTTCCCCCCGTCTGTGGGGGAAAAGGGATTTGAACAGGGATCTGCCACTTTTCAGCTGAGTGCCAGAACCACTGGGCTATGGGATATTCTGACATGGTGTACCCTCAGTTGCTCCTACTGAAGCTGTTCCACTGTGGCTGAATAAC
Organism: Terrapene triunguis; assembly: GCF_002925995.2. NCBI lineage: Eukaryota > Metazoa > Chordata > Testudines > Emydidae > Terrapene > Terrapene triunguis. The sequence continues at coordinate 11,916 of NW_020664860.1, read as the reverse complement.
AAAAGGTCAAAGGAATGGGATTCTGGGCCACTCCCTTCCTAGGTAATTGCTCTAACCACAAGGGTATAGAGTAATTTTCATGCTGTCTCAGGCCAGGTCGATACAACACACTTACTTCGGTATAACTACATCGCTCAGGGGTGTGAAAAATCCACACCCCTGCGCGACGTAGTTATAGCAACCTTAATCCCCACATGTAGACAGTGCTATGTTGGCGGGAGAGCCTTTTGCAGCGGTGGAGTTACTAAACCGTTGGGAAAGCTCTCTCCCGTCAGCTTAGTGTCTTCATCAGAAGCGCTACAGTGGCACAACTGCATTAGTGTAGTTGGGACTCGAGCTATATACATTTTGTTTTTTCTATCTAGCTCATCCATTGACCTCCAGTGGAGTGTCACTGATTTTTACCAGGTGGCGATCTGGCCAACTGACTCCAAAGAAGCCACTGATTTAAGCCATCTGGGAAGCTGTTCCTTTGTCTTCCTACTGAGATCACAATCTGACCTATTATTTGTAATAAAGTCCTCTTCTTTTGCTTCTTGTGCTCATTAATTTCTGTATCACTGGCCCTGGTATGTTTGTAATAAGACGGTGCAACCTTCTTTTGTGATGTCCATTGAACATTCAATAAATAAAACCTATAATGCATCAGAAATCTCCTGGGTATGTCTCACGGCTTCCTAATAGTTCACAGTAAATTGGAACAAAAGGGGATGGATTTTCAAAGATGCCTAAATTAGAATTTTTGAAAAATATCCTGATAAAAGGATTTTCAGAAAATAGGATTTTATCAACAACAAAATGTATCCATCTTAGAGTGATTGTTTCAGGCCCGCTCCAGACTCAGGTAGATGTTACTGCATTGGTCAGACTCGGGGAAGCTTCCCCTCTCAGGGAGATTGGTTCAGGCTCTCTGCAGACTCAGGGAGATGCTATTCTATTAGTTACTCTTGGTTCAATTTTTCCAGATGTCTGCACTGCCATGACACTCATGAATGTATTCACAAATATGGTGCTGATTTCTAAATAATCAGAAGAAAGACATAACACAGTTCCCAAAGAATCAAAGCAATCTGAACTCTTGATTTTTATTTGTTTACATATTTATGAAGACATTAAAACAAATTTGATCAGTTCTAACTTCTTAATTCTGTGTTCAGGTTTTAAGTCTGTAAGTGATTGGAGTGAAGGTTGTTATTGTTCACAGAACATTGGCAGAAGAAGAGATATCTGGATGTTTCAATGACTATCTCCTCACTTCAGTTTTCAGTAGCAATGGTTCCAAGGTGCAAAATCCAGATCCAAAGTCTGGGGACATTCAAATGCAAGAAAATGTTTTGAGACCTTCCAGCAACCTGACCATTGGGTCTAACTCACTATGGATCTCCGGCTGATACATGCACCCCCTTGAAAGACATGGCTCAGCCGACCTAAGCCCCAGTATAGACACCCGGTATAGAATTCTTCCGTCATCCTAGCTACCGCCTTTCGAGGGGGTGGATTTTCTACAGCGACAGAGAAAACCCTTCCATCACTGTAGCAAGTATCTACACTACCGTTGTGCAGCTGCAGTGATACAGGTGTGTTACTCTCGTGTTTGTAGTGTAGACATACCCTCAATTTCCATCAGTGGTGTGGAGTAGTCAGAGCATATCAGTGAATCTGGTCTATGTTTCTAGAAACCAGGCTGGGCTAAGATTTTCAAAAGGGACTAGTGAATTTGTGATCCCAACTTCAAAAACCTTAAAGGTGCCTGATTTCCAAAAGGCAGGTGCTCAGCACTTTTTGAAAATCCAGACCCTTTAAATCTAACTATCTATCTAATCTTTCCAAATTGCATATCATCATGTGTAGGATTCTGGAAAGACTTACCCATTGACTTCTCATTACTAAATTTAAAACATGCATACTTTTTCATGAGTGCTCCAATTATTATTCTTATTATTTTCCCTCAACGTTACATCCTGGTGATGTTTTTTGTTCGTTTGTTTAACAGTAGCCTTCATAACATACAAGATCTTTTAGAATAAATAAGGGAAAGCTACTGTCTAAAATATACCTCCATGAGTCACCAATAAATTCTGACCACAAACACATGGGAAAAATGTGGAAAAACTGAGGGAGATCCTGAAATGTTAAAGGAAAGAAGTAATAGGAAAGAGGTAATGATGGTCCAACTCCATCAAAGATACTGGAGATACAGCAAAACTGAATCTGCTTTCTAGCATGAAATGAGGGTGATGGAGGGTCGCCAATAACCCTGGTGCCCCAGGCTGGCAATGGCTACAGAATTCTGATCCTATTGCACCTCTCTGCTGATTTGTCTGATGACCAATCGACCTCTCCTCAGCTCTTCCAGTCTCCATGGATTGAAGCTCTCTGTTCTAAAACCCATCCCTGTATCATATGGAGAAGAAAAACTTGTGTTGTTATGGAAGGCTGATCTCTTTGTCACTTACTACTAAGGATGGCTCAGGTTGCTGGGCAACATCACAGCAGATGCTCTTTGGGAACAAATCCCACATGGTCACCAAAATATATATGGAGGTGATTGCAACGCAGCACATGGGGAATAGTGCTGTGAAAATGATAATCTGTGTCTGTGCAGGTGCATTGGGCATGAATCTATATAGAGACATTAAAAATTGAAGAAGACGACACCTCTCTTTTGGCGTTATTCTCCTCTCATTTACCCCAGTTTTATAGCAATGCAGCTCTATTGAATTCAGTGCAGTTATTCCTGATTTATATTAGGGTAAGTGAGAGGGGAATTGTTTCCTAATTAACTCCTCAAAAAGCTTAAATCTTCATTTTATTTTTCATGTTAACTCAGTTACTGTAATTCACTTTTAAGTGTGCATATTTATTTTTATTTATTGATTTATTTATATTTTATTGATTTCCCTCACACACAGAAACAAAAGTAATGAGAGAATTAAAAAAAAGAAGAACAGAAAGGTAAACGAATTGGATATGAGGGTAAAGAAGGGAAGAAGCAGAGTAAGGAGGGCAAAGGAAAGCAACATCTTGATTTCCATCCACTAAGGACGAATGAACAGCTTTTAAATGTTAACGCTAATTTTTTCAAGTATGTCTGAGATTGTTCTTCTAACTGTTACTTGCCCTTTAGCTGCCATGTCACCCAGGTCACTGTGCCAAGCTTCTATCCCTGGAGTCAATCTGGTCACTTCTTCTCTACTAGCTGAAAGCCTGTGCTCTCACATGAGTGTAATTTGTAAACTCGTGTGTTAAAAAGCCGCAAAATGGCTGAGAACTTAAAAACTGGACAATAACAGACCGTTAATCCCAGTGATAATGGAACCAAGCAATAATCTAAACAGAAAGCGCTATCAACCATGCTTGTAACTGTTTCCATCATTTCATATAGATTCAACAGAAATTTTAGTTTTCAGAGTGATGTTTGGGGTTATTGTGTGTTCTGGTTGAGTTGTGTGGGTGGTTGTGTTGATTTGTGTTCTTTGTGTTATACTGGGACATTTGTGTTAATTTGTGCGGGTGTGCACTGTAGTGAAGGGCTATGTGTGCTTGGGGTTATTGTGTGTGATTAGTTGTTTTATTGTGTACGTGGTTGTGTTGATTTGTCAGCCTTCTCGATATCATCCATTATTGGCTCTCCTTTCCTGACAGCTACAGGACCCACACTTTTCTTCATCTTTCTTTTGCTCCTAATGTACTTACAGTTCCTTTTCTTACTTATGTCCCTTGCTAGGTGTAACTCATTTTGTGCCTTAGCCTTTCTGATTTTGTCCCTATGTACTTGTGGCATTCTTTTGTACTCATCCTTAGCTATTGGTCTATGCTTCCACCTTTTACAGGATCCCTTTGTTTTTTCAGGCTTAGTATGCTTTAGAGTGACACACAGAGTCACTATCCTGGAATCTTACTATATAGATTTTAAGTTCAACCGACAGTCATGGCCAATGTTTGGAATTTCAACCTGTCTGCCCTATTTTTGCCATTGACAATCTCCCTTTATGGCAATTAGGTGAATAAGTCCCATTGAAACACTTTCAGCATTTCAAAAACCTCAGCCCCTTCATTCTAATTTAATCAAAATTCCAAACTGGGTTAATTTCCTTCTGAGTGGCCCCATTTCTTGCATTTCATGTTTCCACTGTATGTGAGTCATTCTCCTGCACCCACTGGAAAATTACTAGATTCTTGTGGACTAGGGCATACACACGTGAATGAGTGAGTGTGTGTTGGGGGGGTGGGGGAGGTGGAGGGAGGGGTGAGGACATGTATGGGCTTGGGCATTAATTGTGTGTCAGATTATATCTGTAGTTATGTTGAACAGATGAAGAACATATTTCCACATATGTGACCTCATTCCATCATATTGCCAAATTTCAACCCTATCTGTGCTTTCTGGCAGTAGCAATGAGGTTACAAAAATGGTGACGGTCAAATAACCCATGACAACAGCGCTTTTAGTAGTAAATCTCTGATGGTCATCAGAATCCTTGCATCTCATAGGTGGCTCTAGAAATCAGCAGATCCTGCAAGGGGTGAGTTCTCTTCTTTGGATGATTGAATATCCCTATGGGTTTGTCTACGGGACTATTTAAAATTTTAGTCACAGCGGAAACCTAGATGCAACTGTGACATCTTGGTCCTGTTCCCCTCTCTGAACTGACACCGAACTGTTGTCATTGGCTCCAGCTTCTGAATCCCATGTGCTGCTGAGCCCCCTGATCTAGGTAGTGACTGATCACTGTTCCTAGCTCTGTCTCTCTCAGCACACTCCCACTGCTTCACAAGGGGTAAGCCATTCAGTGTTAATCGCCCTTGATGGCTTTGTCACTGCAGAAATTGAGATGAAAATATAAACGTGTGCTGTGACTGTGAGGCATGGTTAAGTTCTCTTCCTATTGTGTATTGAAAGTTATGCATGGTCACATAGCAGCATTATAGCATTTAGAAAATACATAGCACTCATTAACAGATATTAAAGAACTTTGTGAAGTGTCTTAAGTAGCATCTCCATATTACACAAGAGCAACAGAGCATATGCTGAGAGCTCTTGTTTCATAAACCTCAAATCACATTAAGAGAACAGTAAGTGGTATTGTCATCAACGATTTCACAGAGGAGGTAACAGAGGCACAGAGAGAGGAAAGGACAAGCTCAAGGTCTGGGAGTGGATGAGCCAGGAATAAAATCCAAGTCCCTGGAATTGAATTCTTGTATCCACTCCACTGGAATCTGCTGGACTCTGCAGTGTAAGTAAGGCTAAATTAGATATGATCCCAGCAATGGCTTTTGGCTTGGGTTTTCACAGGAGCCCAGGAAAGTGGCATTTAATTCTCTTAGTCTCCACTGATAATCTCAGACATTGTGGCTAAAGTAATATACAAGTATGGTCAGGAGTTCTGCAGCTGAGATGTGTTCAACCATAGAGATACCAGACAATAGGAACATTTCCAAGGTGATTCCACTTAGGGCCTTAGGAAAATTTTTCCCAAAATACCACCACCAACTGGTGTCGTCACTTAACCGTTGGGACGGAACCAGCAGGGAGAAGCCAGAATTGAAATGCTGACCATTTTGAAATGGAAGTCACCCTGTAAATTGCAAAATTTGTTGTATTTCCCCTAGATGAAACCCACAACAAACAAATGCCATGGAAATCAAACGACCATCACAGAATTCATCCTCCTGGGATTGGGGACATTCCCTCAACTGCACATTCTTCTCTTCCTGCTGTTTCTAGTGATCTACATTGTGACTCTGGCTGGGAACATCCTCATCATTGCACTAGTTGTGGCTGATCAGCACCTTCACACCCCCATGTACTTCTTCCTGGGGAACTTGTCCTGCTTAGAGACCAGTTACACCTTGGCTATCATGCCCAGGATGCTGACCAATCTTTTGACTGGGGACAGAACCATTTCTGTTCATGCCTGCCTCACACAATTATATTTCTTTGGTTCTCTGGCAGGCGCTGAATGTTCTCTCTTATCTGTGATGTCTTATGATCGGTATTTAGCGATATGCAAACCTCTGCATTATTCAGCACTCATGAATGGCAGTTTCTGTATAAAGCTGGTGGCCGGGTCATGGATAGGTGGATTTATGTCTGTTGCCTTGTTAATATCTATGATGTCACAATTAACATTCTGTGGGCCCAATGAAATTGACCATTTCTTTTGTGATTTTAGCCCAATAATGAAACTGTCCTGCAGTGACACCCACACCGTGGAAGTTACTGCTTTCATAAATTCCTCCATATTTATATTGCCTCCATTTCTGTTGACCCTAGCATCCTATGGTAGTATCATCTCCACCATCCTGAGAATTCCTTCCATCACCGGGAGAAAAAAGGCCTTTTCCACCTGCTCCTCTCACCTCATTGTGGTGTCAATTTTCTATGGAACTCTAGTCATTGTATATTTGTTATCAGACTCTGATGCACTGAGGGACCTGAACAAAGTGTTCTCTATCTTTTATGGAGTCCTCACCCCATTGGTCAACCCCCTGGTATACAGCCTGAGAAACAAGGAGGTGAGGGAAGCTTTGAGAAAAACTGTCCTTAGTTTGCAAGATCATATCTCCATGATTGGTCCATTAAATATATATAAAAAATCTGACTCACACAAGTAGTCCATACTCATCTTTGTGTGCCTGTTGAACTCATGCATATCAGAATCAGGACTCCCTGAAAGCAAGTGCAGACTCTGAGTGCTGCCTGCCTCTGGCCGTCTGACACATTTTGGAGGAAAATTAGAACACCAAGCCAAAGCCTTAAAAATACACTGCACCTCCTGCTCCCACTCTAAGACTGAAGAATACTGTGTAACCTCCCTGATCTTGGATTATTTATTCTTGGAGTCTGGATGACTTTGCAAGTAAATACCTTAATTAGTTCATGAGAATAAAATAATTAAGAATGTGTTCTTCTTGAAATTTAGCTTTTGCCATCACCTTTCTTTCTCCCAAGTGATCTTAAAACTGGAATAAACATACTCTTCACACTTTCCACAGCATTAATCCTCATTTCAAATAAGTGTGTAGGCTTCATTTGAAGATATTAGGTTTAATGAAGCTAAATTGTTAAGAAAAGTTGTGTCTAATCATTAGATTAAGAATAAATTATACACATGGCCGAGTCAGTAGGTCAGGTCATTCTTAAAGTGGGCCTTGGCGACATCTGAGGTAATTCAATGAATCCTCACTCTTTTTCTTCTGATAATTTGCATACTACAGTTCTATTAGATGAAATGGCTCCAAGGGAAGGTAACTATACAGGTGGGCCAAGTGTTGTCAATGATGGCTTGGCCCCCATTGGTGTTATTCAAGGCTCCATGGCCACAAGCTACCTGCTCCTGTGCTTCATCAGAGTAGTGGTGGTTCTCCGTTACGCTGTCCAAGGACCAGCCAAGGGAAGGATTTCTGACTCAGGAAGGCACAGTTCCCTCTTCTCTGCCACCCCTTGCTCCCTGGCAGCAGTAATTTGCTGCTGGCCAGGTAATTGGGGCTGGAAATTAAAATTCTACCATTCCCTGATTCTTCCTGGCCACAGCTTGTTAAACTAGACTACAGCCTTCTTAAAGTGTCGTGCCCAAAACTGGACACAATTCTCCATCTCAGTCCTCACTGGTGCCGAGGAGAGTGGAACAATTACCTTTCATGTCTTCAACATGATGCTCCTCTTAATACACCTGTTGCAAGGTAGAAATGTTTGCAATAATTTATGACTCCTATGGGTCCTTTAATTTCCTGTATATTTGTCATGATTACCCATTGAGGGGAAACTGATTAAGTTTGCTCTCAGGGCAGCCTAAAAGTCTCCTCCCTGTCTGAGTGCAATTAAGAGTCATTAAGGAACTGGTTTAAAAGTACCCAGATCAATAAGGTGGCCAGAGAGACAATGCCAGCTCCAATGACTCATACAATTCTAAACCTCTTCTCCCAAGTGCTTGCAACTCCTTTCAGTTTAGTGTCATCTGCAAATAGTTTAACATTTAGCATATAGGATAGATATGTATAGGGTAGATAGAACTAGCTAGCTAGCTACCAAACTAAGATATTAAATCCAGAATCATTTGTAACAAAATCTGAGGACTCTAGGACCTAAAGGAATAACATCTTTGCACGTCAATTAACTGCAGGCTGCTATACTTGCTTTGTCCAGACACTAGAGGGAGACAGGATCTTCTGCACATAGATGGTGCATATTTACAATAGGATACCACATTCACTGAACTAATGAGGTCTTGCTGATCCACCAAAGAGGAGAGATGGGAGCCAGCATGGTTGCAGCATGCATGACATTTCCAATTGCATTCAGCTATGGGATAAGTTTCTAGAATTGAGTGATGTCACCCCTGTGCTATAAATCTATTTACATTAGGTGTGGGAGGGTATGGGTTAGGACAGGGGTCAAAATTCAATTGTCTGTTAATTATTGGGCCTCATCATGACTCATGTGAGTAGCCCCATTAACATCATTGGAATTTTGTCTGAGTAAGAATTCAATAAGTCCCTGAATGTTTGATATTTACTTTTTCAAGGATTTGGAGTTGCCATACATGGCTGTCATGGAGAGCATCATTGAAGGCTATGACAGAATTGAGGCAGAGTAATGACTGGCTGTTAAAGAGGACCAGTCCCTATTATTGAGTGTGATATATGGGAATGGACAGGGGGCGTGGAGGAAACAGCCCAGCTCCACCCAGATACTGCCCAGGGACCATGTTCTTCCTGTCTGCCACAGTGTACAACGTGGTTTGAACTATTTATGCATTGCGGTGGGAAAATTGCACCCCAAAAGGAGCTGGGAGATAACGGCAGAAAGAAGATACTTAGCATTCAAGGGTAGGAAGATAGAGAGGAAACAAGTTTCCTTCCCTCCAGGATGTAAGAAGATTGAGGGAGATCCTAAAATGATGATGAAGAGAAGTAATAGGTGAGAGGTGATGATGGTCTCACTCCATAATAGACTCATAGACTTTAAGTTCAGAAGGGACCATCATGATTATCTAGTCTGACCTCCTGAAAATTGCAGGCCACAGAACCTCACCCACTCCCTCATTTAATAGACCCATAACCTCTGACTGAGTTACTGACATCCTCAAATCTTGATTTAAAGACTTCAAGTGGCTTGATTCTCTTTACAATCCCACCAGTGTAAATTAGGATGTTTTTGAATTATAAATAGGTGTTACAAAGTGGGGAATCAGGGCCACTAACTCAGTGAAGATTAACCATGTTACCATTAACTGATGGCAAAATTCCCTCGTGTGATGGATAAATTGTATGAGCCCAGATTCTCTGCTGGTGTGAACTGGAGTAGATCCATTAAAGAACTACCCTATAATCTGGAGATCTGACCTTGGGACTTCCATCAGTGTTGTATGGATGCCCCAGCAGTGCAGGCCTGATCAATAAAGCTCCTGGTTATTTACTTCACTGTCAAATCTCATCACAATGATTTTGACTAAAGCTTTTCCAGGTGATGCCTTTTTTTTGTGAGTTTGAAAAATGTAAAGTAACATAAATAGGCCCATCATCGCTCTCTCTGGCCCAATGACTGTTACATTGTGGATAAATATTTAAATAGTCCTTGGGCCAAAGAGAGAGAGACTGAGAGTCGGAATGATTCTGTAGTTCACGAAGGTGGAAGACCTAGGGTCCAGTTCCGCTGCTCCAATTACTCTTCCATTATTTATCCACAGTTGAACAGCTTCAACAGTAGAGACTGAGGCTGGGACACCCCGTTCAAATGCTCTTTTCCATCTCTGGCAGAGAGGGGGGAATTGAAGCTGCATCTCTTACTATCTTGGCTAATAGTCATTTATGGACCTATCCTCCATGAGCTTATCTAATTCTTTTTGAACCCAGTTATAGTTTTGACCTTCACAACATCCCATGGCAATGAGTTCCACAGGTTGACTGTGTGTTAAGTGGAGAAGTACTTCCTCTTGTTTCTTTTAAACCAGTTGCCTATTACTTTAATCGGGTTACCCCTGATTTTTGCTCTATGTGAAGGGGCCAATAACACTTCTGTATTCACTTTCTCCACTCCAGTCATTATTTTATAGACCTCTATAATATCCCCCCTCAGACATCTCTTTTCCAAGCTGAACAGTCCCAATCTTTTTAATTCTTCCTCATATGGAAGCTGTTCCATACCCCTAATCATTTATATTGCCCTTCTCTGTACCTTTTCTAGATCCGAATTCTCCTTTGTGGACTGGACTTCCCAGCTGGACTAATCTCCCATGATCCACCATGCCGAGGGAGTTCCATGATGCACAAGCTCCCCTCACCAAGAGGAGAGACCATGGTGCATCATGGGAGATGTAGTCTGACCAATAAGCTTAGTCTGTAGAGACAAATGGGAGCATGAGGCACCTGAACTACAATTCCCATGAGGCACCATGGTAGCATTCTGAATTGAAATATCTCAGTTTTCTATTTTTCATTGAAAAGTCAAAATTTTCCACAGGGGAAAAAATCTAACCAGCTCTAACCCCCACCAATAGGAACATCTCTCTAGATGAAAGGTTAGTTGAATTTCTATAGTCCATGCACCATTTCTCCTCCCTCCCATTTCTCTTCTCTGTTGGTATGATAAGTTTCACACCCTTAGCTTTGAAAACTATAAGGACCTGTGATACAGCAGGGCCAGAGGGCAGCAGGAGAGTGATAGATGGGAGACATGTAAGCCCCAGGATGGTCAGATCCTTGTTCCCTTAGATGGAGGAGAGGTTACTACAGGTTAATTAGAGCATCTGGAGCCAATTAAGGCCCTGCCAGACACCTGATAAAAAAAACCCTGCTTCAGTCAAACAGAGGGAGTTTGAAGGAGCGCTGTTGTGGGCCAGAAGACAAAAACACTGGGTTAAGGGAAACCCTGCTCACGCAGAGCAGAGGGACTCCTCAGACACAAGGGGTTAGGAGAAACCCTACCCAAGTGGAGAGAGAGCAGGAAGGCCAACAAACGGAAGGGGTAGAGAGGGAAGTAGCCCAGAGGAAGGAATCACAGTTTCAAATGGTTTGCTACTATCCCTAGGGACCCTGGGCTAGGACCCAGAGTAGAGGGCAGGCCCAGGTCCCTCCCCCTCCTTCGTCCTTCTTTGGGACACTAGCGAGGTGGTTGATGCCCAGGCACACGGGTGAGAGATTATGCCCTGACCCTCCCCCCCATAAGAAGAAAAAATGTAGGGCCCACTACAACAGTGCCAGCAATTTGCCAGAGGGGCATATCCTGTTCTTCAGTTTAAATACAGAGTAGCTACATTGTCCTCATGTCTGTTTACTGCTGAGTGACCTCAGTGATAAGAATCTGGTGGTCCCAAATGCAATGGCCACTTAGAAGGTCACACTAGATCATAATGGTCTCTTCTGTCCTTGAATTCTGTGAATCTATGAATCTTTGAATAAGTCCGTTTAAGCTACTGCAGAAAGGCTTACAAGAAACCATGGCCCAGAGTTTTCTCTGCTATCAATCCCCAGAAGTTGATGGAGTTACACCCCGGAGGAAGTTAGCTCCTACATCTATTGTTGTGCCTTGCTGTGAACATACAGGAGTATACAGGGTGGGGAAGTGTCTGCTGTAAGCACACATCTCATTATGGGCCCCCAGAGACATTTCCCCCAAGGCCCTTTGAAGGCTATATGGCAACAGTTATCTCCATGGGTGTACTTCATTCACTCCATGCAGGTGGTTAATGGAGGAGAATAGACACCCTTGTGTGCATGTATGTAGCATGCAGTTAAATTACTTCTGCTGGGGTTTGTTTCCTCATATATTGTTCCCCACCATTATTTCAGCCTTGGGATACAAGGGCATGTCTATGCTACCATTATTTCCTTCTTAGCAAATAGCATGAAGCCAACGGAAGAATGAGACTGTCACAAACGGAGAGGAAGACACCTGTTTTAGCATGGTAT
>NW_020664859.1:2361282-2361580 GCF_002925995.2 Terrapene triunguis | reverse complement strand
GTTTAGGAAGAAACCGGTTATTAGAAAGACAAAACAAGATAAATTCCGTCCTACTTGTGCTAGTGACAAATTTCTCTTGGACTCTTCATCTAAAGCCATTAGAATGTACTGCTAATGGTTTGGAAGAGCTCGGTCGGTGAGAAAGTCAAAAAATGAGAACTACATTTATGATCTGTGTTACTGAAAAATTTCTCAAGGACGCCTTGTCTAAAAGGCATAAGGATGCACTGCCAATGGATTGGAGGAGTTCGGTTCATGAGTTAGATGAGTACTCAATAATTTAGTTTTGATCCATGCT
>NW_020664859.1:2341910-2361272 GCF_002925995.2 Terrapene triunguis | reverse complement strand
CTGGCCATTTGGAGGCGATTGGTTCATGAGAAAGACGAAAAATGAGACATTCATTCCTCATCTCTGCTACTAACAACTTCCTCAAGGAATCTTCGTCTAAAAGCCATAAGGCTTTTTTCCTGGCTGTTTGGAAGAAAACGGTTAGCAAGAAAGAAGAAAAATGAGAAATTCATTCCTGATCTGAGAATTTTCTCAGGAATCTTCGTATACAAGATGCACTGCTAATGGTTTGGAAGAGATCGGTTCGTGAGGAAAACGAAAAACGAGAAATTCATTTCTGATCTGTGCTATTACAAATTTCTCAAGGGCTCTTCATCTAGAAGCCATTGGGTTTGTATCCTGAGGACTTGGAAATGATCGGTACGTGAGAAAGACGAACAATGAGAAATACATTCCTGATCTGTGGTACTGACAAATGTCCCAATTAAGCTTCACCTAAAAGTCATCTAACCCTAACCCTACCCTAACCCTAATCCCTAACCCCACCCTAACCGTAACCCCAACCCTAAACCCTAACCCAACCCCAACCCCAAACCATAACCCCTAACCTTAACCCTAAACCCTAACCCAACCGTAACCCTAACCCTAACCCAACCCTAAACCTAACCCCTAACCCACCCTAACCCTAACCCTACCCTAACCCCAAACCTACCCCTACCCCTAACCCCAACCCTCACCCTACCCTAACCCCCAACCCTAAAACCCTAACCTAACCCTAACCGCTAAACCCTAACCTAACCCTAAACCCTAACCCTACCCCAACCCTAACCCTCCCCCAACCCCTCACCCTCCCCTAACCCCTAACCATAACCGAACCCTAACCTAACCTTAACCTAACCCTGACCCTAACCCCCCTAACCCCACCCCTAAACCCTAACCCCTACCCCTTACCCTAACCCTAACCCCTAACCTACCCTAGCCCCTAACCCTAAACCCTAAAATCTAACCCTAACCTCACCCTCATCCTAACCCTACCCTAACCCTAAACCCTAACCTAACCCTAACCCACCCTAACCCCAACCCTTACCCTAAACCCTAACCCTACCCCACCCTAACCCTAACAACCCTAACCTCACCCTCACCCTAAACCCTAAACCCCTAACCCTACCCCAACCCTAACCCTCACCTTAACCCCTCACCCTCCCCAACCCCTAACTGTAACCGAACCCTAACCTAACCTTAACCTAACCCTGACCCTAACCCCTAACCCCAACCCTACCCTAACCTACCCCTAAATCCTACCCTAACCCTAAACCTAACCCCTAAAATCTAACCCTAACCTCACCCTCATCCTAACCCTAAACCCTACCCTAACCCTAACCCCAACCCTTACCCTAAACCCTTAACCCTACCCCTACCCCAACCCTAACAACCCTAACCTCACCCTCACCCTAACCTAACCCTAACCCCTAACCTAACCCTAAAGAGGCTAGGACTTTTCAGCTTGGGAAAGAGGAGACTAAAGGGGGACATGATAGAGGTATATAAAATCATGAGTGATATGGAGAAAGGAGATAAGGAAAAGTTATTTACTTATTCCCATAATACAAGAACTAGGGGCCACCAAATGAAATTAATGGGCAGCAGGTTTAAAACAAATAAAAGGAAGTTCTTCTTCACACAGTGCACAGTCAACTTGTGGAACTCCTTGCCTGAGGAGGTTGTGAAGGCTAAGACTATAATAGCATTTAAAAGAGAACTGGATAAATTAATGAAGGTTAAGTCCATTAATGGCTATTAGCCAGGATGGGTAAGGAATGGTGTCAGAGGGTGGAGCTGGATGGCAGGAGAGAGATCACTTGATCATTACCTGTTAGGTTCACTCCCTCTGGGGCATCTGGCATTGGCCACTGTTGGTAGACAGGATACTGGACTAGATGGACATTTGGTCTGACCCAGCGTGGCCGTTCTTATGTTCTTAAACACTCACAGAAATACCAGGTTTGCTGGCCCCAAGGGAACAGTGCAGACTCAATTTGGGATCAGTTCCTTGCTTTGTATGATTACCATAGTACTGAGATATATTTATAGTGAAAACAATCCTGAGTTACTACAGATCAAGATTTAAGAGCTAGTGAGTAAGGCTAATGGAAACAGAAGGGTTACTTATAAAACAAAAATCAATACACACATTCTGGAGCCTAAACTTAACAGGCTAACCTCCTGTCTAGGACAGTCTTAGCTCACCCCTAGCCTTTTGCAGCATTTTCAACCAAGGCTAGTGGGGCTGGGGATAAGGAGTTTGGGGTGTAGGAGGTGCTTGAGCTGGGACCAAGGGGTTCAAAGAGCAGGAGGGGGATCAGGGCTGGAGTGCCGGAGCGGGGCCATGCGAATGCTTCCAAGAGCTGCATGGAGCGGCCCCCACCCCCATCCGTCCCAACTTCCCCCTCAAAAACCCTGACCCATCCAACCCCCCCCCGCTCCTTGTTCCCTGACCGCCCCCTCCTGGGACCCGACCCCCTATCCAACCCCTCCTACGCCCTGTCTCCCGCCTGCCCCGCCCCCTATCCACCCCCCCTCCGACAGGCCCCCCCAGCACTCCCACACCTATCCAACTGCCTGCTGCTCCCTGTCCCCTGACTGTCCCCCGGGACCCCCAGCCCCTTACCATGCTGCTCAGAGTGGCAAAAGCTCGCAGCCACACCGGACGGCCAGAGCCAGCTACGCTGCCCAGACAGCTGGTGGCACAGCCATCTGAGGCTGTGAGGGAGGGGGGAGCTAGCCTTCCCGGCCAGGAGCTCAAGGGCAGGATGGTCTCGCGGGCCGGATGTGGCCTGTAGTTTGCCCAAGTCAAAGGTCATGTGCTCAAGTCTTGCAGAAGCCTAGGCAAAGTAGCAGGTTTTGAGAAGAGGCATCGTGCCCCTGGAGTGGTGGGTTGGGTTTTTTGGGGCACGGGAGAGGCCATGTTAAATAGAAACAGCAGTGTGCATTCTTGCACAAGCTAGTCAAAGAGCAGCAGCAAACAGAAGTGGACTTCAAACCCCCACAGCTTCACACCCTGGGGGTTTATGTCCATCACCGTAACTGCTTGGCCATTCAGCACAAGTCAAAATCATCTCCTCTACTGCAGAAAAGTCTTGGGCATGCTCCAGCACTGTCATTTTGGGGGATTACACGCCGCCCTTGTCACTGTGGCTACCATCTCACACATAAGGGCATGCCCCACACTTGTGGTAGATAGCTTTCTACCTGACTCTGGAGCTCGGGGATACTGCATTGGCCTTGGAAACCAGAGGCTAAGAGTTCAACTCTCTCAGCGGCCCTGGCAAAGCAGCTGGGATCTTGGAATCTCTCTGCTCTTCTAATTAATTTTGGTTGGGGCCTGGGCAAAAAGAGCTTCACCTATACAGCACAGCAGCCAAATGGAGAAATGGCACCCATCTACAGCTCATAGCTAGGTGATCAGCACACTCAGCCCGAGACCTTCTTTCTATGAGCTAGGCTTTAATAGCACAGGAATGCTGGTGTCTTACGCTGGCTAGGTGCTAGGAATGACGAATGCAGGTCATAGCGACAGGGTGGGGGACTCTCCTGGGAAGCAGTGACAAACAGATTTGGGAGTCACGGTGGAACATGAGCTCCCCCTGAGATACAGGAATCTTGGATAGCAACTACTGGAATACTGGGACTGGTTCTGTCTGCAATTTAATAAAATTGGCAAAGTTCAGAGAATAGCTGTGAGAATGATTAAGGGATTAGAAAACATGTCAGACTCAAGGAGTTCTAACAACAAAAAGGCTAAGGGGTGACTTGATCACAGTATGTAAGTACCTACATGGGAAACAAAAATGTGATATGTTCTTTGATCTGGCAGACAAAGGTGATGTTGAAGCTGGATTAATTCAGACTGGAAATAAGGCATAGTATTTTTAAAAGGTAGGGTAATTAAGCCATTGGAGCGATTTACCAAGGGCTGTGGTGGTTTCTCCAACACTGGCAGTTTTAAAATCAAGGCTAGGTGGTTTTTAAGAAACATACCAAGGTTCGAACAGGAATTATTTCAGGACAGGTCTGTTATACAGGAGATCAGACTAGATCGGGGTGGGCAAACTTTTTGGCCCGAGGGCCACATTGGGGTTGTGAAACTGTATGGAGGGCTGGGTAGGGAAGGCTGTGCCTCCCCAAACAGCCTGGCCCCTGCCCCCTATCCGCCCCCTGACTGCCCCCCTCAGAACCCTCAACCCCCCCTGCTCCCTGACTTCCCCGACCCCTATCCACATCTCAGCCCCCTGACAGGTCCCTGGGACTCCCACGCCTATCCAACCCCCCCATTCCCTGACCGCATCCCCCAGAACCTCCACCCCATCCAACCGCCCCCTGCTCCCTGACTGCCCCCCGGAACCTCCAACACCGCCCCCCCGACACACACCCTTACCATGCCGCTCAGAGCGGCAGGACTGGAAGCTGCACCGCCCCATGGAGCCAGCCATGCTGCCTGTGCAGGAGCATGACTGTGGAGGAGGGAGGGCAGTGGGGGAGGGGCTGGGGGTAGCTTCCCCAGCCACGAGCTCAAGAGCTGGGCAGGACGGGCTCACGGGCCGTAGTTTGCCTGCCTCTGGACTAGATGATCACAGTGGTCCCTTCTGGTCTTGTGATCAATAAGCCTGAGGTTATGTTTACACCACAGAGGCACAGCTATGGCGCTGCGCCATGTTACTGTCATAGGCGCTGACTGCATCCAGGTCTGCAGCATTGACAGAAAAAAACGTTGTGGGTGCTGCCAAGCTCCCACCTCCCTCCCAGTACCTCACGCCCGCCAGGATGAGGAGGTTACTGCACAGGGTGAGTAACTGACGTTCTTCGAGTTGAGTGTCCCTGTGGGTGCTCCACTCCAAGTGACTTAAAAGCCGTGTATCTTAAGGAGGTAGGGACTTCGGATCTGATAGGAACGCCGTGGATAGTACAGCCCTGCCCAAACGTATGTCAGATAGAGGGCCTTGAGTAAGGGCATAGTGTTTAACAAATGTGTGCTCAGAGGACCAGGTGGCTGCTTTACAGATATCAGCCAGGGGAACTTTGCGTAAGAATGCTACAGAGGCAGCCAGAGATCTAGTGGAGTGTGTTCTGATGCCGTCTGGAGGTGTAACTTTCTTCATCTGATAGCACAACCGGATGCACTGAGAAATCCAGTTCGAAAGTCTCTGGGTAGAAATAGGCGTACCTTTGGAGCGCTCCGCGATGGAGACAAAAAGTCTAGAAGAATTTCTAAAACGTTTGGTTCTATCCAAATAGAAGGACAAGGCCCTGCGTACATCTAGTGTATGCATTGAGGCTTCGAACGAGTTCGCGTGTGGTTTCTGAAAAAAGGTCGGTAGGTGTATTGGCTCAATGTGGAATGACGAGTGCACCTTTGGAAGAAATTTGGGGTGTAATCTGAGGGTAACCTTGTCTTTAAAAAAAATAGCGTATATGGTGGGTCTGCCATAAGAGCTGCTATTTCTCCTGCCCGTCTGGCAGAGGTAATTGCCACTAGAAATGCTGTTTTCATCGAGAGGTGTAAAAGGGAGCACGTGGCTAGGGGTTCAAATGGTTGTTGAGTTAGGCAAGACAGTACTAGATGAAGGTCCCACGGGGTGGTAGGTGATTTAATATCTGGGTATAGGGTTTGGAGTCCCTTGAGGAAACGCTTGGTGATAGGATGAGCAAAGACAGACGTGTCATCAATTCTGTCATGAAAAGTTGTAATAGCAGCTAAATGGACCCTGATGGAGCTGAAAGAAAGGCCGGATTGCTTAAGGCCCAATAGATAGTCAAGTATGAGCGAAAGAGATACCGATGTGGGACAAAGTTGTTTAGCGGGAACACCAATGTGTGAATCGTTTCCACTTTCGTAGATAGGTGGTGCGAGTAGATTGTGTTCTGCTATGTAGGAGCACCCTTTGAACTTGTTCAGAGCAATCTAGTTCGCTTTGGGAAAACCATGTAGGAACCAGGCTTTGAGGTGAAGCAAGCGGCCGTGTTGTTGTGATAGGAGGTTCGGAATGATAGGCAAGGAGATTGGTGGTTGAATTGACATTCTGGTGAGGAACGGAAACCATGGTTGTCTGGGCCACGACGGGGCAATTAGGATCACCTTGGCCCGGTCTGTTCGTATTTTTACCGGTTCTCAACAGGGTCCTGATATCGGGGGAAACGCATAGAGTAGGTTTCGGTGCCATGGGATCATGAATGCATCTCCCAGGGAATGTTTGCCCAGTCCTGCTCTGGAGCACAAATTGGGACATTTTTTGTTTTTTGTAGTTGCAAAAAGGTCTATGGTTGGGTAACCCCAAGTGCTGAATATGTTGTGAATGGTTTTCTCGTCTATCTCCCACTCGTGGTCCCATGGGAAGCGTCTGCTTAGTTCGTCCGCTGTGGTGTTCATTACTCCGGGAAGATAGGCAGCCGATACCCGGATGTTGTTCGCAATGCACCAATTCCAGAGCTTCATAGCCTCTGTGCACAGCGAATGGGATCAAGCTCCTCCCTGCCTGTTTACATAAAACATGCATGCAATGTTGTCTGTCATTATGCGTACGTGATGATTCTTGATTAGTGGCAGGAAGTGACGGCATGCATTGCGAATAGCTCGAAGTTCCAGGACATTTACGTGCAGGGAGGTCTCGGTTGACGACAATAGCCCCTGTACTGTGTGGTGAGACGTGTGCACCCGAGCCTGTCAGAGATGCATCGGTGGTCAGGATGAGTGATGGAGCCTGCTGAAGAAAAGGACACCAGAGCAGAGGTTGGAGTGAACTGTCCACCAGTGTAGAGAATCTTTGACTCGGACAGGTAGGGAGAGAGTCTTGTTTAGAGAGTGCACATTCGGTCTGTAAACCGTGGCCAACCACGCTTGGAAGCACCTCATGTAGAGGCGTGCATTCTGGACGACAAAAGTGCACGAGGCCATGTGACCTAGTATTTGTAGGCAGTCTCGGGCAGTCACCTGGGGACTGTTGCGAATTTTTGTTGCCAGTTGGCTTATGGAGTTGAAGCGGTCGGGTGGGAGAGATGCCAACCCCGTCCGGGAGTCGAGGTCTGCTCCTATGAACTCCAGGTGCTGGGTGGGGCGTAATGTGGATTTGTTTTTGTTTATTTGTAGGCCGAGAGATAGGAAACAATCGACGGTGAGCCTGGAGAGCTTCGTCGAACGTTGAGGCTCTGAGGAGGCAATCGTCGAGGTAAGGGAATATTATGACCCCTTGTTTCCTGAGGTAGGCAGTGACTACGGCTAGGAGCTTGGAAAAGACACGGGGGGGTGTGGACAGTCCGAAGGGAAGAACCCTCTATTGAAAATGTGTTGAGCCGAGGGTAAATCGAAGGAAGCGTCTGTGGGCCCGATGTATAGTGACATGGAAATAGGCGTCTTGTAGGTCGAGGGCAGAAAACCAATCGCCCTGCTCCAGCGCTGGGATTATGGTGGTGAGGGTAACCATCTTGAACTTTTGCTTTTTGACAAATTTGTTGAGCCGCCTGAGGTCGAGGATTGGTCGCCATCCCCCATTTTTCTTTTCTGTTAAGAAATAATGGGAGTAAAAACCCTTCCCTTTGTGTCGTTCTGGCACGATTTCTACTGCTCCCAGATGAAGGAGATGTTGCACTTCTTGGAGGAGTAGCTGCTCATGAGAGGGGTCCCTGAAGAGGGACGGGGAGGGTGGGTGGGTGGGAGGCAAGGAGAGGAAGGGGATGGCGTATCCAATTGTAACTACCTCTATGACCCACTTGTCGGAGGTAATGTTCTTCCATTGGTGGGAGAATGGTTGTAGGCGGTGTCCAAAGATAGGTGTGTTGGCTGAAGTGGGAACGCTGTTTTCTAAACCCTCGACCAAGGCTTCAAATCTGCCTATTAGTTGGAGGGGGTTGAGGCGCCCCTGCAGAATTGGGACGACGACGCTGGAATCTTGGTCTTTGACGTTGTTGTTGTTGTTGCTCCTGTGGTCTATGGGAATGTTGTGTAAATGCGGGATAGTGTGGACGTTGGTACGGTTGGTATCTATATTGCCGTCTTCTGGTCATAGGTGTCTGGAGACCTAAAGACTGGAGGGTTGCCCTTGAGTCCTTCATTGAATGAAGCACGTCGTTCGTGGTAGAAGCAAAAAGTTTGTCACCGTCAAAGGGAAGATCTTCAATGGTGCTCTGAACTTCTCGAGGAAAGAAAGAGGAGGAGAGCCATGAACCCCGTCGCATGACTACTGCTGTGGCGGTCGATCTTGCTGCAGTGTTGGCTACATCGAGGGCCGCTTGAAGAGCGGTGCGTGATATGCTTTGTCCCTCGGAAACCAGAGCTGTGAATTGTTGTTTTTTCTGTTCTGGAATGTTGTCAATAAAATCCATGAATTTATTATAGTTTTTGTGGTCATATTTTGCAAGGACTGCAGTATAATTAGCTATACGAAATTGTAGGGTCGAGGATGCGTATATTTTACGACCAAAGAGGTCCAAGCATTTGCTGTCCTTGTTGGCTGGGGTGGAACGGGAATACTGTTGTTTGGCCCTTTGGTTCGCAGCGTCTACTACCAATGAGTTTGGTGCCGGGTGGGTAAAAAGGAATTCAGAACCCTTTGGAGGAATAAAGTACTTCCTGTCCGCTTGTTTACAGGTAGGTAGGCTTGTAGCTGGAGTCTGCCAGATGGACTTAGCGGGTTCTAAAAGAGCTACGTTGATTGGTAATGCCACCCTAGAGGAAGAAGAGGGCTGTAGGATGTCCGTTAGCTCATGCTGTTGTTCAATGACTACCTCCAAGTTAATTCTCAAGTCACTGGCAACTCTTTTAAAGAGGTCTTGGAATTTTGCGTAGTCATCCGACGGTGTTGGAGAAAGGGGAAGTAAGGCTTCTTCAGGCGTTAGCTCCGGCTCTGCTGGAATAGGAGCAGGGCTAGGTTTATCCTGGAAGTGTGACTGTGCTGCCAGGTGTCTCGTGTCACTGGCAGATTCGTCAGGTGGTGGTGCTAGACCGGTGTTGCGCCTGGTCAAATTGCCATAGCGCACGTATTCTCGAGGGTACGATGCCCATGGTGTCCAATATTGCCATGGTGGTGGGTAGGGCATAGGTGGTGCCATCCAGGGGTTCACCCCCCAGGAGGCAGGATCATGAGAGTAGGATGAGGTAGTTTTCTTATAACCTCTATTGACTGGGGTCTGGGAGTGGGAGTCTTGATATGGAGAAAAAACTCCCTGTGGATCAGTTTCCTCCTCACTGGAGGAAGGCTGCTCAGATCCTGACTCAGGCATTGGAGAAGAACAGGCATTCATCAGGGGAGACTGCAGGATAGGTGATACCAATAGATCTGCTGTCTGAGTAAATTGAAATGGTGAGGCTCCTGCGTGAGGTGAAAGCTGTGCAGGGGGAGGTTGCCGTGCGGGAACATTCCTCTGAGCAGGGGTTTTGCCTGTGATCTCCCTGTCAGTCTGCTCCGCGGTTGTCGGTGCCGCGGTCGGTGCCGGGCGGGCAACATCAGCCTGCAGGGGATCAGGCATGTTGTAAAATGTCGGCACCGCGTCCGTCGCGGTGCCGAACGGTGCCATAATAGAGGCAGGCAACTGAAAGCCTGATGCCTCGGCACCGGAGCCTCGCGCCGCCGCCGCCGCAGCAGCAGCCTCAGGCGGCTTTCGCGCGGTTCCTGAGAAGCCGGGCTCATCAAAGTTGCTGAGGCGAGGAAACACAGGCAGGGAGACCGTTGATCTGCCTGAAGAAACCTTGTGCCTCATAACCTTCTTTGGTGAAGAAGGCTGTCCCTTCTTTGTAGATTTTTTCAGTTTTTTTGAGGCGGGGGGGCTGTGGCGGGCAGCGGAGCCGGATTCAGCGCCTGGGTCTGAAACTGACCCGATAGACTTTTGCAGGAGGAACAGTTTAAGTCTAAGCTCCCTGTCCTTCCATGCCCTGGAACTGAGTTTACAGCAGTGGGCACATTTTTGGGGAATGTGGGCTTCCCCCAAACATTTTATACACTTTGAGTGGCCATCTGATAGCGGGATAGCCTCCTTACATGTAGAACAGCGCTTGAAGCCTGTGGAGCCCGGCATGGCCGAAGCGGCTGCGGCTGACAGAAAAAAAGTTTTTTTTTTTTTTTTTTTTGTAACAGATAAACGAGGTAATTAACTACACTAACAAAGAACTGACAACAAACTAGTTACTAGAAGGGTAATTGTAGCAAGAGTGAGGGATTTCCTAACGAGTCTGCTGAGCTCCGTCTCAGGCCGAGGACGGTAGAGAAGCAACTGAGGAGACCGGCCATGCATGCGTACTATCAACCTAGACTCACAGCGGGGGGCAGCCTCTGAGCATGCGTGGCCGCTATGAGTACTGCTGCAAAAAATCTCCGAGCAAAGGCGCAGGGACGCACTAACACCTGGAGGGGAGCACCCACAGGGACATCTCTCGAAGAAGAACAGCTGTTCTGCAGCATGCAAGAGGCACTGGGAGGGAGAGGGAAGAGCGGGGACAACGCAGGGGTGGGCCCTTGGGGGAAGAGGTGGTTGGTGTGTGTGTGGGGAGGGTGGGAAATCAGTACCAACCCCCGGGGAGAAGAGGAAGTCGGCGCCTATGGTTACTGTAGGGTACACACTTGCTCTGAACATGGAAGGAGTTTTTCCCATTGGTGTAATTAATTCACACCCTCAAAAAGGCAGCAGCTTGGCCTGTTAAGACAAGCAACAATTATGCTGAGAACTGTGGAATTGCAAAGGATGTTGTAGCAGCTCAGTCACTTCCCGATTCTGGGGCTAACTGCACAGGCTCTACTCACCCTTCTGGAGAGACCTCCTAAAAAGCCTGGATCACCTCGACAGGCCTCCATTTCTCTTTTCGGACAGGAATTTCAGGGAAATTGGACAAAGAATGAATAAAATGAGTTGTTTGCATAGCTCACCAAGCTTAGTTGTAAATCCAAACATGTACATTAAAAGCAGGAATTAAAGACAGTGTGATCCAGAAATAGATTTGTTTAATTGCACTTTTATTTTTCAGGTTTTATCAAATCTGTGTAGGAGACAGACATGGCTTTTACAGTTTCCACAGACATGTTGATTCCAAAGACCACAGTTAAAGGACAGATACATAGAGACTATCACAATGAAGGGGACTTCTGGAAAACCTGGTGTACATGTGTTAATCCCTTTGCTCTTACACATTTATTCCATACTTTGACTTTAGATAGTTTCTACTTGAGAGCAAGGTGCTCTACCCCAAGCTAGATGAGTTATGTGAAACAACTGTTTACACTTCAGTACATTGGCTGGTTCACAGGACTTAGTCTTTCATATTTTTAGTTAAATTTGGCTACTTATCCCATTTTTATTCACTAGAACAAAGCAGCCCTTGGGTATGTGAGTCACTGCTGTCAATCAGGTTTGTACTCTGCACTGCCTGAATTAAAACAAGTTATTCTATATTTAACAGAACACTTGCAGATTTTGCTCAGGTATTTTTGTAAAAGTGTTCACAGACCTAGGACAGATCTAAAAAATTTCCATTACGCTATTATAATTTAAGTGGAAATGTTTGTTTTTAAAGACAATTTGTTCCCTCCCCTCATGTGCAATATTTGCAACTCAAAATGCTGCAGGGTTGTGTACATGAAGTAAAATGACTAGAAAATGAACATAAATAAGATTGAAACTTCCCAGCTGAGTGAAAAGCAAAAGTAAATAGAGCACAAAGAATGAAAATTGGATTTACAAATTCTGTTCCAATAACCTATGGTGTCCTGAATAAGCCGGTTAAGATATATACACCCTCATCTATAATTTAACAGTGCCCCTTTAATCTAAAGAGTTCTACTTTATACTATAATCCTGCCACCTTTAGCAGCAGAGAAAAAAGGCACAGCAGATTGGCAAATGACTGCCCGGAGTAACTCTGTCTGGACAGGGATCCCATTAACATCTTGTTGTCTGTAGTGCTGTTGTTGTGGGGTTTCTATTGCCAATGGCAAAGTGCAGCCTGAGATGATCTAACCTGCATCACAGACGGACATACATGATGTAAGTGAAGTAAGGACGGGGTGTGAGCAGACTGTGCGGTGACAAAGGTGCCTTTGGTGGGACTGGTGGGGAGCACTAAAAGCCAGGGGTTATGGGACACGATGGTTTCACGGTGTCAGACTGCAGTGAGTAGGAGGCAAAAAGTTTTGTTGTGCAGATATTTATCATATCAGAACTGAACTACTGCTAAGTGCCATACACAGTTAAATAGTCAATAGTAACTGCAAATTTTTCTTACTGTTTCACTGGACCTGTACACTTGGTAAGCAACCGGCTGCCTCTACTGCAGGCTTTTCGGCTTGTGGTTTGGAGAGGCTAGTGGGATAGCTCAGCCCTAAAGGGATGAAGGTTCACAAAAGGCAAAAGGGCTAGGAGAAAGGCAATCTCAGTCTCACTCTTGGTCCTATATTCAGCCAGCGTGCTGCCTCCATTGGATTAGTTTTACAGGATGTCCTGGCACACACATTAAGAACATACTGGATACACATGAACATACTATAACCATTCTGTGTCACTCATTTTAGTGAAGGAGGGTAAAGGGATTTAACTTCTCACAATGGGAAACACTAGAGGAATCTTTAAAGCACTTACTAGAAGCTGCAGGTCTATACTTAACAGAGTATTCATTCTCTTGGCACTCTGGTCTCAGCCTGTCAGAGCTCCATGGAGCTGTGATGAATTCACAGCCTTTGCAGAGTAGCCCTTGGCTTGGGTAGCACCATTTATTGTTTTCTACAGCTCAGTGTTCAACACTCAAAGCCTATGTTACCTCAACTCCTTCAGTTTCCACAAGGCATGTTCGTGGGCAGGAAATACTCGGATTAGAAGTCTCCATAGTAACCTACTTCATGTACTTTCAATTGGCATCTAACTGCTTGGTGAGCATGTTTGTGATGGCCGGATGTGAAGCCCTACAGGTCTGAAGTCTCTCTAGTGGAGGGTTAATCTGACATCCCACAGATCTTTGGAATTCTATATTTGTTGTTTTAGTATCAATTGTACTGGGAGAGGAGCAATTTTCTCTGCCCTGTTTTTGTCACTGTGTCCGCTGCAGAATACTGCCAGACTTGCTTATTCCACAACTGGTTACAAAGTTCATACTTACATCAGAGTTTCAGATTAACAAATTGATGGCTCACACAAAAGGACAGCGACAGGAACATGCAGGACGAGTGGCTGGCTGCTTAAACCGGGCTAGCTGATCAGGCCAACGAGATTGGGTCCAACTGCCCAGCAGTGCTGTCATTTGCTTATAGCCCCGGTTAACTTGCAACCCGGGGAACTTGGAGAGTCCAAGCCCTGTTCCATTTCCATCCCAAGGAAATGCAGCTGGTAAGTGCAAAATACACTTGAGAAGAGGCCATATGCCCAAAGGGGAAGCTCACAGGCTTGCTTGCCAGCCACATCCAAATCATCTTCCAACTCTTCATCCCAGCCAGTCCAGGTCATCATCATCATCATCATCCCCAAAGAGTGGGGCTGGGGGAGGGTGTCCTTTCATGCTCTGAAAGCCCAATTGGAAAGCAGGGTGAGATTATTAGAGTTCAGTCTCTGTACAGTCTTGAGAGAGACAGCACCAGGAAACCTCCCAGCGGACTGTCTTCCTCTACCTAGCATGGTGGCTCAAGCCTTTTACATCAGGTAGGAAGATCTGCAGTCACAGAATATGGCTATGGAGCCTTAACATCCCCTAGATGTCCCTTGCAGGAGGGTCTATCTTGTCCCATCATTACAGTACATTAGCTCTGAACCTGGTGATCTGTTTTCCTGCTGACCTGTCACCAGACAGGTGGTGTTGCTGGTCACTGCCTTTATGTATGTAGCTCATCCCTTATGTAATGTCTCAGATTCACTGGACAGTCTCCAGTTCAGAGGGGCTCCCAAAAACCTAACTAATCAGAACTAAAGTAAATGCAGGGCGCATAAGTAGTGATAACCTGAAGCTACTGGATGTCAGACATGAGGTTCCCCCATGTCTCGAAAGTTCTTCCAGAGCAAGCTGTGGCTTAATGCCTCAGTCATTTCAGAGATAACAGAAAGACTGGGGTGGTATCCATGAAGGGACTTAGATGTTACAATGCTGAGTGGCCCAGCACATAACCTTTAGGCACGTAGAAAATCACAGGAACACTGATCCATAAAGCCAAGTCAGGCCCCTAGGTGCCCTATACAATAAATGGAGAGAGATAGGCACCACAAAAGCCAACACACTAGGTGCAGAGCGACTTAAGCTAACCAATGGGAGATGCTAAGTAGGGGAGTGTGCGCTGAGCCCCACCCGCTCTGCGAATGGGATACCCCTGCCTGGACTCAGGAGGCTGAGTTGCTTAAGCTGCTTCTTGCAATAATGAGTTAGGTGCTGCTCTACATGCGGTGGTACCATCCACTTTACAACTTTTAGCCCAGTGGCTAGAGCTCTGACCTAGGATGTAGGAGAACCAGGTTCAAACCTCTCCTCCCTGCCCAAGGGGAGAAGAGATCTGAACAGGAACCTCTCCTTCTCCCCTGCAGGCAGGGGATGGAAATTGAACCTGCATCTTCCACATCCCAGGATAGTGCTGTAACCACTGGGCTCTGGGATATTTTAATGTGAGGCTCCCTCTCTCTCCTGCTGAAGCTGTTCCACTGTGGATAACTAATGAAAAAAGTGATCGGAGCCCGGGGACTGGACCCAGGGCCTCCTACCTCCCAGGCTGGTGCCCTAATCATCAGACCACACTCCCCCCGCCCCCCCCGATGATTATCCCCAGCCAGTGGAACAAATATCTAAATAGTCACTGGGCCTGAGAGAGTGGGAATGACTGAGCACTAGCACCATCTCCTCCTGGATTTTGTATGAGACCTAATCCAGCAGGCAGCCTCTGAGCATGCCTACCGAAACGGTCCTCGACTTAGGTGGACGAACGCCAGTCTTCCCCGGTTCGCAAAGCACCCTCGGGCTTAGGTAGGAGACAGGCGCCTGAATGCTTAGATGGAGGCAGCAGTGCACATACCCCAGGATCTAGAACTTAGGTGTCTAGGGAACATTTCCAGTGAAGGTTAGGCACCTATAATGTTAGGTGACAACCAAGCAGGAGTTTCCCTTAACTTTTAGGCCCAACCTGACTGGAGCCCTCAAGGGTCAAGCTGTTTTCAACCCAATCCCGACACTTCCCCATAAACCTAAACTGTTTTTGCTGCTGCAGTGCCTCCGGCCCCTAGGGCTGGCATGGCAGCAGCTGTATGCCTTGATCCTTCCATCTGCTGCGCCCTGCTGCAGAGTGCGCTGCCACTCTTTGGCACACTCCGTACGGCAGTGCACACAGCGCAATGAGGTGTTTAAGAAGATCTAGTTTTGTGGACTGCAGTGGTCCTGTGCATAGAGACTTAGGTGCCTAACTCTGGAGTTCAGGTTTCTAAGTTACTTTGTGGATCACACCCCAAGTTCTTACCACTTCTTCCTCATCCTCCTCTTCGGGTGGAACTCCAGGCTTTAGTGGTTTATGGGTTGCAACTTTAAACAAGTCATCATCGTTCTCAGTGAGACTAGAAAAGAACAGAGAATTAAAAGAAGCTAATTCTCAATGTGGGAAAGGAAGCCAAGAGCAATTTGCCTGCACTTTAGGAATAAGCTCTAGTCCCACCACTCAGGTTTGTATGGCAGTAACAGGCTACTCACGGATGTATGAAGCTAGTTGGGGATTATACAGTGAAGTAACAGGATTCCCCTCTAGGCAGCCAGGACAAGATCACACATTGGAATGGAACTTCACAATAGCTAGCTGTTGATAACAGCTTTGCAATGGAATCTACTGATTCAGCTAGAAACAAGGGGCAAGGACCATACTGACTGCCCAGTTTGTAGTGCAGCTCTGCAATCACCTATCCTGTAGGTCTCAGCCATACTAGCACTTTTCAGTTTCTCCCCTGGAGATAGCTGCAGGTGTCCAGTCTAAATTAGTGCTACTAATATTTTAGCCACCATTGTTCAGATTTGCTCTGAACACGTACCTAGCTGGCTGGCCAGCCCAACCTAGCACACTGCCCTGCACCAATGGGATAGCAGCACCAGCTGCCAAATCGTTAGGCCCCACTAGCCCACCACCAGCGGCAGGGCAACTGCACAACAATGGGAAATTGAGAAAGGAGCTACTGTAGCCATAGAACTCTCCAATCACCACTAACCTGGAATCCTTCTGCTTGGGGCTAGATGCCAGTCCTTGGGGTTCTGTAGTTTCATGGTTGGTGGCTGGATCCTTCTCTGCCATCTCAGATGTTAAGTCAGAAATGCTTGTACCCATTTCAAACCTGGGTGCATCTGGAATTCCCAGACAACTCCCCCCCTCTGCACTTTTCAGAGGCAGGGGTTCCAGTCTTCCTGCAGGCTCCTCTGCCTTGTGCTCTGTAGCTGGTGTTTCCGAAGGCAAAGCCTCTTCCATTGCTCCCAGCTTTGTGTCTAGAATAGAAGGCTCTGGCGTTTCTGCCTGAACAGATGCTATTTTTTGGGAGCTGCCTTCATGCTGAGCTAGCCCACTGGGAGCACTTGCCTGCCTTTGCTCAGCCAGTACAGAGTCTACATCCTCCTCAGGATCCACCAGTCCTTGGTTGGGCTTTACTGGCTGAACCGATTCAGAGAAGGTATGCGCTTCATGCATCTCCTGGATCACCTTCACTTCTGATGCTGTAGTGTTCTGGGTCCTCTGCCCTTCCTCAGGAGATCTAGGAGGTGTAGCAATACCAGCAGACTCACCTGCTGGTTTAGTTGGGCACACAGTGCTTGGTGCTGGCCCATATTGGACAGCACCTTCATGGTCCTCCTTTGCTTTTGGTGGGCTTTCCTGTTTCCTCTTTCCAGTTCTAGGCTCCGCCTCCTCCTCGTCACTGTTGCTGTCTCGTCTCTCCTGTTGTCTACTGAGCAGCTGCAGAGTTACAGTCTGGAAAACAAAGGAAAAGGAAAAGGCAAGGAAGTGTTATTCACTAGAGATACAAACCACCATGTAACAGCTGCTGCTCCACTGAAGGAAGGAAAGTTTCTTGATGCTTTAATATGAAAGAGGATCATCCAGCCAAGTGCACTTGAGTGGTCCATGTATTAGCTGGGCCTCTGAGGCATTTTCAGATAAGTTCTTGCACTCTTGCAGAAGGCAACTATCTAAGGTAGAAATGCTACTGCACTTGTACTCTTAGAAGATGGCAGTGGACATTAGACAAGCATCAGGCAGCACTTCTCCCCAAAGAGGCAGGCAATGCATTACCTGCAAACAGGAAAACCAAGGTTGGGCAGTTGGGACACAGCAAGTCACGGTCTGTTCTTGGAGGTGAGGGAGAAGAAATTAAAACTCGTTTCCTAACTCCCAATCCCATGTTTCTAGCCACTAGGCAACACTGTTTCCAGTTACACAGCACAGTCCTTCTTCCTTCCCCTAACCAATGGGACTTGAAACCAACCCAAGAAGTGCACTTTGGGGAGATGAGACTTCCAACTTTGCCCTCTCTGCTGAGCCTCCCAACAAAGCAGCCACTGAGTGGACGTGTGTTTGCCACCCAACTCCCACTACTCAGGCCAATACTCAGCATCCCACCTGTTGACATGTTCAGGACTGAGTCAGTGTCCTGGAGGTCAAAGGTCATGTCTCATCCTTGATGCTCTCAGCTTCCTAACCCTTGCTTCCCCTACCCCCAAGTGCCAACACAGGAAGCACTTGTCCAATTCACTTCTGGCTGTGTAAAAGTTCTACTGCAGCCCCAAACCTAACCTGACAATCCTGAGGCTCCTATGTGTGTGGGGATTCTGGGCAGAGGCAAAGTCTAATTTCTAACAAAAACTGTTTCCACCTTAATTGTTGAAATGAGACATCTGCCATGAACTAAGCCCTACTCTTAGCCTTTTTTGGTGAAGGGACCTAAAACAATCCTCAAAATCATCTCTCAAGTTGATCTGAGAGGGAAGAGTGGGTGTTTTGGAAAGTGCCATGTGTACTTTCTAAAGTACATTGGGAAGGGCAAAAGCAAACTTCTTAGATTCAAGTCAGCAAAAAGCCAACAGGAACTCAGTCCTCTGAGCTAGGTACCCATGTCCAATGCCCATACTCTGACTGATCCACTTCCTCCAGTACCACAGTGACAGCTTGCATTGCTGCACTTTGTAGTTTTTACCTCTAAAGAAATACTCCAAGTTCTCGTGCCCAATTTTCCATAATATTAAATCAAATTAAACCACCCTTTCTTATTTAGCCTATCCCCTACTGCCTTGTGAAAGCTCAACAAGAATGTTGAGCATATCAGATGCATTGTCCTAGTTTCTCTAGGAGAAAAGGTTCTCATATTTTACTGTCCCTCACTGTTGCATCTCCTCCCATTATTTTATAGTACCCTTTTCACCACGGTTACTAACCACAGCTTCACACTATTCCAGATCCAGGCTAGAGGTATATGCGTTCTTTTGTCCCAGAACTCATTCTCACCTTTGTTGGCTTGTATCCCATCAGTACTGTACCTTGATGGTGTTCATGACAACACCAAGAACTGTTCTGCCACTGTACGACTCCTCCAGCTCAAATTCACCCCTCAAAGTCTGAAATACCCCATTCATGATCTTCTTCACCTGAGAACAATGAAGAGGAGCATATAAATACGATATCTGCGTCATTTGTAACATGTAAGAAAGAATGGGCCACCAAACCAACATCGTAGGCTTCTCCATACAGCAGAACAGTCAGTCCAAGAGGAACCACAGTTCTGTTTTACGAGAATGCACCTTTCACATTAGGCATGGCAGGGCTGGAGACTGCCAGAGGTGCACAAAATATAATTAGTGACAGCTTGAGCATGTGCAAATGGTATGTCTACCAGGTACGGCTACCAGGATTTTCATTCTTTAAGAAGTTGTAATCTGTATTGAGGGGGTCAGGACTTCACACCAGGAATCACACTGCATCTTTCCCTCTAAGGCCCTTGATAGGAGTAGTACTCTACACAGGAACAAGCTCATCCTCTGGGCATGCTTCCCCCAAAGAATAAGGCACTTCCAGCGTGTTTAATAAATAACTCTCCCCCTACCTAGGGAAATAGTTCAGGGTAGATATGGAGTAGAGATGAGGGTAAACCAGACCACCCTGGTTGGGCCAGCTCACCTCTTCTGTAGAGTCTGCAGGCGGAGATCTCTCCTGATTTTCCAGTACAGAGCCCTTCTCCAGCTCCCTGATACGTTCTTCATAGCGAGCCTTCAGGGCAGCAACATGGGACTGCAAGGCTGAATACTGTCAAGGTAAAGAGGTAGTCAGAGCAGCTCAATAGGTCCTCACTGACATTCACATCTTGCTACTGTTGTGCCCAGTTTGCAGCAGGACAGGTTAGTGACAGCAGCACATTTGTTCACAATGCCATGATTGTCTTTGCAAGAGATTTAAAAAAAACCAACAA